>NC_086444.1:183793161-184118579 GCF_028390025.1 Pseudophryne corroboree | reverse complement strand
CTCCACTGCGCTTGAGACAGGTGCATTCCACCTACTATATCGTGCTCAATTGTATAGGCTTGAATGGCCTTTTGCTGCTCCTCCAACCTCTGAAGCATATAGAGGGTTGAATTCCACCTCGTTACCACTTCTTGCTTCAGATGATGGCAGGGCAGGTTCAGTAGTTTTTGGTGGTGCTCCAGTCTTCTGTACGTGGTGCCTGTACGCCGAAAGTGTCCCGCAATTCTTCTGGCCACCGACAGCATCTCTTGCACGCCCCTGTCGTTTTTTAAAAAATTCTGCACCACCAAATTCAAGGTATGTGCAAAACATGGGACGTGCTGGAATTTGCCCATATTTAATGCACACACAATATTGCTGGCGTTGTCCGATGCCACAAATCCACAGGAGAGTCCAATTGGGGTAAGCCATTCCGCGATGATCTTCCTCAGTTGCCGTAAGAGGTTTTCAGCTGTGTGCGTATTCTGGAAAGCGGTGATACAAAGCGTAGCCTGCCTAGGAAAGAGTTGGCGTTTGCGAGATGCTGCTACTGGTGCCGCCGCTGCTGTTCTTGCGGCGGGAGTCCATACATCTACCCAGTGGGCTGTCACAGTCATATAGTCCTGACCCTGCCCTGCTCCACTTGTCCACATGTCCGTGGTTAAGTGGACATTGGGTACAACTGCATTTTTTAGGACACTGGTGAGTCTTTTTCTGACGTCCGTGTACATTCTCAGTATCGCCTGCCTAGAGAAGTGGAACCTAGATGGTATTTGGTAACGGGGGCACACTGCCTCAATAAATTGTCTAGTTCCCTGTGAACTAACGGCGGATACCGGATGCACGTCTAACACCAACATAGTTGTCAAGGCCTCAGTTATCCGCTTTGCAGTAGGATGACTGCTGTGATATTTCATCTTCCTCGCAAAGGACTGTTGAACAGTCAATTGCTTACTGGAAGTAGTACAAGTGGGCTTACGACTTCCCCTCTGGGATGACCATCGACTCCCAGCGGCAACAACAGCAGCGCCAGCAGCAGTAGGCGTTACACGCAAGGATGCATCGGAGGAATCCCAGGCAGGAGAGGACTCGTCAGAATTGCCAGTGACATGGCCTGCAGGACTATTGGCATTCCTGGGGAAGGAGGAAATTGACACTGAGGGAGTTGGTGGGGTGGTTTGCGTGAGCTTGGTTACAAGAGGAAGGGATTTACTGGTCAGTGGACTGCTTCCGCTGTCACCCAAAGTTTTTGAACTTGTCACTGACTTATTATGAATGCGCTGCAGGTGACGTATAAGGGAGGATGTTCCGAGGTGGTTAACGTCCTTACCCCTACTTATTACAGCTTGACAAAGGGAACACACGGCTTGACACCTGTTGTCCGCATTTCTGGTGAAATACCTCCACACCGAAGAGCTGATTTTTTTGGTATTTTCACCTGGCATGTCAACGGCCATATTCCTCCCACGGACAACAGGTGTCTCCCCGGGTGCCTGAGTTAAACAAACCACCTCACCATCAGAATCCTCCTGGTCAATTTCCTCCCCAGCGCCAGCAACACCCATATCCTCCTCATCCTGGTGTACTTCAACACTGACATCTTCAATCTGACTATCAGGAACTGGACTGCGGGTGCTCCTTCCAGCACTTGCAGGGGGCGTGCAAATGGTGGAAGGCGCATGCTCTTCACGTCCAGTGTTGGGAAGGTCAGGCATCGCAACCGACACAATTGGACTCTCCTTGTGGATTTGGGATTTCGAAGAATGCACAGTTCTTTGCTGTGCTGCTTTTGCCAGCTTGAGTCTTTTCATTTTTCTAGCGAGAGGCTGAGTGCTTCCATCCTCATGTGAAGCTGAACCACTAGCCATGAACATAGGCCAGGGCCTCAGCCGTTCCTTGCCACTCCGTGTCGTAAATGGCATATTGGCAAGTTTACGCTTCTCCTCCGACAATTTTATTTTAGGTTTTGGAGTCCTTTTTTTTCTGATATTTGGTGTTTTGGATTTGACATGCTCTGTACTATGACATTGGGCATCGGCCTTGGCAGACGACGTTGCTGGCATTTCATCGTCTCGGCCATGACTAGTGGCAGCAGCTTCAGCACGAGGTGGAAGTGGATCTTGATCTTTCCCTAATTTTGGAACCTCAACATTTTTGTTCTCCATATTTTAATAGGCACAACTAAAAGGCACCTCAGGTAAACAATGGAGATGGATACTAGTATACAATTATGGACAGCCTGCCGAGTGCAGACACAGAGGTAGCCACAGCCGTGAACTACCGTACTGTACTGTGTCTGCTGCTAATATAGACTGGTTGATAAAGAGATAGTATACTCGTAACTAGTATGTATGTATAAAGAAAGAAAGAAAAACCACGGTTAGGTGGTATATACAATTATGGACGGGCTGCCGAGTGCCGACACAGAGGTAGCCACAGCCGTGAACTACCGCACTGTACTGTGTCTGCTGCTAATATATAGACTGGTTGATAAAGAGATAGTATACTCGTAACTAGTATGTATGTATAAAGAAAGAAAAAAAAAACACGGTTAGGTGGTATATACAATTATGGACGGGCTGCCGAGTGCCGACACAGAGGTAGCCACAGCCGTGAACTACCGCACTGTACTGTGTCTGCTGCTAATATAGACTGGTTGATAAAGAGATAGTATACTCGTAACTAGTATGTATGTATAAAGAAAGAAAAAAAAACCACGGTTAGGTGGTATATACAATTATGGACGGGCTGCCGAGTGCCGACACAGAGGTAGCCACAGCCGTGAACTACCGCACTGTACTGTGTCTGCTGCTAATATATAGACTGGTTGATAAAGAGATAGTATACTCGTAACTAGTATGTATGTATAAAGAAAGAAAAAAAAACCACGGTTAGGTGGTATATACAATTATGGACGGGCTGCCGAGTGCCGACACAGAGGTAGCCACAGCCGTGAACTACCGCACTGTACTGTGTCTGCTGCTAATATATAGACTGGTTGATAAAGAGATAGTATACTCGTAACTAGTATGTATGTATAAAGAAAGAAAAAAAAACCACGGTTAGGTGGTATATACAATTATGGACGGGCTGCCGAGTGCCGACACAGAGGTAGCCACAGCCGTGAACTACCGCACTGTACTGTGTCTGCTGCTAATATAGACTGGTTGATAAAGAGATAGTATACTCGTAACTAGTATGTATGTATAAAGAAAGAAAAAAAAACCACGGTTAGGTGGTATATACAATTATGGACGGGCTGCCGAGTGCCGACACAGAGGTAGCCACAGCCGTGAACTACCGCACTGTACTGTGTCTGCTGCTAATATAGACTGGTTGATAAAGAGATAGTATACTCGTAACTAGTATGACTATAAAGAAAGAAAAAAAAACCACGGTTAGGTGGTATATACAATTATGGACGGGCTGCCGAGTGCCGACACAGAGGTAGCCACAGCCGTGAACTACCGCACTGTACTGTGTCTGCTGCTAATATATAGACTGGTTGATAAAGAGATAGTATACTCGTAACTAGTATGTATGTATAAAGAAAGAAAAAAAAACCACGGTTAGGTGGTATATACAATTATGGACGGGCTGCCGAGTGCCGACACAGAGGTAGCCACAGCCGTGAACTACCGCACTGTACTGTGTCTGCTGCTAATATAGACTGGTTGATAAAGAGATAGTATACTCGTAACTAGTATGACTATAAAGAAAGAAAAAAAAACCACGGTTAGGTGGTATATACAATTATGGACGGGCTGCCGAGTGCCGACACAGAGGTAGCCACAGCCGTGAACTACCGCACTGTACTGTGTCTGCTGCTAATATAGACTGGTTGATAAAGAGATAGTATACTACTAATATTATATATACTGGTGGTCAGGTCACTGGTCACTAGTCACACTGGCAGTGGCACTCCTGCAGCAAAAGTGTGCACTGTTTAATTTTAATATAATATTATGTACTCCTGGCTCCTGCTATAACCTATAACTGGCACTGCAGTGCTCCCCAGTCTCCCCCACAATTATAAGCTGTGTGAGCTGAGCACAGTCAGATATATATATACATTGATGCAGCACACTGGGCTGAGCAGTGCACACAGATATGGTATGTGACTGAGTCACTGTGTGTATCGTTTTTTTCAGGCAGAGAACGGATATATTAAATAAAACAAACAACTGCACTGTCTGGTGGTCACTGTGGTCGTCAGTCACTAAACTCTGCACTCTCTTCTACAGTATCACAGCCTCAGGTCAATCTCTCTCTCTCTCTCTCAACCCTAATCTAAATGGAGAGGACGCCAGCCACGTCCTCTCCCTATCAATCTCAATGCACGTGTGAAAATGGCGGCGACGCGCGGCTCCTTATATAGAATCCGAGTCTCGCGAGAATCCGACAGCGTCATGATGACGTTCGGGCGCGCTCGGGTTAACCGAGCAAGGCGGGAGGATCCGAGTCTGCTCGGACCCGTGAAAAAAACATGAAGTTCGTGCGGGTTCGGATTCAGAGAAACCGAACCCGCTCATCTCTAATCAGCACCTGTCAGAATACAGACGATGGAATCCCAACAGCCGACATCCTGAATGTAAGTCTCAGGGGTAGGTTAGGGTTAGGTTGCGGGAAAGGAGGGGTAGGATTTGGCTGTGGGAAGTTAGGGTAAGGCTGCGGGGATAGGGTGGGAGGTTAGGGAACAGCATCATGGTCCGGCTCTCCCAGTATAATATCCAATAGTGCCAGGTGCCCGCGGAAATCAATCAATATACAATGCAAATGTGCAGCACTCCTGGCAACTGAACAAAGCGGCCTTACAACGGCATAAGTGCCGCCTCACGTTCTCTGTCTCCCCCCCCCCCCCCACAACTCATCACCGCCATCCCTTGTATAATATACAGTGTTTAATGACCCCCCCACCACTTATACATTACATTCAATGGTCTTTTCACCACTCATGTAAAATATTTAACCATCTCCCTCCCCAAAGTCCTTTATACATTTAATTACCCATCCCTCTCCCCCGTTCGTTATATATTTAACTATCCTTCCCTCACCATTTTTATATTTAATGAACTTCTCACCCTCACCATATAAAATCTATTTAATGATTTTCTCCTCTCATACAGTATATTTACATAATTAACTCACTGAACCGAATGGCGTGTCGCAGCATAGACATAGAGGCAGCTTCAACCTCTTTGCGCTTCAGCAGCATTGTCTGCTTGTCGCTGCCGCCGCCACCGGAGTGTGGACAGTGAGTAGGACGGTACTTTTGGCGAATGGGATGAAGGTGCTACCAAACAGACACGGGTGCACTCCTACAGGCGTTGGGGATGATTCTACTCATGAGGCTCCGCTGGCAGCAGCAGCTGTGTCACTGCTACTGATCTACGATTCTGCATGGAGATGGGCAGAATCGTCTCTGGATGCTGAGCACGAGCTCCAGCTGGGGGGCCCCTGAGCCCCCCCTTAATGCGGCACTGTCGCTGTTGTGTGATTTTGCATTACTGGCGATTATCGAATGACTGCGCATGCTTATGGATCGCAATGCGCAGGCGCAAGGCCAAACTCCAAAATAATTATTTAGATCGCTAGGCGTACGCAGGCTGATTGACAGGAAGCGGACGTTTAGGGGAGGTAACTGGCCATTTTCTGGGAGGGCGTGCGATGTCCGCTCCGGCCCCGATCAGCCTGTTTGTACTGCACTGTAGGAGTAAGTCCCAGGCTATGTACAGACTGGAAATATCATTCGATGGTGAGTGAGTTGTGAACGGATTTGCAGATGTCTGCTGTCTGGCAAAGTTTCACACGGCATAAGCATGCATTCGCACGCTTGCATGGGGCGGGTTTTCACTATCTATGGGTGGCGGCTATCTGATCGCAGACCTAGCGATCAGGCCTGAATTAGGCCCAACGTCTGTGAGTACTGGTGACCTTTTCATTCCCTGCTATTTGGTGATTGTTGAGTATTTGTTTTATAGAATCATAAGCCCTCTTTATGGAAGGAATTCTAAGTGAAAGGATTTGTCAGGAAACTGATTGTGAATCTCATGATAAAACGCTGAAATGTACAGAGGTAAGACTCTTCCAGTCATCTGTCTTACAGGCTGTATCCCTTCTAATGGTCTAATGGAGGAAGGCACTGTGAGCTGCTCACCAGTCTGCTGTACGTAATTGTATCAGGTCATTTTAGTGCTCTGTAATACACTTGGCAGAGTTTTGTATACCTAGGCTAAAATTACATATCTGTGTGAATTATTAACCAAATGGCAGTTATAATTTGCGACTGTGAAGTTATTAAAGACCCTCGGCAATATCTGTTGGTCAGCTTCCTCATATATGCCCATAGGCACGTGCATACATGCGCCCCTTTCATTTCCGACTAGGAAACTATGGTGTTTTGAAGATATGATACACTCAGCATATCATGAAGGTGAATTGGGAACTGTGTTCTCCATTCAGATTCATTATATACCTAGTGATTGTGTCCTTGCTGTAGAAAAACATTGTGGTTTCTTGCTGGTAAGTATGTGTTTTAAGCACTTTGATTACCTGTCCTTATGTTGCAGAGGCCGCAGGTGGCTGACGGCACAACTGGATGAGCATATGTAAATGCCTGCCCAGTTGTGATGTCAGGCACAACACAACGATGATCAATAAATGTGTATGCACTATCCATGAGCCTAGTGTGTACACAGCTTAGGACCCAAATGTAATAGCATGCAGGATTCTGAGAAAGCCACCATGTGTTTTAAAGCAAGGTGTTTTATCTTCTTCGAGATTGTGATCCGGCCACTGCAACCGATCACTTTCAGTTTGCTAAAAAAGAAATGGCTACGGCTTGTGGAGCTGCCTTAGGTCCGCATATTAAATCTTTTAAAAACAGTGGAATGAACAAGATAGGACACTGTGTGTACATGGATATTGACATGGTAACTGACATTTCCTAATATTTGTCATTTACCCATTCTCAGGAAGATGTTTAGAAATTCCATTTAATTATTCTTATTAGGCCACATCATTTTTAAATGACAAAAACATTGTTAACTCTTTATATGGCCCACTTTTAACACCATGTTTACAAACGTATTGCTGCCGAGAAGTAGAAAAGAATACACAAATATACTTCATTCACATGTATAAACATACAAAACCCATGGGTAATATTTACTAATATTCGTGTTTTGGCCGTTTTGAAGGGTGTTTGAACTAGTGATGAGCGGGTTCGGTTTCTCGGAAACCGAACCCCCCCGAACTTCACCCTTTTTACACGGGTCAGAGCCATACTCAGATTCTCCCGTATGGCTCGGTTAACCCGAGCGCGCCCGAACGTCATCATCCCGCTGTCGGATTCTCTCGAGATTCGGATTCTATATAAGCAGCCGCGGGTCGCCGCCATTTTCACTCGTGCATTGGAAATGTTAGGGAGAGGACGTGGCTGGCGTCCTCTCCGTTATTGTTGAACTTGATTGTGCTTTATTGCTTAATTGTGGTGAGGACTGGGGAGCAGCTGTATAATATAGGAGGAGTACAGTGCAGAGTTTTGCTGATCAGTGACCACCAGTTTTATCCGTTCTCTGCCTGAAAAAAACGCTCCTTATCTGTGCTCAGTGTGCTGCATATATCTGTGCTCACACTGCTTAATTGTGGGGACTGGGGGGCAGCTGTATTATATAGCAGGAGTACAGTGCAGAGTTTTGCTGACAGTGACCACCAGTATACGTTGTCTGCCTGAAAAACACTCCATATCTGTGCTCAGTGTGCTGCTTTATTGTGGGGACTGGGGACCACCAGTATAATATTATATAGGAGGAGTACAGTGCAGAGTTTTGCTGACCAGAGACCACCAGTATATAATATATAGCATTACGGTACAGTAGGCCACTGCTGTACCTACCTCTGTGTCGTCAAGTATACTATCCATCTAGATTCTATACCTGTGGTGCATTTCAGTTGTGCAGTTTGCTGACACAGTGACCACCAGTATATATAGCAGTACGGTACGGAAGGCCACTGCTGTACCTACCTCTGTGTCATCATTAAGTATACTATCCATCTACATTCTATACCTGTGGTGCATTTTAGTTTTGCAGTTTGCTGACACAGTGACCACTAGTATACTATATATAGCAGTACGGTACGGAAGGCCACTGCTGTACCTACCTCTGTGTCGTCATTAAGTATACTATCCATCTACAGTCTATACCTGTGGTGCATTTTAGTTTTGCAGTTTGCTGACACAGTGACCACCAGTATATATAGCATTACGGTACGGAAGGCCACTGCTGTACCTACCTCTGTGTCGTCATTAAGTATACTATCCATCTACATTCTATGCCTGTGGTGCATTTTAGTTTTGCAGTTTGCTGACACAGTGACCACCAGTATATATAGCATTACGTTACGGAAGGCCACTGCTGTACCTACCTCTGTGTCGTCATTAAGTATACTATCCATCTACATTCTATACCTGTGGTGCTTTTTAGTTTTGCAGTTTGCTGACACAGTGACCACCAGTATACTATATATAGCAGTACGGTACGGAAGGCCACTGCTGTACCTACCTCTGTGTCGTCATTAAGTATACTATCCATCTACATTCTATACCTGTGGTGCATTTTAGTTTTGCAGTTTGCTGACACAGTGACCACCAGTATATATAGCAGTACAGTACGGAAGGCCACTGCTGTACCTACCTCTGTGTCGTTAAGTATACTATCCATCTACATTCTATACCTGTGGTGCATTTTAGTTGTGCGCAGTACAGTATATATAGTAGTAGGCCATTGCTATTGATACTGGCATATAATTCCACACATTAAAAAATGGAGAACAAAAATGTGGAGGTTAAAATAGGGAAAGATCAAGATCCACTTCCACCTCGTGCTGAAGCTGCTGCCACTAGTCATGGCCGAGACGATGAAATGCCATCAACGTCGTCTGCCAAGGCCGATGCCCAATGTCATAGTAGAGAGCATGTAAAATCCAAAAAACTAAAGTTCAGTAAAATGACCCAAAAATCAAAATTGAAAGCGTCTGATGAGAAGCGTAAACTTGCCAATATGCCATTTACGACACAAAGTGGCAAGGAACGGCTGAGGCCCTGGCCTATGTTCATGGCTAGTGGTTCAGCTTCACATGAGGATGGAAGCACTCATCCTCTCGCTAGAAAAATGAAAAGACTTAAGCTGGCAAAAGCACAGCAAAGAACCGTGCGTTCTTCTAAATCACAAATCCCCAAGGAGAGTCCAATTGTGTCTGTTGCGATGCCTGACCTTCCCAACACTGGACGGGAAGAGGTGGCGCCTTCCACCATTTGCACGCCCCCTGCAAGTGCTGGAAGGAGCACCCGCAGTCCAGTTCCTGATAGTCAAATTGAAGATGTCACTGTTGAAGTAAACCAGGATGAGGATATGGGTGTTGCTGGCGCTGGGGAGGAAATTGACAAGGAGGATTCTGATGGTGAGGTGGTTTGTTTAAGTCAGGCACCCGGGGAGACACCTGTTGTCTGTGGGACGAATATGGCCATTGACATGCCTGGTCAAAATACAAAAAAAATCAGCTCTTCGGTGTGGAATTATTTCAACACAAATGCGGACAACAGGTGTCAAGCCGTATGTTGCCTTTGTCAAGCTGTAATAAGTAGGGGTAAGGACGTTAACCACCTCGGAACATCCTCCCTTATACGTCACCTGTAGCGCATTCATCATAAGTCAGTGACAAGTTCAAAAACTTTGGATGACAGCGGAAGCAGTCCACTGACCACTAAATCCCTTCCTCTTGTAACCAAGCTCCTGCAAACCACACCACCAACTCCCTCAGTGTAAATTTCCTCCTTACCCAGGAAAGCCAATAGTCCTGCAGGCCATGTCACTGGCAAGTCTGACGAGTCCTCTCCTGCCTGGGATTCCTCCGTTGCATCCTTGAGTGTAACGCCTACTGCTGCTGGCGCTGCTGTTGTTGCTGCTGTGAGTCGATCGTCATCCCAGAGGGGAAGTCGTAAGACCACTTGTACTACTTCCAGTAAGCAATTGACTGTCCAACAGTCCTTTGCGAGGAGGATGAAATATCACAGCAGTCATCCTGCTGCAAAGCAGATAACTCAGGCCTTGGCAGCCTGGGCAGTGAGAAACGTGGTTCCGGTATCCACCGTTAATTCAGAGGCAACTAGAGACTTGATTGAGGTACTGTGTCCCCGGTACCAAATACCATCTAGGTTCCATTTCTCTAGGCAGGCGATACCGAAAATGTACACAGACCTCAGAAAAAGAGTCAACAGTGTCCTAAAAAATGCAGTTGTACCCAATGTCCACTTAACCACGGACATGTGGACAAGTGGAGCAGGGCAGACTTAGGACTATATGACTGTGACAGCCCACTGGGTAGATGTATTGCAGCAAGAACAGCAGCGGCGGCACCAGTAGCAGCATCTCGCAAACGCCAACTCGTTCCTAGGCAGGCTACGCTTTGTATCACCGCTTTCCAGAATAGGCACACAGCTGACAACCTCTTACGGCAACTGAGGAAGATCATCGCAGAATGGCTTACCCCAATTGGACTCTCCTGGGAATTTGTGACATCGGACAACGCCAGCAATATTGTGCGTGCATTACATCTGGGCAGATTCCAGCATGTCCCATGTTTTGCACATACATTGAATTTGGTGGTGCAGAATTATTTAAAAAACGACAGGGGCGTGTAAGAGATGCTGTCAGTGGCCCGAAGAATTGCGGGCCACTTTCGGCATTCAGCCACCGCATACAGAAGACTGGAACACCACCAAACAATCCTGAACCTGCCCTGCCATCATCTGAAGCAAGAGGTGGTAACAAGGTGGAATTCAACCCTCTATATGCTTCAGAGGATGGAGGAGCAGCAAAAGGCCATTCAAGCCTATACATCTGCCCACGATATAGGCAAAGGAGGGGGAATGCACCTGACTCAAGCACAGTGGAGAATGATTTCAACGTTGTGCAAGGTTCTGCAACCCTTTGAACTTGCCACACGTGAAGTCAGTTCAGACACTGCCAGCCTGAGTCAGGTCATTCCCCTCATCAGGCTTTTGCAGAAGAAGCTGGAGACATTGAAGGAGGAGCTAAAACAGAGCGATTCCGCTAGGCATGTGGGACTTGTGGATGGAGCCCTTAATTCGCTTAACCAGGATTCACGGGTGGTCAATCTGTTGAAATCAGAGCACTACATTTTGGCCACCGTGCTCGATCCTAGATTTAAAACCTACGTTGTATCTCTCTTTCCGGCAGAAACAAGTCTGCAGAGGTTCAAAGACCTGCTGGTGAGAAAATTGTCAAGTCAAGCGGAACGTGACCCGTCAACATCTCCTCCTTCACATTCTCCCGCAACTGGGGGTGCGAGGAAAAGGCAAAGAATTCCGAGCCCACCCGCTGGCAGTGACGCAGGGCAGTCTGGAGCGAATGCTGACATCTGGTCCGGACTGAAGGACCTCCCAACGATTACTGACATGTTGTCTACTGTCACTGCATATTATTCTCTCACCATTGAAAGAATGGTGGAGGATTATTTGAGTGACCGCATCCAAGTAGGCACGTCAGACAGTCCGTACGTATACTGGCAGGAAAAAGAGGCAATTTGGAGGCCCTTGCACAAACTGGCTTTATTCTACCTAAGTTGCCCTCCCTCCAGTGTGTACTCCGAAAGAGTGTTTAGTGCAGCCGCTCACCTTGTCAGCAATCGGCGTACAAGGTTACTTCCAGAAAATGTGGAGAAGATGATGTTCATCAAAATGAATTCTAATCAATTCCTCCGTGGAGACATTCACCAGCAATTGCCTCCAGAAAGTACACAGGGATCTGAGATGGTGGATTCCAGTGAGGACGAATTAATAATCTGTGAGGAGGGGGATGTACACAGTGAAAGGGGTGAGGAATCGAAGGATGATGATGAGGAGGACTTCTTGCCTCTGTAGAGCCAGTTTGTGCAAGGAGAGATTGATTGCTTCTTTTTTGGTGGGGGCCCAAACCAACCAGTCATTTCAGTCACAGTCGTGTGGCAGACCCTGTCGCTGAAATGATGGGTTCGTTAAAGTGTGCATGTCCTGTTTATACAACATAAGGGTGGGTGGGAGGGCCCAAGGACAATTCCATCTTGCACCTCTTTTTTCTTTCATTTTTCTTTGCATCATATGCTGTTTGGGGACAATTTTTTTGAAGTGCCATCCTGTCTGACACTGCAGTGCCACTCCTAGATGGGCCAGGTGTTTATGTCGGCCACTTGTGTCGCTTAGCTTAGTCACACAGCGACCTTGTTGCGCCTCTTTTTTTCTTTGCATCATGTGCTGTTTGGGGACAATTTTTTTGAAGTGCCATCCTGTCTGACACTGCAGTGCCACTCCTAGATGGGCCAGGTGTTTGTTTCGGCCACTTGTGTCGCTTAGCTTAGTCACACAGTGACCTTGGTGCGCCTCTTTTTTTCTTTGCATCATGTGCTGTTTGGGGACAATTTTTTTGAAGTGCCATCCTGTCTGACACTGCAGTGCCACTCCTAGATGGGCCAGGTGTTTGTGTCGGCCACTTGTGTCGCTTAGCTTAGTCACACAGCGACCTTGGTGCGCCTCTTTTTTTCTTTGCATCATGTGCTGTTTGGGGACAATTTTTTTGAAGTGCCATCCTGTCTGACACTGCAGTGCCACTCCTAGATGGGCCAGGTGTTTGTGTCGGCCACTTGTGTCGCTTAGCTTAGTCACACAGCGACCTTGGTGCGCCTCTTATTTTCTTTGCATCATGTGCTGTTTGAGGACTATTTTTTTGAAGTGCCATCCTGTCTGACACTGCAGTGCCACTCCTAGATGGGCCAGGTGTTTGTGTCGGCCACTTGTGTCGCTTAGCTTAGTCACACAGCGACCTTGGTGCGCCTCTTATTTTCTTTGCATCATGTGCTGTTTGAGGACTATTTTTTTGAAGTGCCATCCTGCCTGACACTGCAGTGCCACTCCTAGATGGGCCAGGTGTTTGTGTCGGCCTCTTGTGTCACTTAGCTTAGCCATACAGCGACCTTGGTACAAATTTTAGGACTAAAAATAATATTGTGAGGTGTGAGGTGTTCAGAATAGACTGGAAATGAGTGGAAATTATGGTTATTGAGGTTAATAATACTATGGGATCAAAATGACCCCCAAATTCTATGATTTAAGCTGTTTTTTTAGGTTTTTTTAAAAAAAACACCCGAATCCAAAACACACCCGAATCCGACAAAAAAATTTCGGTGAGGTTTTGCCAAAACGCATCCGAATCCAAAACACGGCCGCGGAACCGAATCCAAAACCAAAACACAAAACCCGAAAAATGTCCGGTGCACATCACTAGTTTGAACACGAATGGTATCGGGTGCATTTTACTGCAACTTTTTGAATCCTGATGCGATCATTTACTAAGCTGCCGAGTTTTGCACAATCGTTTTTTCCGATGTCGATGTGATTCGTAATATCAGGCAGTGTTTTACGGGAGTGATGAGTAAAACACTGCCTGAAAAAACACAAGGAATCCCGGCCGGATTTGTGAGATCCGTGCAGGGCTTCATTGTGTACCTTAAAAAGTTTATTAAAGTCTTTTAAAATCTGTAAAAAATTGCGTGGGGTGGGGTCCCCCCTCCTAAGCACAACCAACCTCGGGCTCTTTGAGCCGGTCCTGGTTGAAAAAATATGGGGGGGGGAATGACAGGGGTCCCCCCATATTTAATCAACCAGCACCGGGCTCTGCGCCTGGTCCTGGTTCCAAAAATACGGGGGACAAAAAGCGTAGGGGTCCCCCGTATTTCTGAAACCAGCACCGGGCTCCACTAGCTGGGGAGATAATGCCACAGCCGGGGGACACTTTGATATAGGTCCCTGCGGCCGTGCCATTAAAACCCCAACTAGTCACCCAAATTAGTTACCGAAAGTATCCTCACCGCTGACCGCAAAGTTCCCACCATTGGCTGCAATGAAGCGCATAGGCGCTACATTGTATCACTGCCGTGTGCTGCCTGACAGACACAACAGGAGCACACAGCCAATCAGGAGGGTGCCACGACGTGGCGCTCCCTGATTGGCTGAAGGGACCCTCTTTGACAGGAGTCAGGGGGTTCCTGGCAGTCAGGGAAAGGGGTCCCATGTGTAAACATGGTACCCCTTTCAGTGCGTGGTCGGGTTTCCGTTTTATTTTTTTGCCAAGTACGTGGATTATTCAAAGGCCGGATTCTTCACTGGATTTTGTGAGTATAATTTTTTTCACAGGTACCCCTAGGATTCTACATGGAGAAGAGGACCGAGCCTCGTGGGAACATAGGTAAGTATGTGTGTATGTTGGTGTGCATGTATGTAATAAAGTTGTACTGTCACGGTGTGTGTGTCCTGTTTATTGGGGTATTTTTTTAGTAGTAGTACTACAGGTACCAGCGGGCCCGGTTTTCCTCCGCATGCTGGTACTTGTGGTTCTCCAAGTACCAGCTTGCGGGGGAGGCTTGCTGGGACTTGTAGTACTGCTACTAAAAACAATATTCACAAATTCATTACAAGGCTACCAGCCCCCCATCCACCACCCTTGGATGGGGGGGGACAGCCTCGGGCTTCACCCATGGCCCTTGGGTGGCTGGAGGGGGGGGGGCCTTAATTGAAGGGGTCCCCATTCCTCCAGGGTACCCCGGCCAGGGGTGACTAGTTGGGGTTTTAATGGCACGGCTGCAGGGACCTATATCAAAGTGTCCCCCGGCTGTGGCATTATCTCCCCAGCTAGTGGAGCCCGGTGCTGGTTTCAGAAATACGGGGGACCTCTACGCTTTTTGTCCCCCGTATTTTTGGAACCAGGACCAGGCGCAGAGCCCGATGCTGGTTGATTAAATATGGGGGAACCCCTGTCATTTTTCCCCCAATATTTTTCAACCAGGACCGGCTCAAAGAGCCCAAGGCCGGTTATGCTTAGGAGGGGGGACCCCACACAATTTTTTTCCCCATTTTTACACTAAACAGACCCTTTCCCATAGATAACCATGCACAGATCTCACTGATCCGTGCATGGTTATCCAAACTCGACTGGAAAAAGCAGGTCCATTTTTTTGCTGCTTTTTTTAATGAATCGAAAAAAAACAGACCCGCACTTGAGCACTCAGAAACTAACACCCAAATACGAATGAATAGTGAATGCCCGTATTGTATGAAATAACAGCCGCATTTGACCGATGGTCTATTCATTCGTATTTCGGAAGGTTGTCATTCAAACCATTACGAATAGACCAGACACTGCCGAGATTGGTGCTTAGTAAATTCCCGGATTGGGACTTAGAAAAAAAAACACAAATCGGCCAAACTCGGATTTTTAGTAAATACTGGCCCATGTCTGTGTACAAAAAAAAATAAAAAAAATAAAAAATTCCCATAAATAAGTAGCTTAACCTGATGATACAAAAGGCATAGCTGAAAAATCAAGTCATTTGCTTGGAAGTTGTACAAATCGGTTGTCTGATAGTGATGTTCTTAAAACGTAGCAAGTGCTTAAATAGGCGATCGAACATATAAATAAGACATACAGAGGTGGAGACAGGTTCAACCTCCTCTGTAAAAGAGAGGCTTACTGGATCTGTAACCTAGATACCCTATTTCCTTTAGGCTTAAATGAAAACATTGAGCTAAATAACATCTGAATCCTCTGCTTCTGCTTCCACTGATGTTCATATAAAGTAGTACAAGGGTCTTGGGTCTCTGCTACAACAAAAATTAAAACCTAATATATAAGTTTTTGATATCCCTTATTCTTAGTTTAAAAAGGCGGTTTTCGTATATAAGCTCCTAATAAATATCCGCCTAAGACTTAGAATTGTACATATGATCGTTAGTTCAATGACAAAATAAGGGCCCCCTCTAGTAACTGGTTTAATAATATAAACAATGTAATTTAAAAAAAAAAAATTGTTGAGACCGGTTGGGTCCCAACCAATGACCCTCTGCACTATTCTCCGGTTGCTTACCAGCTGAGCCATTGTGGCTCCTGAGCAAAACTCTGCTAAATGTCGGTATTGTCATTTAGAATAGATATACTGATAGAATAGACTTGGGTCTCCTCTGGGATGCCGTATATAAATGTAGCCATTTGACATTTAATATATATTAAAATATACATTTTTAATTGAAGTGATTGATGCATCTGTTGTAAAAGCACCTATATATGCACTAAAGTATCTTTACTTGTATAATGCTAGCT
Source organism: Pseudophryne corroboree (assembly GCF_028390025.1). Taxonomy (NCBI): domain Eukaryota; kingdom Metazoa; phylum Chordata; class Amphibia; order Anura; family Myobatrachidae; genus Pseudophryne; species Pseudophryne corroboree. Next base: position 184,102,392 of record NC_086444.1, on the reverse strand, counting down.
TGTTTTATACATGTGCAGTGAGTAGTAACTAAATCACCACATCCAGGTGTGTATGAACTTACTCTGAGCCGATTGGCTATAAGGGACTTAAATACCTCTACACCTGTCTACTGTGGATATACTCCTCCTGAAGAAACCGCCGTTTGCCAAAGTGGAGAAATGCGTAGAGGGCATCTATTTGCGAGTCCACTGCTTGAAAGACATCCCCTCTGCCACAAGCTGACTATTTTCTTCCCCCGTTAATTGAAGGTTGTCACCACACGGATCAACTCCAATTACACCGCCTGCCGCTGTGCCTAAAAAAGCCCCATCAGCAGACATCACACTGCGGACGTGCTTCCGCCTCCCACTCGGCTACACCGTGAAAAGGGATACTTCTGCCTGGCTATTGACGGGAATCAGCGTCTATACCCACAACAAGTGCGGGTCACTTCTTTATTATCGGGGTGAGCATGATCCATCCTTTATAAAATCATAAATCGAGCTCTATTACCAAGTATACTAGTATACCAACTTGCGACTTCACCAGAAATAACGACATTAAACTGGACTGCAACTTTGGCTATATGAGATTAATCTTATCAGTGAAATGATTTGATATTAGTATGTCTACTCACTGCTGATTTTATATAAAGTCTACAATGTATGTTTATATGTAATAAAAATTGTAAATTTTATGCGCTCCTTAATTGTTTATTAATATAAACGATTTTTCTGTTCTCTCTTGTATAGTTAGGGACAACGTGAGTAAGAGTCTAATACATTACAGGTATTATAAAGCTTACTGTATTAGTTTGGAAATTGTTAGGTTACACACTACTTCTCTGTGCCAGGCCTCAAAGTGGAGTTCCCAGTAGTGATTGCATTGAACTGATTAATGTGATAGTCCACACCACATTTTCCAATGCATCCTATTGTTAAAGGATAGAGAATGCCTTGATAGAGAATCATACTAGCATTTATAATGGATTTCTGCTGCGGGGTACACTGGGCTCCACAGGGAATGACATTGGGGTGTAGAGTAGGATCTTGATCCGAGGCACCAACAGGCTCAAAGCTTTGACTGTTCCCAGAATTCCTAGCGCCTCCTCCTCTATAGCCCTGCCTCCGTGCACAGGAGCTCAGTTTTGTAGTTGGTGCCATGCAGTAAGCAGGCACTTAACAGGGGGGCTGCTCCAGCAGCATTAAAAGAAGCTTTTAAAGAAAATTTAAGACTTCAAGGGCTGAAGCAGAGACACTAGCAGTGTTAGATGTCAGTGAGACATCTCCTGCTGCAGCTCCATCACCTCCCCCAGCGGTGCTGTACACTCATATGCCCTGGTTGCTGGGTACCTACAGCGGAGGCTCCGGTTTTCTTCTAATGTTAGTCACACACACGGCCGCTGTTCTCCCGGATCGCATGGCTGCACTACAGGGAGGGAGGTAAGGGGTCCCCTAACCGGGACCCGCTGTAAATCACGATCCCGCGTGGCCGGTGGGGACACTGTGGCAGTACAGGGACCCACTAGACCACCAGGGCATATGCACAGGTCAGTTTTCTCTCACAAAACCATTTTATTAAGCCCCCAGTACCTGGTGGTGAAGTCCAGCAGGGGGATAAGGCTTTGACCTGTAGCCCCTCCCCCAGCCCCGGGGCGCCATTTAGAGTAAATGTTACCACCCTGGAGCTGCATATCTATGTTTCCCTCACTCCCAGTCAGTGTTTGGGCGCCATTACACAGAGCAGCACTATTCCTGGGACTGTTTGGGCAAATCCTCCTCTGTAAAGCCGCCTGCCTGTCAGCGCTGTGCATTTTACAGGGCACTTAAGTATTCTACATGTCTGCTGACAGTGCTGGTTAAGAAAAAGTGCATTTAGTCAGGGTTATTTATTACAAGTACCCTGTGATATACATCCAGTCTTTACTGTGCATTGTTATATCTAATTAAGTGTATAGCTATACATAGTACTACTCTGTATTGCTAGTCCAGGGCAGTTTTATTGCATGTCATAATTTCTGCATTGTACAAACTGTGACTGTGTGTGTGTGTGTGTGTGTGTGTGTGTGTGTGTGTGTGTGTGTGTGTGCGTGCATGTAGCTGCTGTGTGGCCTCCATTTCGTGTCTCTCACTCAGATTGCTATCCCTATATTCTATAACCTGAGGGGCTATAGGCAGTTCACAGGATATACTCAGTGTGTATTTTTCTCTGTGATTTTTAGTCACCATATACCTCTTGAATTCTCTGTGTGTGCTGATACACTACACAGGGGGATTTGTCAGGTATTGTTCTGCTGATATTGTACTGTGATGCCTTGCATTGAGCTTTTGATTATGTCAGCTACAAAGGGCAATGGAGCTGGGGCTGATCCCACATTGCGTGGTGTTGACGCTGCAGACACATTTGAGGATAACATAGCAGCTGAGGGTTCAGGTTCTGGGGGTTCCTTGCCCCCAGTGGGACTGTAGCAATGGGGGTGCAAAATAACCCACCTTGGGCTACCTTCTCCACACTATTGAATACGCTGGTAACTAGACTAACGCCCCCTATGGGACCTCCTGTGCCAGTACAACCACTTATGGTCCCCGCGGTTTACCCGCCATGGGCAGATCAACTGTCCACTCAGTTACAGCAATTGAACCAATCACTGACTACTCAAAAGTCTCACCCTCACCCGCCTAAGACCAAGGGGTCCTCTAAGCGGGCAATTACTTCCTCACAATCCACCAACGTCCCAGGCACCTCATCCAATGAGGATGGTGATTATACGGATCCCACAGACTCTGATCCTGATGCTTCTGATGGAGAAGTTGTTTCGCAGGTGGATGTTCCTGACTTGTTAGAGGCTATCAGGCTCATTCTTCAGGTTGATACTGAACCGGAACCTGACGCTGCCCCAAAGAAACCGGACAGGTTCAAACGTCAGAAGGTGGTTAAGCAAGTTTTACCTCACTCTGAACATTTAGTTGACATACGTCAGGAGTCTTGAGAAAATCCAGGAAAGAAGTTTACGCATCACAAGAAGATGCTGGCTTGCTAACCCCTCGCTGCGGAGCTTAGTAAAAATTGGGAAATACCCCCGCCAGTGGATTCGCAGGTGGTGCGGCTGGTGGTATCCTCAGCTCTGCCCGTAACTACCGTCACGTCCTTGAGAGAGCCGACGGACAAGCGTGTGGAGGGTTATTTGAAGGCTATCTACACCCTAAACAGTGCGGTGCATAGGCCCACTATTGCAGCAACATGGGCTGCAGAAGCTGTATAAGCGTGGGCTCAGAAGCTGGAGGCGGAGTTGCCTTCCCATGCTTCTGATCATGCTAGATAATGCCTGTCATATATTGTTACAATGTCTCATTACATTAAAGAGGTGGCTTCTGATGCCGGTATTCTGGCGGCCAAGGCTTCTACTACGTCCATTTTGGCTCGCCGAATTCTCTGGTTGTGGTCCTTGTCTGTGAACATGGACTCTAAGAAAACCCTGGAAGTACTCCCTATCAAAGGAGATATTCTTTTCGGAGAAGACCTCAGCAAGATAGTGGCTGACTTAGCGTCTGCTAAAACAGCACGTCTTCCTAGTACTGTTCCTTCAGTGCCGAAGGCTGAGTACTTCCTTTTGCTTCTTTCGTCCTTCAGGGAAAGCAAAGGGTCAGGTGTACTCAAAACAGGTTTGCACTTCCAAACCCAACAAGCCCAAACGGGCCTGGGCTGCCTGTCAGCCTGCTTCCAAAATAGACAAGCCTGCCGCATGACGTGGCGGGCCTCCCTCTGGGGGATCCCAGAGTGGGGGGCCGACTTCTAGGGTTTACACAGGAATGGTTGAAGACCACTTCCGATGCCTGGGTATGGGAAGTCGTCACTCGAGGTTACGCAGTATCCTTCAAGAAACGCCCCCCTCATCGATTTTGCTTGACAGATGTACCTTCGGATCAGATGAAGGCAAAAACTCTTAATTCAGTGGTACAGTTCCTCCTGGACACAGGTGCCTCTGGCTCAGAGAGGCAAGGGGTACTATTCACCGCTGTTCCTAGTCCCGAAACCGAATGGGTCTTCCCGGCCCATTCTCAACCTCAAGTCCTTGAACAAAGTTGTGAAGGCCTCCAAGTTTCGTATGGTAACTCTTCGCTCTATTGTTCTGGCATTGGAGCCTTGGGACTATATGGACTCACTGGACATACAGGATGCTTACCTGCATATTCCCATTGCAGTGTCTTATCAGCAGTACCTGAGGTTTGCGGTTGGCAACCTCCATTACCAATTTCGGTCACTACCTTTTGGTTTGACCACGGCTCCGTGAGTCTTCACCAAGGTCATGGCGGTAATGACAACTGTACTCCACCGTCAAGGGTTCAGGATCCTACCGTACTTGGATGACTTGTTGATCCTGGCAAATTCCCCAGAGATTCTCCTACGTCATCTGTATCTGACGCTCCAGTTTCTGCAAGCCCACGGGTGGTTCATCAACGAAGAAATCCTCCCTGGTCCCTACTCAGAGCATGGTGCACCTGGGAGTGTTGTTGGACACTCACAACCAGCGGTTGTTCTTGTCTCAGGAGAAAGTCCTGAAGCGCTAGGACAGGTTTCGATGCTTCCTATCTCGTCCGCAAGTGTCGATACATTTGGCAATGCAAGTGTTAAGTCTCATAGTGTCGGCTTTCGACATGGTGGAGTATGCTCAATTCCATTCCCGTCCTCTCCAGAGGCTTATTCTTGCCAAGTTGGATGGCCTGCCTCACTGGATCAGGTCTCAAATGATCTCATTGTCTCCGTAGGTCCGTCTGTCACTGAGCTGGTGGCTTCAGGACCAACGATTGAGCAGGGGTCGTCCCTTTTGGATCTCCAACTGGGTCCTTCTGACGACGGACGCCAGTCTGAGGGGTTGGGGCATGGTGTTGGAGCGACACTCCCTTTAGGGTCAGTGGACCAAGGAGGAGTCTCTCCTCCCGATAAACATTCTGGAATTGCGGGCGGTGTTCAACTCATTGAACTTGGCCCAGCATCTAATACAGAACAGACCTGTTCAAGTGCAGTCAGACAACGCCACCACGGTGGCGTACATAAATCATCAAGGCTGCACTCGAAGCCGCAGGGCTATAGGGAAGTATCCCGGATTCTTCAGTGGGCAGAACGCCATCTACCAGCCATATCGGCAGTGTTCATTCCGGGGGTCCTAAACTGGGAAGCAGACTTTCTCAGTCGTCAGGACGTACACACTGGAGAGTGGAGCCTCCATCCAGAAGTTTTGCAACTCCTTGTGGACAAGTGAGGCCTTCCAGATGTGGACCTGATGGCATCTCTGCACAATCACAAGGTTCCGGTGTTCGGGGCAGTGACAAGGGATCCTCAAGCAGCATTCGTGGATGCACAGGCAATTCCATGGAACTTTCGGCTGCCATACGTGTTACCTCCGGTGTCATTCCTGCCCAGAATAATAAGGAAGTTCAAGCAGTAAGGTGGAATCCGACTTCTGATCGCTTCAGCATGGCCCAGATGGCATTGGTTCTCGATCTTCAGGGTCTCTCGATACAGCGTCCCCTTCTACTTCCACAGCACCCAGATCTCCTCGTTCAGGGCCCCTGTGTATATCAGGATTTAGCCAGATTGGCTTTGACAGCGTGGCTCTTGAAGCTTCCGTCTTAAGGGCTAAAGGATTTTCTGAGGCGGTCATTCAAACCATGTTGAAGGCCCGGAAACGGGCTTCTGCCCGGATTTATCATAGGGTCTGGAATTCTTACTTTGCTTGGTGCGCACCTAACAATCATGATGCTTACAAGTTTACTAAACTTTTGGCCTTTCTACAACAAGGCCTGGACTTGGGCCTTCGTTTGGCCTTCATCAAGGTTCATATTTCTGCCTTGTCGGTTTGGTTTCAGAGAAATATTGCGACATTACCTGATGTGCATATGTTCACTCAGGGTGTGTTGCGGATTCAACCTCCTTACATCCCGCCTGTGGCCCCTTGGGACTTGTCGGTGGTTCTGGAGGCATTGCAAGGGTCTCCGTTTGAGCCTCTTGAATCTGCTGACCTTAAGTGGCTTACTCTTAAGGTAGTGTTTCTGTTAACTATTGCTTCAGCTAGATGGGTGTCAGATTTGGGTGCCTTGTCTTGTAGGTCACCCTCTGATTTTTCACTGTGATTGGGCGGTTCTTAGAACACGTCCCAGATATTTACCTAAGGTGGTGTTTTCTTTCCACCTTAATCAAGAGATCGTGGTTCTGCCCTTGACCTCTCCTGATTTGCCTTCCAAAGAAAGGTCTTTGGATGTGGTACGGGCTCTCCGTATCTACGTGAAGAGAACTGCCTCCATCAGGAAGTCGGATTCTCTCTTTGTTCTGTTTGGTTTCACAAACGTGGCTGGCCTGCTCACAAGCAGACCCTGGCCAGATGGATTAGAATGGTGATTGCACATGCTTATGTACAGGCTGGCCTTCCAGCTCCTGCTACTATAAAGGCCCATTCTACTCGGTCGGTTGGACCTTCTTGGGCGGCCCGCCATGGTGCGACCCTTGAACAATTGTGCATGGCGGCTACGTGGTTCTCAGTGAACACGTTCATAAGGTTCTATGCCTTTGATACATCCGCCTCCCAGGATGCTTCCTTTGGACGCCGGGTTCTTGTGCCCGCTACAGTGCGTCCCCTCCCATAAGTAACTGCTTTAGGACATCCCCAATGTCATGCCCTGTGGATCCCAGTGTACCCCGCAGCAGAAAACAAGATTTATGGTAAGAACTTACCTTTGTTAAATCTTTCTGCGAGGTACACTGGGCTCCACAGGGTGCCCACCCTGACGCACTTAGCTACTTTGGGTTGGAATAGCATTAGCCACTGACACCCTCTCCTGTCGTGAGTGTGTGGTGTATGTGGCTACTAACAGTTGTCGTCTCTTTTGCCTACTACTGCATTGGACTGGTTAACAAAAACTGAGCTCCTGTGCACAGAGAAGGGGCTATAGAGGAGGCAGCGCTAGGCATTCTGGGAACAGTCAAAGCTTTGAGCCTGTTGGTGCCTCGGGTTAAGATCCTACTCTGCACCCCAATGTCATTCCCTGTGGAGCCCAGGGTACCTCGCAGAAAGAGATTTAACAAAAGTAAGTTCTTACCATAAACCTTGTTTTTTTTCTACATATGTGGTATGTTTGTAATTTCATTCAGCAACATCAGTGTCCAATTATATGATGATAATTAGTATGTAACATGTGGTTAAATGAGCATATCACTGACCTGCTCCTTCCTGGAGAGAACTGCATACTGAACCTGTTTTTTTTGTTGGTTTCTGTAGTATAGTGCGCATTATAAAATGGGTGTAAGCAGAAGGACCAATAAGACGTTGCAAGCCCCTCATAGGCTGTATTGCAGCACAGTGGCGTGCGGTGAGGTCAGTGGCTGGTGAGGCACTGCAGCCATAATGTCCAATGAGTCCAGCTAATGACCCCTACCACCACCGAGCCGAAGCCTGCTACTGCCCCCTAGCCGATGCCCACTACCACCACCACTAATGGCCTCTGCCCATGCAAATGGCTGCCACCATCCTGCCTTGTCTCCCTCGACGCCACCATCCAGCCCGGTCTCCCTCGACGCCACCATCCTGCCCTGTCTCCTTCTACGCCACCATCCTGCCCTGTCTCCTTCCATGCCACCATCCTGCCCTGGCTCCCTCAACGCCACCATCCTGCCCTGTCTCCTAACTGCATGCAGGACTAACATGGTTGCTCAGGGCTCCAGCCTGTGTGTTGCCAGCTGAAGTGCCCTGTGTCCCACCAGTATCTCCCTACCCCTGTGTCCTTGCAGCAGATCCATGCCTGTGTGTCCCTCCTGCAGCTCCCTGCCTGTGTCACAGCAGTAGCTCCTTGCTCCTGTGACCCTCCTGCAGCAGTTCCCCTCAGTATTTGAAAAAAAGTATTTGTGACTCAGTGTGTGCTATGTGGGAGCACAGAACCAACTCTTTCCCCAGGCTGCTCATTTGTGCATGTCCCAGCCCACATCGATGACAATGCTGCAAAGCGCAAACACAGCACCAATGTCCTGGTGAGCGGGATACCAATTCCCCTGGAAACAGACCCAGTAGCACACAACGTAGGTGTATATCAGTGCTCACCCACACAGCGGAAGATCGCTGTCAGTACCTAGCTCCTGGGGGGTGTAGTTCTACCTCCTTGCACTTGTTTGCGGTAACTGAACATAAAGAACTACAAGTCCTGCTGCCAGGAGTCTTACAGCAGAAACTTGTAGTTATTTATGTGCAGTTAACATCATGTTAAACACTGCTGCTGAGAGCCAGCCAGGCATCAGGGCAATAATTGCGGCAGGGTGGGAGGGTAGGGTGGGAGGGTCCCCATAGGGCGAACATACCACCCGCTCCCCTGTAATCCATCTTTGCTCCCTGACAGTGACCTAGCGCCGCTGATGAGGGGGGAGGAGGGCCAGAGCCGGCAACAGAAACCTTGGGGCCCAGTACAGCGTTATCCCCTCGACCCCAGCACCCACACATACATATACATACAGTATATTATATATATATATCAAACGAAAAGAACTCTCCTTCTGCGCTGTTATATTGAAGAATAACGTAATATTGCTAAATGCTTTCTTAGATGGGCTGCCTAGTACCACTAAGTTCCTTGTTAGGAGGAACTGAAGATAGAATGCAATTAAACCTCTTGAGGACTATCTTTAGTAGTAAGGGTTGCTTTAATCCCTGGGCGCCATATTCCTCTCTTTCACATTGCATATGTATATATATATATTATAATATATTGAATAGCATGTTCTGAGTCCGTGCTCAGAAAAATGTCAAAGTGATGGTGAAGGGCCCCTCTGCCAGCTGCAGTCTCCTGACCTCAGGGCTCGGTTCTCCCGGCTGCTTCCAGGTCACACCTGGAGAGACCCCAGCTGGAAGTAGAATGGTGACTATTGGGGTTGTAACAGAACCAGCGCTGGGATGTAGTGAGTGCGCCAGGAGCCTGATCCCAGAGCAGGACATTCCCTGGTGCTCCCAAAGATTTCACCTTTGACCCCACCATTCAGTTGTAACAGGAAGTAATCACAGCCAGGCTTCCAATGTAAAATAAAGTAAAAAGTAAAAATACAATGTTAACTTACCACACCCGACGTAATGCAGGCTAAGGATGCTGCCTCAGGGACTGCCACGGTGTCTGTGTAGCGAGCAGAGTCTGACAGCGGTGGTGCTGCTGCCTGAAGCAGGCTCAGTGCCTGGAGGGAGGGTGGCATTTCTTCCTGCACTCATCTTAGGTGGTCCGGGCCGCAGCGGAAGGGACAAGCAAGGAAGGGCAGCTGCAGCGTCAGGACGTTGCAGCGTCATTCGTTAGCATTTTTAGCAAAGAAGTATGGACTGCTGGGAGTCAGGACCGGAGCAAGTTACGGTAGTAAGTGGAAGCAACGGGGGAAGGGGGTTTATGTTGCGACCGGTTGGCTGGCGCAGTCATTTTAAAATGTACTTTTAGGGTATTTGAGCCCCTGAACCTAGGGGCCCCTCTGATACTCGCAGCCCGCCACAGTTTTAACTTTGTACTCCCCTATCGCCCAGTTGCGGCCCACTTTAACCCCTGTGCCCACTGCCCAATCACATGAAACTCAGTGACAGGGGCGTGCTTGCATGTGCTTGCTGTCAGCACACCCCTGTCAAAGCAGCACTTCTAGAGGTGCCGCTTCTGTTTTTTTTTTTTTAATGGGCTATGACTGCCCGATGCTTGGCCATGCCCCCGCTTCCAGCCCTGTGTCGTTGACAGCGGGAAGCACCGAGAGCGGTGCCTCCAAAACACTTTTAAAACAGTTTTTTAGTAGGTAAAAAATGATAAAAATAATGCAAAGGCTAAAGTATATACTTATGACACAAACAGTGTCATAGGTATATTCTTTTATTATTGTAATCATTAAAGACAGGGGAGGATGCCTCCCCTGACTGTGCGTCCCTGGTGCAGCATCAGTTTACAAGGCTTCCTACAAAAATCGTGAAGCCAGGGGAAAAACGGTGTCATAGTGTAGCTGCTGGGGGTCAACTAAGAGGAAGGAGCTTATTAGAAGTGTACGATTGACCAGTATTGTAACTTTAAAAGTGTTTCTTTTAGTGATGAGCGGGTTCGGTTTCTCGGAAACCGAACCCCCCCGAACTTCACCCTTTTTACACGGGTCCGAGGCATACTCGGATTCTCCCGTATGGCTCGGTTAACCCGAGCGCGCCCGAACGTCATCATCCCGCTGTCGGATTCTCGCGAGATTCGGATTCTATATAAGCAGCCGCACGTCGCCGCCATTTTCACTCGTGCATTGGAAATGTTAGGGAGAGGACGTGGCTGGCGTCCTCTCCGTTTATTCATTGTTGAGTTGATGCAAATATTTGTGCTTGCTTATATCATTGTGGGGACTGGGTAGCAGCTTTATATTAATATAGGAGGAGTACAGTGCAGAGTTTTGCTGATCAGTGACCACCAGTTTTATCCGTTCTCTGCCTGAGAAAAACGCTCCTTATCTGTGCTCAGTGTGCTGCATATATCTGTGCTCACACTGCTTAATTGTGGGGACTGGGGAGCAGCTGTATTATATAGCAGGAGTACAGTGCAGAGTTTTGCAGACAGTGACCACCAGTATACGTTGTCTGCCTGAAAAACACTCCATATCTGTGCTCAGTGTGCTGCTTTATTGTGGGGACTGGGGAACACCAGTATAATATATATATATAGGAGGAGTACAGTGCAGAGTTTTGCTGACCAGTGACCACCAGTATATAATATATAGCAGTACGGTACAGTAGGCCACTGCTGTACCTACCTCTGTGTCGTCAAGTATACTATCCATCTACATTCTATACCTGTGGTGCATTTTAGTTTTGCAGTTTGCTAACACAGTGACCACCAGTATATATAGCAGTACGGTACGGAAGGCCACTGCTGTACCTACCTCTGTGTCGTCAAGTATACTATCCATCTACATTCTATACCTGTGGTGCATTTTAGTTTTGCAGTTTGCGGACACAGTGACCACCAGTATATATAGCAGTACGGTACGGAAGGCCACTGCTGTACCTACCTCTGTGTCGTCAAGTATACTATCCATCTAGATTCTATACCTGTGGTGCATTTTAGTTTTGCCAGTTTGCTGACACAATGACCACCAGTATATATAGCAGTACGGTATGGAAGGCCACTGCTGTACCTACCTCTGTGTCGTCAAGTATACTATCCATCTACATTCTATACCTGTGGTGCATTTTAGTTTTGCAGTTTGCTGACACAGTGACCACCAGTATATATAGCAGTACGGTACGGAAGGCCACTGCTGTACCTACCTCTGTGTCGTCAAGTATACTATCCATCTACATTCTATACCTGTGGTGCATTTTAGTTTTGCAGTTTGCTGACACAGTGACCACCAGTATATATAGCAGTATGGTATGGAAGGCCACTGCTGTACCTACCTGTGTCGTCAAGTATACTATCCATCTAGATTCTATACCTGTGGTGCATTTTAGTTTTGCAGTTTGCTGACACAGTGACCACCAGTATATATAGCAGTACGGTACGGAAGGCTACTGCTGTACCTACCTCTGTGTCATCAAGTATACTATCCATCTAGATTCTATAGATGTGGTGCATTTTAGTTTTGCAGTTTGCTGACACAGTGACCACCAGTATATATAGCAGTACGGTACGGAAGGCCACTGCTGTAACTACCTCTGTGTCGTCAAGTATACTATCCATCTAGATTCTATACCTGTGGTGCATTTTAGTTTTGCAGTTTGCGGACACAGTGACCACCAGTATATATAGCAGTATGGTACGGAAGGCCACTGCTGTACATACCTCTGTGTCGTCAAGTATACTATCCATATAGATTCTATACCTGTGGTGCATTTTAGTTTTGCAGTTTGCTGACACAGTGACCACCAGTATATATTGCAGTACGGTACGGAAGGCTACTGCTGTACCTACCTCTGTGTCGTCAAATATACTATCCATCTACATTCTATACCTGTGGTGCATTTTAGTTTTGCAGTTTGCTGACACAGTGACCACCAGTATATATAGCAGTACAGTACGGAAGGCCACTGCTGTACCTACCTCTGTGTCGTCAAGTACACTATCCATCTACATTCTATACCTGTGGAGCGACCTCTTTTTTTCTTTGCATCATGTGCTGTTTGGGGACAATTTTTTTGAAGTGCCATCCTGCCTGACACTGCAGTGCCACTCCTAGATGGGCCAGGTGTTTGTGTCGGCCACTTGTGTTGCTTAGCTTAGTCACATAGCGACCTTGGTGCGCCTCTTTTTTTCTTTGCATCATGTGCTGTTTGGGGACAATTTTTTTGAAGTGCCATCCTGCCTGACACTGCAGTGCCACTCCTAGATGGGCCAGGTGTTTGTGTCGGCCACTTGTGTCGCTTAGCTTAGCCATCCAGCGACCTTGGTGCACCTCTTTTTTTCTTTGCATCATGTGTTGTTTGGGGACTATTTTTTTTGAAGTGCCATCCTGTCTGACACTGCAGTGCCACTCCTAGATGGGCCAGGTGTTTATGTTGGCCACTTGGTTCGCTTAGTTTAGTCACACAGCTACCTCATTGCGCCTCTTTTTTTCTTTGCATCATGTACTGTTTGGGGACTATTTTTTTGAAGTGCCATCCTGTCTGACACTGCAGTGCCACTCCTAGATGGGCCAGGTGTTTGTGTCGGCCACTTGGGTCGCTTATCTTAGTCATCCAGCGACCTCGGTGCAAATTTTAGGACTAAAAATAATATTGTGAGGTGTGAGGTGTTCAGAATAGACTGAAAATGAGTGGAAATTATGGTTATTGAGGTTAATAATACTATGGGATCAAAATGACCCCCATATTCTATGATTTAAGCTGTTTTTGAGGGTTTTTTTTAAAAAAAACACCCGAATCCAAAACACACCCGAATCCGACAAAAAATTTTCAGGGAGGTTTTGTTAAAATGCGTCCGAATCCAAAACACGGCCGCGGAACCGAATCCAAAACCAAAACACAAAACCCGAAAAATGTCCGGTGCACATCACTAGTTTCTTTATCGGCAAACTTAAATGTCTACAGAAAATTGATATATAGGAAGAGAACATCTACACTTTACACGCCGCTAATGGAATTTCAGCTGCTAAATCTATATCAAAGATGTTTATGGTCATATTATCTTTTTGATTCTGAAGACAGAGGGGCAGATGTATTAAACCTGGAGAAGTGATAAAGTGGAAGGTGATAATGCTCCAGCCAGTCAGCTCCTAACTGTCATTTTTCAAAACCAGCCTGTAACTTGGCAGTCAGCAGCTGATTGGCTGGTGCGTTATCACCTTCCACTTTATCACTTTTCCAGGCTTAATACATCTGCCCCAGAGTGCCAAGCAGCTGCTTTTTTATAAATTCATAGTTATTTCGCACAGGCACCCTTAGTTCTCTACATTGTATCTTATACCCCTTTTCCACTAGGCCCTTAAAACACGGGTAAATGCGCGGGGGCCTTGATAAAGCTGTGGATACAGCGAAACGCGTTGGTTTGGAGGAGCCGTGCATCACTGAATTTATCATCTATACCCAGAACAAGCCTAGAAGTCCATCAGCAATTGGGAAATTTGCAGAAGTCCACAAAGGCGCCAGAGATCCAGCTTTGAATAGGACTGAATCTGGTCCGGAACCAAGCAAATAAAGGTTTGCCTTACATTTGGACTTTAATCTGCTAGCATTGAAAACTGCACCCAGGACTGTGGCATAATTCCAGGGATTCTCATCAGTGCATCATGTCCGGCTTCCTCGTGTGGTAATACACCAAACAAACTTGCTGTGCCTGCCCTGTTTGACACATTTTTATATGAAAAATTTATTTATATATGAATTTAATGGTCTATTTGTTGCAACAATTTTTATAATAAATTGTGATTGTTTTTCCATATCCAGTTTTTTAGCGCTGTATATACTTTTATTTCCAGTGTGCTAAAAAACGCTGGAAAAACAGGGGAGTGGCTAGCCTAACGCAGGGCGTGTTTGTGACGTCAAACCAGGAACTAAACGGACCGAGGTGATCGCAATCTAGGAGTAGGTCTGGAGCTACTCAGAAACTGCAAGGAATTATTTAGTAGCAGTTCTGCTAATCTTTCATTCGCTATTCTGCTAAGCTAAGATACACTCCCAGAGGGCAGCGGCCTAGCGTGTGCAATGCTGCTAAAAGCAACTAGCGAGCGAACAACTCGGAATGAGAGGGCCATTAACTAAAATGACCTTCAGGCTGTGTATAAGGTGTATATGAAACATAAATGCATTCTGTGCTTAGACTTAGGGGGGTAATTCCAAGTTGATCGCAGCAGGAATTTAGTTAGCAATTGGGCAAAACCATGTGCACTGCAGGGGAGGCAGATTTAACATGTGCAGAGAGAGTTAGATTTGGGTGGGTTATTTTATTTCTGTGCAGGGTAAATACTGGCTGCTTTATTTTTACACTGCAAATTAGATTGCAGATTGAACACACCACACCCAAATCTAACTCTCTCTGCACATGTTAAATCTGCCTCCCCTGCAGTGCACATGGTTTTGCCCAATTGCTAACTAAATTCCTGCTGCGATCAACTTGGAATTACCCCCTAGGTCCCATCACCAGGATATCTCATTAGGGTATGCAATTATTCCAAAATACGGAAAAATCCGATATCCAAAATACTTCCGGTCCCGAGCATTTTGGATAAGGGATACTCAACCTGTATATCTAACAACACTTCACTGCATGAACAGGTATTTGTCAGCAGCTCTGTATTGGATCTGGCTATTTAAAGTTAGCATTTTATACAAGTAGGTCCCTCTTCCCTCATGTGCTTATCCTTTTCTAACTTTAATAATCCACAACTGCCCAAATCCGCCGTTTTTTGGCCACCTTGGAACTTATCTGTATGTCATTTACTGGTGTAGTTATGCTTAGTTACCCTGTACTTGTCCTATATTGTCTTCAACTGTAAGTCACTGTTTTCCTGTTTTGATTATGTGCATATGTACTCTGTAATTGGGCGCTGCGGAACCCTTGTGGCGCCATATAAATAAAGGATAATAATAATTATAATAATATAATTATACAGTAGTCCTTTAACATTTCTTCTTTTGTCATCCCATGTGTAGGTGGAGTATCTGGCAGGATCAGTCTAGGTGTCTTTTTTTTGTGGGTATTTTTTTTTAACTGACTAATTGTAAAGACTATTATACCCCCTTTTGCTGATACTAGAAGTCACTTTGGTTATTACATGCCTTGTTTGAAACCATTGGATCTCCGTCTTATGCTTTGTCCCCAAACTACTTGGTACCTTCCAATATACTGTAAGTTACAGGAAGGGTACATTCTCTCTTACTAAGATTTGGATATTGCCTGTGAAAATACATGTATACCATACTTACAGTATATGCCTCTTGACATTTAGATTAACTAACTAAGGTCAAGCAAAGTGGTTGCCTGCGCAGTCTCAGATTCTGAGCACTATTTATCCAAAATGTTCCTATCGTACTTAGAATGGACACCATGGGGGTAGGTAACAGAATTTGATTTTGTTGTGCGTGAAGATGCAGCATGTACCAAAGACACCCTATAAGCATGACTCATTGGGATCAATGATTCTACATGTAATTTTGCTATATGAACTCAACCTTTACGGTGGGTACACACTGCCTTTCGATATGGACTAGACGGGAGCACGCATCACATGAGACAATACACAGTGCGATTTGTACAAGACGTGATGCTATTTGAACTAAAATGATCAAATAGTATGCGAGAATCGCACCGTGCATGGGCACCATTACTATAGCATAAAACTGATTCGTACAGCTTATCAGGGATAACCGTTTTATTAAAGCTCAGGACTTTCATAACGTAAACCTCTTTTGTGAGAGATTTGCTGGAGTTACAAAAATAAAAAGCAGCTCTTAAGCGTTGATAAATGTTAATGCAGTGCTGCAGGCCTATTGTGGGGTGTGTATCGGGTCAGCATACCGATGCCAGGATCCTGGCATTGAGATGTCCGGCGTGGGGAGGTGGTGGAGTGCAACAAAGCCCCTTACGGGCTCACCACAGGCTCTATTCCCACTCTATGGGTGTCGTGGGTAACAGCCCTTGTTAGTCAGCAAGCCCACTGTCAGCATTGTGGGTTGTAGGTGCCAGTATTGTGACTGGCGGTCTCCTGACCGCGGTCACATAACTACATGCCCTATTGTGAAGTGTTATCCTAAGATACAAGAACCTGCACTTCTCAAACTAATTTTGCAGTTCTCATCTTAATTACATTGTGTGAAATTGTCGGTTTCCTTTTTCAAAATGTTTTATGCAATTTTTTTGCATTTTGGGACATCTGCTGCATTATTATAAATCTTTCTCCAGGCTTTGATTAATCACACGTAAAATGATAAACTTTGAATGAACATACTTTTTGTATTGCTTAGTCTCAGTTTTAGTGACTGTGGCCCTGGATAGTATCAAATATGGCTCCTTATCCGTCATCTCAAATAAACATAACAAAATTCTCTATGCTAGGGTCCATAAGGTCTTTAAGCATATAACTCTCTAAAGTACTGTTGATGTAACCCTGTGTCTCTTTATTCATTCATGTGAGATACTGTCCTTTTAAATGAAATATTACACATGCCCACTCTGTATGTGACTCTCCCCTGTATGTTGCAGAAGAGGGGGGAAAATATTATTCTATTGGGGTTTTTCTTTCTGTAGCCTTTGTCGTCTTCTGATTTTTTTTAATAATTTGTAATGTCTTATTGAGTGGACAATAAAGCAATTTGTATTTAATAAAGTTCATATGTTATTCAAACCAATCCATTTTTTTGCTTTTAATCTTAGTTTTAGCTCATATGTTAAAGGACCTCCTGTTGCAATTAATTTTATCTAAAGAACTATTACATAACAAAACTACGTATATATACACCATGCTATATATCCCTGACTGGCAGCTCTTCATAGACTGGTTTTCGGGAATCAATATCAAGTACTTATAATATTTTGAATGTCCTTGACAAAACCGCATCAACCTACATCTCTTCACTTTTCTCAAGTGTCTTCCAACTTGCCCCCTCCTCTCTGTACAAGGTCTGTCTCTCTCATCTACACCTGTTCCCATTTGTTTTTTGGGTGGGCTGCAACCAGAGACGACCTTAGGCACAGGCAAACTAGGCAATTGTCTAGGGCATTTAGCAGCACAAGCAGTTTCTGCTGATTAAAATGATATGCGGCATGCCTATATTCTGTGTGTGACTGTGGCTGTTTCTGCATACAAAATTAAATGTTAGTGTATTCCTGGAAATCACTGTAACGTAGCATTTCGTATGCAGATACAGCCACAGTCACACACATAATATAGGCATGCTTCATATCATTTTAAACAGCAGAAGCTGCTTGTCATCCTAGCCACATAGCAATGCAAATAAGATGCTTTTTTTTTATCAAAAAGGGTACCCGACGTTAGCAGAGCTGCCTGCTGACCCATGCCAGGAAACTCCTGCTTCATGGAATATTGAGGCAAGATGTATGTGGACACATCTGTATCCAAGCAGAGGCAGATGTCACAGTGTCAGCAGCCAGGTGAGTGCTGTGTATGGGAGGGTTGGTTGTGAACAGTGCCGTTTCTTGCGGCGGGCGAGCCGTGGAACCGCACGGGGCGCCCGCCTCGGCACTTCTTGAACACTTTAAAATCCCCCCTACTCCCGAGTACCCAGCTCAGGGGGCGGAGTTTCACGGAATGACGCAGTGCGTCGTGACGTCACGACGCAATCGCGTCTTCCGCAAAACTCCGTCCCCCGAACTGGGTACTCGGGAGGAGGGGGAGCCAAGCCGGCCGGCGCCGCAAAGAGAAGGGAGATGCGGCGAAGAGCGGGAAAAATCGCTTCAACCGTAAGTCAGCCTCTCCCTCTCTCTCCCCCCCCCCCTCTCTGCCACCTGCCATCATGTGTAAAATGGGACACCTGCCTGCAGTACTGTGTAAAATGGGGACACGTGCCTGCCGTACTGTGTAAAATGGGGACACGTGCCTGCCGTACTGTGTAAAATGGGGACACCTGCCTAACATCATGTGTAAAATGGGGACACCAGCCTGCCGCACTGTGTAAAATGGGGACACGTGCCTGCCGTACTGTGTAAAATGGGGACACCTGCCTACCATCATGTGTGAAATGGGGACACCAGCCTGCCATAATGTGTAAAATGGGGACACTCGCCTGCCGTATTGTGCAAAATGGGGACACTCGCCTGCCGTATTGTGTAAAACGAGGACTCTTGCCTGCCGTACTGTGTAAAATTGGGACACTCGCCTGCCGTAATGTGTAAAATGGGGACACGTACCTGCCGTATGGTGTAAAATGGGGACACTCGCCTGCCGTACTGTGTAAAATGGGGACACGTGCCTGCCGTACTGTGTAAAATGGGGACACATGCCTGACGTACTGTGTAAAATGGGGACACGTGCCTGCCGTACTGTGTAAAATGGGGACTAGTGCCTGCCGTATTGTGTAAAATGGGGACGCTTGCCTGCCGTATTGTGTAAAACGGGGACTCTTGCCTGCCGTATTGTGTAAAACGGGGACTCTTGCCTGCCATATTGTGTAAGATGGGGACTCTTGCCTGCCGTACTGTGTAAAATGGGGACTCGTGCCTGCCGTATTGTGTAAAATGGGGACGCTTGCCTGCCGTATTGTGTAAAATGGGGACGCTTGCCTGCCGTATTGTGAAAAATGGGGACTCTTGCCTGCCGTATTGTGTAAAACGAGGACTCTTGCCTGCCGTACTGTGTAAAATGGGGACATTTGCCTGCCGTAATGTGTAAAATGGGGACACCTGCCTGCCGTACTGTGCAAAATGGGGACACCTGCCTGCCGTACTGTGTAAAATGGGGACACGTGCCTGCCGTACTGTGTAAAATGGGGACACTCGCCTGCCGTAATGTGTAAAATGGGGACACGTGCCTGCCGCACTGTGTAAAATGGGGACACGTGCCTGCCGTACTATGTAAAATGGGGACACCTGCCTACCATCATGTGTGAAATGGGGACACCTGCCTGCCATAATGTGTAAAATGGGGACACTCACCTGCCGTATTGTGTAAAATGGGGACACTCGCCTGCCGTATTGTGTAAAACGAGGACTCTTGCCTGCCGTACTGTGTAAAATTGGGATACTCGCCTGCCGTAATGTGTAAAATGGGGACACGTACCTGCCGTATGGTGTAAAATGGGGACACTCGCCTGCCGTACTGTGTAAAATGGGGACACGTGCCTGCCGTACTGTGTAAAATGGGGACACATGCCTGACGTACTGTGTAAAATGGGGACACCTGCCTACCATCATGTGTGAAATGGGGACACCTGCCTACCATAATGTGTAAAATGGGGACACTCACCTGCCGTATTGTGTAAAATGGGGACACTCGCCTGCCGTATTATGCAAAATGGGGACACTCGCCTGCCGTATTGTGCAAAATGGGGACACTCGCCTGCCGTACTGTGTAAAATGGGGACACGTGCCTGCCGTACTGTGTAAAATGGGGACACCTGCCTGCCGCACTGTGTAAAATGGGGACACGTGCCTGCCGTACTGTGTAAAATGGGGACACGTGCCTGCCGTACTGTGTAAAATGGGGACACGTGCCTGACGTACTGTGTAAAATGGGGACACTCGCCTGCTGTACTGTGTAAAATGGGGACAAATGCCTGCCGTACTGTGTAAAATGGGGACACCTGCCTGCCGCATTGTGTAAAATGGGGACACGTGCCTGCCGTAATGTGTAAAATGGGGACACCTGCCTACCATCATGTGTGAAATGGGGACACCTGCCTGCCATAATGTGTAAAATGGGGACACTCGCCTGCCGTATTGTGTAAAATGGGGACACTCGCCTGCCGTATTCTGTAAAATGGGGACACTCGCCTGCCGTATTGTGTAAAATGGGGACACTCGCCTGCTTTATTGTGTAAAACGAGGACTCTTGCCTGCCATACTGTGTAAAATTGGGACACTCGCCTGCTGTAATGTGTAAAATGGGGACACGTGCCTGCCGTAATGTGTAAAATGGGGACACCTGCCTGCCGTACTGTGTAAAATGGGGACACGTGCCTGCCGTACTGTGTAAAATGGGGACTCGTGCCTGCCGTACTGTGTAAAATGGGGACTCGTGCCTGCCGTACTGTGTAAAATGGGGACTCGTGCCTGCCGTATTGTGTAAAATGGGGACACCTGCCTGCCGTAATGTGTAAGATGGGGACTCTTGCCTGCCGTACTGTGTAAAATGGGGACTCATGCCTGCGGTATTGTGTAAAATGGGGACGCTTGCATGCCGTATTGTGTAAAATGGGGACGCTTGCCTGCCGTATTGTGTAAAACGAGGACTCTTGCCTGCCGTACTGTGTAAAATGGGGACACTCGCCTGCCTAATGTGTAAAATGAGGACACCTGCCTGCCGTACTGTGTAAAATGGGCACACGTGCCTGCCGTACTGTGTAAAATGGGGACTCTGCCTGCCGTACTGTTTAAAATGGGGACGCTTGCCTGCCGTATTGTGTAAAATGGGGACGCTTGCCTGCCGTATTGTGTAAAACGGGGACTCTTGCCTGCCGTATTGTGTAAAATGGGGACACCTGCCTGCCGTATTGTCTAAAATGGGGACACCTGCCTGCCGTATTCTGTAAAATGGGGACACTCGCCTGCCGTATTCTGTAAAATGGGGACACTCGCCTGCCGTATTGTGTAAAACGAGGACTCTTGCCTGCCGTACTGTGTAAAATTGGGACACTCGCCTGCTGTAATGTGTAAAATGGGGACACTCGCCTGCTGTAATGTGTAAAATGGGGACACGTGCCTGCCGTAATGTGTAAAATGGGGACACGTGCCTGCCATACTGTGTAAAATGGGGACACGTGCCTGCCGTACTGTGTTAAATGGGGACTCGTGCTTGCCGTACTGTGTAAAATGGGGACGCTTGCCTGCCGTATTGTGTAAAATGGGGACACCTGCCTGCCGTATTGTGTAAAATGGGGACACCTGCCTGCCGTATTGTGTAAGATGGGGACTCTTGCCTGCCGTACTGGGTAAAATGGGGACTCGTGCCTGCCGTATTGTGTAAAATGGGGACGCTTGCCTGCCGTATTGTGTAAAATGGGGACGCTTGAATGCCGTAGTGTGTAAAATGGGGACTCTTGCCTGCCGTTTTGTGTAAAACGAGGACTCTTGCCTGCCGTACTGTGTAAAATGGGGACACTCGCCTGCCGTAATGTGTAAAATGGGGACACCTGCCTGCCGTACTGTGTAAAATGGGGACACGTGCCTGCCGTACTGTGTAAAATGGGGACACTCGCCTGCCGTATTGTGTAAAATGGAGACACTTGCCACTTGAATGGGCTTTTTCTGCCCGCAGCTTATCCCAGCCCCCTGTCCGCCTCCAGCTCACACACTTTATCATTGTCAGTGGGAGGCAGAGCTTAAGTTGCCTCCCACCCGCATTTGTCTATGTTTTCCACATCAAATTGGACTGGAAAATTACAAAGAAGATATTTAAGACACAGAACATGTGTTATATAAGTATCTTCTTTGTATAATATTAAACATTATGACAGGGGAGGCACTGCCTCCCCTGCCTCCCCTGACTGCACGTCCCTGTTGGCTAGGGCATCATATTGGTTAGGGCCAGCTCTGGCTGCAACCATTCTGCAGAATGCCCTCCCCACACAGCAGGACTTTCTTCCAGACTATAATGTTCCCTGACCACTAACCTCTTGCACACTCACATTTTGTTGGTACATTTACTGTATATCTGCTGTATTTACACAGATTCCATTATATTCCTAAATCTTATCCCTAATCCCACTTCCGTCTCTTCACTCAGCTCCCCTTCATACTCACAGAGCTGGGTTTATCCAAAATGATCTGCTAGAGGGTCTAGACAGCTCTCAAAACAACCACATTAGCTCCCCACATTTACTGTAGGAAGAATTTTATCCTAAGGAATAATGGCCTTTGTGCATATTCCCCAAAAAGGGGGAAAAGGATATCAGGGGATAACAAAGAAAACAGGAGCGGGAGATAGATAACAGCAGTTTGATGCAATGCCCAACTCACTTAACCCTAAACACAACCAACACACCTACAAAATGCGCACGTGCATCTACCTGCGCCACCAGCCTTATATCCTGTGATTTTTTTTCCGGCATGGAAGTGGTCTCTAGTATGTGTTATATTAGGTCTTCTCTTATTTTCTCACTTACCCCATATCTAATTCACACTTTTCTGTTCAACCAGGTACACTGGGGCAGATGGTTTAAGCCTGGAGAAGTGATACAGTGGAAGATAAGGCACCAGCCAGCCAGCTCCTAACTGTCATTTTTCAAGCCCAGCCTGTAGCTTGACAGTTAGGAGCTGATTGGCTGGGGCATTATCCTTCTACTTTATGACTTCTCCAGACTTAATACATCTACCATGGACCCTCTTTGACTCTACCCCGTCTCTACCCCCCCCCCCCCCCCTTTGCAAGTTAGCTGTGGGGAATGTAATATTGGGGTAAATATTTAAGTTTATTAAACAAGTGTGATTTCAGTATATTTCTGATGACTCTTATGTGACCATATGTAATATAATGACAGTAGTGTAAAAATCATCAGACTAGCGCCTCAATCCATCTCCCCGTGACACTATGCACCATCCTGATTTATCCCATTTATAACAAAACATATATAGTAGATTACAAGTTTACAACTCACGAGAACCGAACAACAGACTAGCCGAAAGGCCAGCGAGATAGTTGAACGCTACCATATGAGCCGTATTAGCATACATGTGGCATATTGCAATACAAATTAATACTGTATTACAAATATATTTTGCAATATGTAGTTGTAGAAACATGAGGTATTTACATGCAATATTATTTTTAATTAATAAATCTATACATATAATAATACTGTAAGGGTTTTGTCTGTACATAGCAATTTTTGTAGAAAAATCTACTTCTAGGGACTGTTTACGAACTATGGAGAAGGAGTTCCGGAATCACGCAAAAACTACTGGATGAACTTGGATCATGTTTTCACTATTGTATAGCTAAGTGACCTAGAAAGAAACGGAGGTATGTATGATCTCGATGTGACATCAGGAAGAGGAGCAATAAAGTGAAAACCAGATGCTTGACATTTGGCGCACTGAAAGTTGATGTTTCGATCATGCTTCTGCAGGCCTTGACCACCCAAGTTATGCAACAGAACCCGACTTAGCACAATAGGTGCATTCAACACCAAATACTCCTGGCGCAATATTCAATTAGTAATTTATTTCACTTATGTTCGGGGTTCACTAGCTGCACAAACCCAGGCTTTGCAAGAGCCTAAACGATACAAAACTATATAACACAAAAGAAATATAAGTGCGCTTCAGTGACTCAGAACACAGTAAATAATTTGTGGATGTTTGTTTTCACTCACAAAAACCAAGAGACTTGTTTATAATGTAACCATTTACTATAACACATATATTGTTACAATTTAATTATTAGATGAAATGTTGCAGCTCTAATTTAGCACATAACAATCAATGTACAATAGCACATATTAAAATAGTACGATAAAAGCCAATCAAACTATTGATTAATTCAGCCAATAAATCAAGCAAAAGTGGCTTGTTGGTATAGAGGGCTCAGTGTCTCTTAAGTCTGCCGCTAATGCCACAAAGTTATTATTCGTTATTGAAATGAAATAGAATAGTGATCTCCCAGATGTAAATGAACTAATGTCTCCAATTATCCCATCACTGGCGTCCCAGAGAAGAATAAGTCCTCCTTATAAATTTTTACCCGATCAAGTGGGATTTGTAATAATTACCCCCTTCAGGAGATGTACTCCCACTGCAGCACTAAAGCACAAGTGCAATGATCTGTTATCCAGATGCGTACCTTTATATAATTCCAGCTGGTGGGCAGCATTTGAAAGCATGAGGATGGAGGCAGCGGAGACCACATCGGGCAGCCGGCACAGCAGCGAACGCGGCCGGGGACCACAATAGGCAGCGCGATCGTGAGTGTAACGAGTGGCCTCAATAGGCGGCACACATGGATGCGGCAGAGAAACGGCACATGTAGAAGTGGCAGGCGACCTCCATAAGCGGCACACAGACAGTGGCTGAATGAATTCAAACGGACATCTAAACCTGTAAGTTTAGGTATGCTCCTATTCCACTGATTCCACTTAACCCCTGTGGTGACAATAATAAGCACAGTGAAGGGAAAGAGGGAAGGCATACTCCCACAAAAAGAAACCTTTATACGCAAGGGGCTTTATGGCATCTGCAAGGGGCTTTGTGGATCTCGTCAGCCCTCCTCTTTCCTGCTCCGCCGGCAGTGTGGAGACCGGAATCCCAGGGTCGGTATGGTGACCGACGGTCTCCCAAACCCAACTCCTTCCCAACTGCTTGTATATTAGCAGATTGTATGGGGGCAATTTACATGCAGGTACTGTGTGTGGACAGCAAGGGGCGCACCAGCTTGGTGGATGCATCATGATTGGAGCTATCCCGCATTACCCTGGAATGTGCTTAGCTCCTCCTTCCTGGTCATCCTATCACATTCCTGATGCCGCCGTGTGAGTGTTTGTACTTGGAGTTGGATGAGAAAGTCTCTAACATGCAGCAAGTCCTGTCCTGGGGGTATATTTACTAAAATTCGTATTTTTCAGAATGAGATTAAAGTTCCAACACGAATGACATCGAATGTGTAAAGTTGCAACTTTTTGAATTTATTACGACTCATTTACTAAGCTGTCATATTTTTCATATTCGTGTTTTCCGATGTCGATGTCATTTGTGTTTTTCAAAGGTAGAATGCGGCCGATTTTGATGATTTGCGGCCGTGTTATGAGGTTTTTCCACGACTGCGTCATTTTTAGTTTACGGCAGTGTTTATCCGTTCCCGGCCGCGTTTTTTTTCTAAGTTTCGTTTTTGTCACTCGTCCGTGATTGGTTTGATTCGTGATGGAGGAGTGTCTGTGCTCATTACTATAAAACCGCCCCAAACCGTCCGCACCTCGTATGTTTAGCTAGTGGAGAGGTGAGAGGAAGGTGTGTTAGGAGTTGGTGAGTTGTTTGGAGTTTTTGGCGGTATTGAGGAGGTTCTTTGCGATTGTTGAGTGCTGTACTGTGTGTGTAAGTAGTCTTGTCATACTTGTTGTGTAGTTATTTAAAAGTCTGTCTAGTTTTTTGTCTTCGTTTTTTTTAACGTCTATTGTCATTGTTTGTGAGTGAGTGAGTGAGTGAGTGTGTATGTGTGTGGTGTGTAGTCATAGTGGAGGAGTGTGCTTAGTGTTTTTTTTTTTATCAGTGTTATTTGTTATTTGTCCTGATTATGTCCCAGTCAGAGGTGAGTGTGGTGGAGGAGGTGAGTGAGAGGGAGGAGGTGAGTGAGGTGGAGGAGGTTAGTGAGGAGGAGGGGGAGGTTGCTGCTGCGGCCTCCAGTAATAGTGACAGTGATGGTGCTGTGACTCCGCAGCCACACACCACTACAAAGACAGGCCGCAATGTTAAATTCAGCTACGCTGAGAATATGGCTTTGGTGCGGGAGCTGATGAGGCATCATTGACAGCTGTTTGGCCATGATGCTGCAAAGGTTTCGTCACGCAGGAAGAGTGTTCTGTGGGGGAAGGTTGTTGCGGCTGTGAATAGTGAGGGTGTGGCGAGGCGGACCGAGGACACGTGTCGTAAGCGATTCTACGTCATCAAGCGCCGTGTCAAGGCTAAGATGTCGAAGGAGGCTAAATCAGCCCGCCAAACAGGGGGTGGCCACCCCTTCTGAGCGTCCTATCAGGATTGGGAGGAGCCTGTGCGTACTCTGATTCCGCCAGAAGTGGTTGGTGCGACTCATGTCCGGGATTCGGATCGGCCAAGGCAGGATGGTGAGTTTATTATTGTTTTTTATTTATAATTTTAACATCTGTGCTTTGTCCTTAGTTGTCTGAAATGTCTTCTAGCTAATTGTGATTGTAAGTTGGTTCATTCTTATAATGTGTTGGTGATGTAGTTTTAATCACAATTAGTTTTGTTTTTTTCTTTTGTATTGTCAATTTAGCAGGTTGTCTTGGCCTTTTTCTGGTGTTTTAATTAAAAAGTAAATTGTTGTAGGTGTATTTTAATGAAGTGTGATTCATGTGTTTTGTGAAATGTTTTTTTTTTTTTTTTTTTTTCCAATGGACTTATGGTTATTGTGTGTTGATCTGGGTTTTCTTTTGTGTGGTTGATGTGATTTTTCAAGCATATTTTTTTTTGATGCTTACAATTTGTTGTAGATATTTGTGGGTAGTGGTTTGTTGTTAGCAGCAAAATTTAGTAACATATCGTGCTATATTCTGGTTGTGTCAAGCTACCAAGGGGTAAATTTAATAAGATGGGAGTTCTATTTAAGATGGGATGTTGCCCATAGCAACCAATCAGATTCTACTTCACATTTATCTAGCACCTTCTATAAGATAATACCTGGAATCTGATTGGTGACTATGGGCAACATCCCATCTCAAACAGAACTCCCATCTTAGTAAATTTACCCCCAAGTTTGGGTTTTAAGTAGTATAATATTGTGCATTATGCACCTTTGTGTATGGATTGGTTGGTGAAATTGTTTCTTAATTCAACTATACACACCCAATGAAGTCAGGCAGAAAAGCATAAGCATAATTGAGTTTACTTCTCATCAGGTTCCACATATGTCTACATCACAATAAGGAATTTGCATAAACAGATAAACATAATAGTATGTTCATTAGTACATTCTTCATATTTTTGCTGTACGAAAGAGAAGCAGCACAGCCAGGCCACATCCCACACTGCCAAGAGATGCAGATGCTGGCGATGCAGGTAAGAATTTAGTGGAAACACATAGGGCGGGATGTACTAATGTACATCGCCACGATTTTGATCGCATATGTACTAACATATGCGATCAGCATTGCGGAGGACAGCTCTTCCGATAAGAGCTGTCCTCCGCGATGCACAGCGGCAGCCTGACTTCCGGGATTCGGCCCAGAAGTCAGTCTGCGCATGCGTGGGTGACGGGGGCGGCCGCAGGGCATGCTGGGAGGGATCCAATCGGATCCCTCACACAGCGCCGCGGAGAGAAGCCCATAGGTTTCTATGGACTATCGCCAGCTAAAGCTGACCTGGCGGCCGGGGGATAGTACATCAGGAAAATGCGGTAAACAGAGGGTTTACCGCATTTTTCGCTTAGTACATCCCGCCCATATTCTGAAAACACAGAGAAAAGCAGAATGTTAATGTTTATGTTTATCTTATCACATAGGTTCTTCTTCAGCAAACCCCCCTCCACTAAGGCGCCCATCACAGGGCTCGGATCCTCAACATAGGAGGCCAACCAAGAGACACTGTCTTGAGGCTGAATCACCAGCAGCATCCTCACCACCCCAACGGCGCATCTCCATAGTGTCGGCCCTGCCACCACAAGCCATTTTGGCCAGCCCACAAAGCGAGGATCCTCAATCCCCTCAGCTGTCTTGTGAGAAAACATAACAATTACTTGTAAAGAAGTTAAAAAACAGTGGGGTAGATGTATTAACCTGGAGAAGGCATACGGAAGTGATAAACCAGTGATATGTGCAAGGTGATAAAGGCAGCAGCCAAACAAATCCTAACTGTTAATTTACATATTGGAGCTGTTTGGCTGCTGCCTTTATCACCTTGCACATATCACTGGTTTATCACTTCCTTATGTCTTCTCCAGGTTAATTCATCTGCCCCACTGTTTGTGCACAGCAAAAAAAATGTGTCACAAATAAACATTCATCCATGTAATAATCATCAACAGCAAGCACATGGGGGTTTAGGTTTTTTTTTTAGCATAATTTTCAGAGGTGATGTTGGGCATAGCAACAAATATTTTTTTTTTTTAATGTTTGCTAGAAACAGCAACATAAATGTTAAGTCTCATCCATTTGTTTTGCATGCCAACATCACCAGTTCTAAACATAAGACACCTTAAGACTTTTTCCACCATTGTTAATGTTTACATTTTTTACCACTATATTTGTTTAAGTTTTGGACAGACCACTGACTGCCTTGAACAATGTATGAGTGTATGGCTCAACACATTTATTGTATTGTGTGTGTTCTTCAAAAGGAAGCTTCATACACAATATGTAAATGTAGTAATTTGTATTTGTTAAAGTTCTTCGTGTTTGAACATTAATTATTGCTCAGAGTCCAACAATTCCCTTAAACATTTTTCAACTGAGTAGTGAACGTTAAAAGCAACATATTTATACAAAAAGGTGAGCTAAATTGTGAAGTTTAGGCAACAATCTATTTATCAATACCAACATGAATATTAAGAAGTAATGCATGTTGACGTAAAGCTATAATTAGACCAATGCTAAATAATGACTAAATAGTGGCTGTCTTCAACCCCATACAGAACCACCCATCATGGCCGAGGATGCCCAGCAGGAAAGTGACCAGCAGGATACCTACACACTAAACCTGCAAGCCATAGATCCTACCCAGACAACCACGCCGCAGGACATACCCCAACCACCCCAAACATCCCACAGCCCCCAATTGAGCCCAACGCCACCCCAGCAACAAATGGCCCCCGAGTTTTGGAGCAGTTGGGCCACACAACAGGCGCAACACTATGCGTGCCTGAACACCCACACCCAATACCTTGCCAGTCTGCCCCATCATCTGCCGTGACTCAGTCGGAACTCAGGCAGACTGATAGTTCAGGTTGGCAGAATTGGCAATTCAATGGAGCAGATGAGGGCAGACAATACCCAAATGCAAGCCAATCTGCAACGCATCATGGATGAGCAACAGCGGCAGCAACAAGCCCTCATACAACTGATTCAACACAACCAAATGATTAACGAAAACCTGTCCAGAATTATTGCAAGCAACACTGCCGCTAATAGCCAACTCACTGCAAGCCTAAATAACCTCAGCCAAAGCCTTAATGTGTTGGCATCACACCAACTAAGCTCTAGCTCAGGAACAACTACACCAAGCCAGACCCCAGTTACCTCCCCAGTTAGACGCTCCAGCAGAACCCGGACCAACGAACCAGGGCAATCCTCTGCGCCCAGCGCACACACAAAAAAATAATAATGACGCCTGCAGCAAATAGTTTGTTACAAATAATGTTTTTTTGATTTGTTACACAAAAAATGCCTGTGTTCAAGGTAATAAATTATTCACACGGAATATGTGTTTTGTTTAATTTGCTACACAAACCACCTGCACATTACTGGGTTGGCCCAGATGTCTATTGGTATAAATATATTGCCTGCCCCTAGGTGGTCTCAGCTCAACGTGTGTGCAATCTATGGCACCCAGCACATTGGTCATGCCAGCAAGCTCAGAGAAAGCTACCCTGACTGCATGCCACTGCGACTCCTGGGTAGGGAAGCAGAGAGAGGCATCTATGTGGGCATCCAAGACATCCAAAACCTGAGTGGACAGTACAAAATTTAAGGCGAGTGTCAGGACCTGTAATCAATACAATACTGTGTTATATTACATAACAGAAGCACCAATTAGACATAGACATGTATGTATGTTTAACTCACCTGAATTAAATATTTAGAAAAGGTGGCCTGTGAGATACTAATGACATCGCCAGTCACAGGCTTGAAGCTGCCAGTAGCCATAAAGTGCAACACAGCCAGGAGTTTGTGCAGGCCTGAGACAGAGCGAGAGCGTGCTGTCTCAGGGTCTAGGTTCAGTTTGACAAGGTCATACAGACGGAAAATGTTTTATCTATTTAGCCGGACCATCTGTATAACCTGGTCATCGGGCAATTTGTTCAAGTTTAAACGCCCCCTAAAAAAAACAGGCCTGGCCAGCCTACGTGGAACCTGTACAACCTGCTGACCATGTTCAGTTTCCTGGCCTTGGTTTATTGTTGTCTTATGGAGCAGTCTCAGGGGTCCCCCAGCAAACAAGAAATTAGTACTACACACAGTAGCAGCCATTTCAGAGTGAGAGATGTTACAAATGTGCTTGGGTCCCTTTTAAAGGTCCAAAAATTCAGGTGTGAGTAATGTAGAATTGGAAACACATGTAAACATGCTTCTCAAAAGCAGGTCTACTTATTTTTAGGCTTTTTTTACAATTTGCATTTTTTCACGGCCGCAAATGCATTTTCACTGTAGAGATTTCAAATACGAATGCATAGTAAATGACCGAGTTCTATACCTAAACAGCCGCGTTTGACCGATGGTGTATTCATTCGTATTTTTAAAACACAGCCGTAAAAAAATATGAATGCCCTCATCACTGCCGGGATTTGAGTTTAGTAAATTCCCGAGATGACACTTTGAAGAAAAAACACCATCTCGGTCAAAATCGTGAGCTTAGTAAATATACCCCCTTGTGTCAATTGCATTGTGCTTCTTACAGCAGGTGCACTACATACTTACTACCAGCTGTGCTGTGCAGCTCCCCCAGGTATAACTATGGACAGGAGACGTAGTAAGCAGTATATAGAGATAGTGAGCTGTACATTCACCATACACTGCAGATGCCGTGCAGACAGGTTAATGGCTTTCCCTGCAGTGTTCTGTAGTAATCTCCAGGCAGGGCTGTGTTGCTTCCCAGCAGTATACTTATTTATTCACTCTCTAAACTCACTGTCAGTGCTGTGTGTTACCTGCTTCCCTAATATATACCCTTTTAGTGCTGAGTGTTACTCATAGTTGCCTACTCTCCCTCATTCTGCAGGAGACTCCCTGAAATAGCAGCAATCTCCCTCACTCCCTGAAAAGTCCATCAATCTCCCTGATTGCACCTTACCCCCATTATGCAGCTATTACATTCTTGGGAGGAAAATTAAATCAGAGATACATACATTCATATGGGCTCATCAGTGTCCTTTCCCTGCATTGGTTAAGGCACAATGATCCCTATGGCCACTTACAGTATATGGAACCTCTTGTAAAACACAATACACAAACAAATCCTGCAAAATATCAGTGTCTTTTCTTCAACAAGTAGATCTTACTAACTTTGGGGCTCATTTACATTTGGATGTAAGTCATTTTCATGACACACCTCTCTAATGTAGCAGTACACGCCCACGCTTTTAGTTGTTGCTATCACAATCTCCCTGAAATGCTTTTTCAAAAGTAGGCAAGTATGGTGTTACTGATATACACCCTTCCAATACTGATTGTTACCGGAGTCGCTAGTTTACTCCCTTCCAGTGCTGAGTGTTCCCTGCATCGTTAATATACACCCTTTCAGTGCTGAGTGCTATCTTTACACACCCTTGCTGAGTGTTACTGACGTCTCTAATATACACCCTTCCAGTGCTGGTTGTTACCGCTGTTTCCAGTATACACCCTTCCATTGCTGAGTGCTATAGGCACCTCTAGTATATAGCCTTCCAGTGCTGAGTGTTACAGGCACCTCTAGTATACACCCTTCCAGTGCTGAGTGTTACAGACACCTCTAGTATACACCCTCCCATTGCTGAGTGTTACAGGCACCTCTAGTATACACTAGAGATGAGCGCCTGAAATTTTTCGGGTTTTGTGTTTTGGTTTTGGGTTCGGTTCCGCGGCCGTGTTTTGGGTTCGAACGCCTTTTGGCAAAACCTCACCGAATTTTTTTTGTCGGATTCGGGTGTGTTTTGGATTCGGGTGTTTTTTTCAAAAAACACTAAAAAAACAGCTTAAATCATAGAATTTGGGGGTCATTTTGATCCCAAAGTATTATTAACCTCAAAAACCATAATTTACACTCATTTTCAGTCTATTCTGAATACCTCACACCTCACAATATTATTTTTAGTCCTAAAATTTGCACCGAGGTCGCTGTGTGAGTAAGATAAGCGACCCTAGTGGCCGACACAAACACCGGGCCCATCTAGGAGTGGCACTGCAGTGTCACGCAGGATGTCCCTTCCAAAAAACCCTCCCCAAACAGCACATGACGCAAAGAAAAAAAGAGGCGCAATGAGGTAGCTGTGTGAGTAAGATTAGCGACCCTAGTGGCCGACACAAACACCGGGCCCATCTAGGAGTGGCACTGCAGTGTCACGCAGGATGGCCCTTCCAAAAAACCCTCCCCAAACAGCACATGACGCAAAGAAAAAAAGAGGCGCAATGAGGTAGCTGTGTGAGTAAGATTAGCGACCCTAGTGGCCGACACAAACACCGGGCCCATCTAGGAGTGGCACTGCAGTGTCACGCAGGATGGCCCTTCCAAAAAACCCTCCCCAAACAGCACATGACGCAAAGAAAAAAAGAGGCGCAATGAGGTAGCTGACTGTGTGAGTAAGATTAGCGACCCTAGTGGCCGTCACAAACACCGGGCCCATCTAGGAGTGGCACTGCAGTGTCACGCAGGATGTCCCTTCCAAAAAACCCTCCCCAATCAGCACATGATGCAAAGAAAAAGAAAAGAAAAAAGAGGTGCAAGATGGAATTGTCCTTGGGCCCTCCCACCCACCCTTATGTTGTATAAACAAAACAGGACATGCACACTTTAACCAACCCATCATTTCAGTGACAGGGTCTGCCACACGACTGTGACTGATATGACGGGTTGGTTTGGACCCCCCCCAAAAAAGAAGCAATTAATCTCTCCTTGCACAAACTGGCTCTACAGAGGCAAGATGTCCACCTCATCTTCACCCTCCGATATATCACCGTGTACATCCCCCTCCTCACAGATTATCAATTCGTCCCCACTGGAATCCACCATCTCAGCTCCCTGTGTACTTTGTGGAGGCAATTGCTGCTGATCAATGTCTCCGCGGAGGAATTGATTATAATTCATTTTAATGAACATCATCTTCTCCACATTTTCTGGATGTAACCTCGTACGCCGATTGCTGACAAGGTGAGCGGCGGCACTAAACACTCTTTCGGAGTACACACTTGTGGGAGGGCAACTTAGGTAGAATAAAGCCAGTTTGTGCAAGGGCCTCCAAATTGCCTCTTTTTCCTGCCAGTATAAGTACGGACTGTGTGACGTGCCTACTTGGATGCGGTCACTCATATAATCCTCCACCATTCTATCAATGTTGAGAGAATCATATGCAGTGACAGTAGACGACATGTCCGTAATCGTTGTCAGGTCCTTCAGTCCGGACCAGATGTCAGCATCAGCAGTCGCTCCAGACTGCCCTGCATCACCTCTCCGTCACTGGGGGTCCCTAATATTAGGAATTATTTATGGGGTGGGTGTGGGGTGTGGTGGCCCCTGTGTCGGTATCGCTGGGCTGCTTCAGGTCGGCACACCCTAACACTTTATTAACACTTATGAGTTTCCCTATCACTTTGTATATATTTTTGTATTATTTTAATCACACCACTCACATAGCACTTCTGTGCTTCTTATTAACCCTATTAACTCTCACTTGTGTGCTGACCTGGGGTAGCCGACCTGTGCCGACATTATGGGGTCCTGCACCCCGGACCCATACCTAATATTAGGGACCCCCAGTGACGGAGAGGCCTTGTCGATCGGCCTGGGGGCTTAACCCTATATCTGCAGATATACGCAACCAAGATCTCCGTATTATCTGACTATTATGTAGGAATATTATTCACTCAGTGTGCATTAGGGAACCATTGTTTTTTCCTTCACAGAATTACCCCTCCCTTTTAGCACCTGAGTGACATCACTATCTGATTGAGCAGTTCACCATTTTTTTGCATTGTATTGAGAGGCATGAACGGGTCAGCATTAGGAGGGATTGCTGACTCTAGACTGCCATAGGGGGAAGTCAGGGGTATCCCCAGGTAAGCTGGCTCTCAGATGCTGTAGGAGCCATTACCATGTGGCCTTACACTGGGAATTCAACCCAGACATATTTGGAATTATTTATGGGGTGGGTGTGGGGTGTGGTGGCCCCTGTGTCGGTATCGCTGGGCTGCTTCAGGTCGGCACACCCTAACACTTTATTAACACTTATGAGTTTCCCTATCACTTTGTATATATTTTTGTATTATTTTAATCACACCACTCACATAGCACTTCTGTGCTTCTTATTAACCCTATTAACTCTCACTTGTGTGCTGACCTGGGGTAGCCGACCTGTGCCGACATTATGGGGTCCTGCACCCCGGACCCATACCTAATATTAGGGACCCCCAGTGACGGAGAGGCCTTGTCGATCGGCCTGGGGGCTTAACCCTATATCTGCAGATATACGCAACCAAGATCTCCGTATTATCTGACTATTATGTAGGAATATTATTCACTCAGTGTGCATTAGGGAACCATTGTTTTTTCCTTCACAGAATTACCCCTCCCTTTTAGCACCTGAGTGACATCACTATCTGATTGAGCAGTTCACCATTTTTTTGCATTGTATTGAGAGGCATGAACGGGTCAGCATTAGGAGGGATTGCTGACTCTAGACTGCCATAGGGGGAAGTCAGGGGTATCCCCAGGTAAGCTGGCTCTCAGATGCTGTAGGAGCCATTACCATGTGGCCTTACACTGGGAATTCAACCCAGACATATTTGGAATTATTTATGGGGTGGGTGTGGGGTGTGGTGGCCCCTGTGTCGGTATCGCTGGGCTGCTTCAGGTCGGCACACCCTAACACTTTATTAACACTTATGAGTTTCCCTATCACTTTGTATATATTTTTGTATTATTTTAATCACACCACTCACATAGCACTTCTGTGCTTCTTATTAACCCTATTAACTCTCACTTGTGTGCTGACCTGGGGTAGCCGACCTGTGCCGACATTATGGGGTCCTGCACCCCGGACCCATACCTAATATTAGGGACCCCCAGTGACGGAGAGGCCTTGTCGATCGGCCTGGGGGCTTAACCCTATATCTGCAGATATACGCAACCAAGATCTCCGTATTATCTGACTATTATGTAGGAATATTATTCACTCAGTGTGCATTAGGGAACCATTGTTTTTTCCTTCACAGAATTACCCCTCCCTTTTAGCACCTGAGTGACATCACTATCTGATTGAGCAGTTCACCATTTTTTTGCATTGGATTGAGAGGCATGAACGGGTCAGCATTAGGAGGGATTGCTGACTCTAGACTGCCATAGGGGGAAGTCAGGGGTATCCCCAGGTAAGCTGGCTCTCAGATGCTGTAGGAGCCATTACCATGTGGCCTTACACTGGGAATTCAACCCAGACATATTTGGAATTATTTATGGGGTGGGTGTGGGGTGTGGTGGCCCCTGTGTCGGTATCGCTGGGCTGCTTCAGGTCGGCACACCCTAACACTTTATTAACACTTATGAGTTTCCCTATCACTTTGTATATATTTTTGTATTATTTTAATCACACCACTCACATAGCACTTCTGTGCTTCTTATTAACCCTATTAACTCTCACTTGTGTGCTGACCTGGGGTAGCCGACCTGTGCCGACATTATGGGGTCCTGCACCCCGGACCCATACCTAATATTAGGGACCCCCAGTGACGGAGAGGCCTTGTCGATCGGCCTGGGGGCTTAACCCTATATCTGCAGATATACGCAACCAAGATCTCCGTATTATCTGACTATTATGTAGGAATATTATTCACTCAGTGTGCATTAGGGAACCATTGTTTTTTCCTTCACAGAATTACCCCTCCCTTTTAGCACCTGAGTGACATCACTATCTGATTGAGCAGTTCACCATTTTTTTGCATTGTATTGAGAGGCATGAACGGGTCAGCATTAGGAGGGATTGCTGACTCTAGACTGCCATAGGGGGAAGTCAGGGGTATCCCCAGGTAAGCTGGCTCTCAGATGCTGTAGGAGCCATTACCATGTGGCCTTACACTGGGAATTCAACCCAGACATATTTGGAATTATTTATGGGGTGGGTGTGGGGTGTGGTGGCCCCTGTGTCGGTATCGCTGGGCTGCTTCAGGTCGGCACACCCTAACACTTTATTAACACTTATGAGTTTCCCTATCACTTTGTATATATTTTTGTATTATTTTAATCACACCACTCACATAGCACTTCTGTGCTTCTTATTAACCCTATTAACTCTCACTTGTGTGCTGACCTGGGGTAGCCGACCTGTGCCGACATTATGGGGTCCTGCACCCCGGACCCATACCTAATATTAGGGACCCCCAGTGACGGAGAGGCCTTGTCGATCGGCCTGGGGGCTTAACCCTATATCTGCAGATATACGCAACCAAGATCTCCGTATTATCTGACTATTATGTAGGAATATTATTCACTCAGTGTGCATTAGGGAACCATTGTTTTTTCCTTCACAGAATTACCCCTCCCTTTTAGCACCTGAGTGACATCACTATCTGATTGAGCAGTTCACCATTTTTTTGCATTGGATTGAGAGGCATGAACGGGTCAGCA
Organism: Pseudophryne corroboree; assembly: GCF_028390025.1. NCBI lineage: Eukaryota > Metazoa > Chordata > Amphibia > Anura > Myobatrachidae > Pseudophryne > Pseudophryne corroboree. The sequence goes on along the minus strand of NC_086444.1, from coordinate 184,066,089 downwards.
TTAGGAGGGATTGCTGACTCTAGACTGCCATAGGGGGAAGTCAGGGGTATCCCCAGGTAAGCTGGCTCTCAGATGCTGTAGGAGCCATTACCATGTGGCCTTACACTGGGAATTCAACCCAGACATATTTGGAATTATTTATGGGGTGGGTGTGGGGTGTGGTGGCCCCTGTGTCGGTATCGCTGGGCTGCTTCAGGTCGGCACACCCTAACACTTTATTAACACTTATGAGTTTCCCTATCACTTTGTATATATTTTTGTATTATTTTAATCACACCACTCACATAGCACTTCTGTGCTTCTTATTAACCCTATTAACTCCCACTTGTGTGCTGACCTGGGGTAGCCGACCTGTGCCGACATTATGGGGTCCTGCACCCCGGACCCATACCTAATATTAGGGACCCCCAGTGACGGAGAGGCCTTGTCGATCGGCCTGGGGGCTTAACCCTATATCTGCAGATATACGCAACCAAGATCTCCGTATTATCTGACTATTATGTAGGAATATTATTCACTCAGTGTGCATTAGGGAACCATTGTTTTTTTCCTTCACAGAATTACCCCTCCCTTTTAGCACCTGAGTGACATCACTATCTGATTGAGCAGTTCACCATTTTTTTGCATTGTATTGAGAGGCATGAACGGGTCAGCATTAGGAGGGATTGCTGACTCTAGACTGCCATAGGGGGAAGTCAGGGGTATCCCCAGGTAAGCTGGCTCTCAGATGCTGTAGGAGCCATTACCATGTGGCCTTACACTGGGAATTCAACCCAGACATATTTGGAATTATTTATGGGGTGGGTGTGGGGTGTGGTGGCCCCTGTGTCGGTATCGCTGGGCTGCTTCAGGTCGGCACACCCTAACACTTTATTAACACTTATGAGTTTCCCTATCACTTTGTATATATTTTTGTATTATTTTAATCACACCACTCACATAGCACTTCTGTGCTTCTTATTAACCCTATTAACTCTCACTTGTGTGCTGACCTGGGGTAGCCGACCTGTGCCGACATTATGGGGTCCTGCACCCCGGACCCATACCTAATATTAGGGACCCCCAGTGACGGAGAGGCCTTGTCGATCGGCCTGGGGGCTTAACCCTATATCTGCAGATATACGCAACCAAGATCTCCGTATTATCTGACTATTATGTAGGAATATTATTCACTCAGTGTGCATTAGGGAACCATTGTTTTTTCCTTCACAGAATTACCCCTCCCTTTTAGCACCTGAGTGACATCACTATCTGATTGAGCAGTTCACCATTTTTTTGCATTGGATTGAGAGGCATGAACGGGTCAGCATTAGGAGGGATTGCTGACTCTAGACTGCCATAGGGGGAAGTCAGGGGTATCCCCAGGTAAGCTGGCTCTCAGATGCTGTAGGAGCCATTACCATGTGGCCTTACACTGGGAATTCAACCCAGACATATTTGGAATTATTTATGGGGTGGGTGTGGGGTGTGGTGGCCCCTGTGTCGGTATCGCTGGGCTGCTTCAGGTCGGCACACCCTAACACTTTATTAACACTTATGAGTTTCCCTATCACTTTGTATATATTTTTGTATTATTTTAATCACACCACTCACATAGCACTTCTGTGCTTCTTATTAACCCTATTAACTCTCACTTGTGTGCTGACCTGGGGTAGCCGACCTGTGCCGACATTATGGGGTCCTGCACCCCGGACCCATACCTAATATTAGGGACCCCCAGTGACGGAGAGGCCTTGTCGATCGGCCTGGGGGCTTAACCCTATATCTGCAGATATACGCAACCAAGATCTCCGTATTATCTGACTATTATGTAGGAATATTATTCACTCAGTGTGCATTAGGGAACCATTGTTTTTTCCTTCACAGAATTACCCCTCCCTTTTAGCACCTGAGTGACATCACTATCTGATTGAGCAGTTCACCATTTTTTTGCATTGTATTGAGAGGCATGAACGGGTCAGCATTAGGAGGGATTGCTGACTCTAGACTGCCATAGGGGGAAGTCAGGGGTATCCCCAGGTAAGCTGGCTCTCAGATGCTGTAGGAGCCATTACCATGTGGCCTTACACTGGGAATTCAACCCAGACATATTTGGAATTATTTATGGGGTGGGTGTGGGGTGTGGTGGCCCCTGTGTCGGTATCGCTGGGCTGCTTCAGGTCGGCACACCCTAACACTTTATTAACACTTATGAGTTTCCCTATCACTTTGTATATATTTTTGTATTATTTTAATCACACCACTCACATAGCACTTCTGTGCTTCTTATTAACCCTATTAACTCTCACTTGTGTGCTGACCTGGGGTAGCCGACCTGTGCCGACATTATGGGGTCCTGCACCCCGGACCCATACCTAATATTAGGGACCCCCAGTGACGGAGAGGCCTTGTCGATCGGCCTGGGGGCTTAACCCTATATCTGCAGATATACGCAACCAAGATCTCCGTATTATCTGACTATTATGTAGGAATATTATTCACTCAGTGTGCATTAGGGAACCATTGTTTTTTCCTTCACAGAATTACCCCTCCCTTTTAGCACCTGAGTGACATCACTATCTGATTGAGCAGTTCACCATTTTTTTGCATTGGATTGAGAGGCATGAACGGGTCAGCATTAGGAGGGATTGCTGACTCTAGACTGCCATAGGGGGAAGTCAGGGGTATCCCCAGGTAAGCTGGCTCTCAGATGCTGTAGGAGCCATTACCATGTGGCCTTACACTGGGAATTCAACCCAGACATATTTGGAATTATTTATGGGGTGGGTGTGGGGTGTGGTGGCCCCTGTGTCGGTATCGCTGGGCTGCTTCAGGTCGGCACACCCTAACACTTTATTAACACTTATGAGTTTCCCTATCACTTTGTATATATTTTTGTATTATTTTAATCACACCACTCACATAGCACTTCTGTGCTTCTTATTAACCCTATTAACTCCCACTTGTGTGCTGACCTGGGGTAGCCGACCTGTGCCGACATTATGGGGTCCTGCACCCCGGACCCATACCTAATATTAGGGACCCCCAGTGACGGAGAGGCCTTGTCGATCGGCCTGGGGGCTTAACCCTATATCTGCAGATATACGCAACCAAGATCTCCGTATTATCTGACTATTATGTAGGAATATTATTCACTCAGTGTGCATTAGGGAACCATTGTTTTTTCCTTCACAGAATTACCCCTCCCTTTTAGCACCTGAGTGACATCACTATCTGATTGAGCAGTTCACCATTTTTTTGCATTGTATTGAGAGGCATGAACGGGTCAGCATTAGGAGGGATTGCTGACTCTAGACTGCCATAGGGGGAAGTCAGGGGTATCCCCAGGTAAGCTGGCTCTCAGATGCTGTAGGAGCCATTACCATGTGGCCTTACACTGGGAATTCAACCCAGACATATTTGGAATTATTTATGGGGTGGGTGTGGGGTGTGGTGGCCCCTGTGTCGGTATCGCTGGGCTGCTTCAGGTCGGCACACCCTAACACTATATTAACACTTATGAGTTTCCCTATCACTTTGTATATATTTTTGTATTATTTTAATCACACCACTCACATAGCACTTCTGTGCTTCTTATTAACCCTATTAACTCTCACTTGTGTGCTGACCTGGGGTAGCCGACCTGTGCCGACATTATGGGGTCCTGCACCCCGGACCCACACCTAATATTAGGGACCCCCAGTGACGGAGAGGCCTTGTCGATCGGCCTGGGGGCTTAACCCTATATCTGCAGATATACGCAACCAAGATCTCCGTATTATCTGACTATTATGTAGGAATATTATTCACTCAGTGTGCATTAGGGAACCATTGTTTTTTCCTTCACAGAATTACCCCTCCCTTTTAGCACCTGAGTGACATCACTATCTGATTGAGCAGTTCACCATTTTTTTTGCATTGGATTGAGAGGCATGAACGGGTCAGCATTAGGAGGGATTGCTGACTCTAGACTGCCATAGGGGGAAGTCAGGGGTATCCCCAGGTAAGCTGGCTCTCAGATGCTGTAGGAGCCATTACCATGTGGCCTTACACTGGGAATTCAACCCAGACATATTTGGAATTATTTATGGGGTGGGTGTGGGGTGTGGTGGCCCCTGTGTCGGTATCGCTGGGCTGCTTCAGGTCGGCACACCCTAACACTTTATTAACACTTATGAGTTTCCCTATCACTTTGTATATATTTTTGTATTATTTTAATCACACCACTCACATAGCACTTCTGTGCTTCTTATTAACCCTATTAACTCTCACTTGTGTGCTGACCTGGGGTAGCCGACCTGTGCCGACATTATGGGGTCCTGCACCCCGGACCCATACCTAATATTAGGGACCCCCAGTGACGGAGAGGCCTTGTCGATCGGCCTGGGGGCTTAACCCTATATCTGCAGATATACGCAACCAAGATCTCCGTATTATCTGACTATTATGTAGGAATAGTATTCACTCAGTGTGCATTAGGGAACCATTGTTTTTTCCTTCACAGAATTACCCCTCCCTTTTAGCACCTGAGTGACATCACTATCTGATTGAGCAGTTCACCATTTTTTTGCATTGGATTGAGAGGCATGAACGGGTCAGCATTAGGAGGGATTGCTGACTCTAGACTGCCATAGGGGGAAGTCAGGGGTATCCCCAGGTAAGCTGGCTCTCAGATGCTGTAGGAGCCATTACCATGTGGCCTTACACTGGGAATTCAACCCAGACATATTTGGAATTATTTATGGGGTGGGTGTGGGGTGTGGTGGCCCCTGTGTCGGTATCGCTGGGCTGCTTCAGGTCGGCACACCCTAACACTTTATTAACACTTATGAGTTTCCCTATCACTTTGTATATATTTTTGTATTATTTTAATCACACCACTCACATAGCACTTCTGTGCTTCTTATTAACCCTATTAACTCTCACTTGTGTGCTGACCTGGGGTAGCCGACCTGTGCCGACATTATGGGGTCCTGCACCCCGGACCCATACCTAATATTAGGGACCCCCAGTGACGGAGAGGCCTTGTCGATCGGCCTGGGGGCTTAACCCTATATCTGCAGATATACGCAACCAAGATCTCCGTATTATCTGACTATTATGTAGGAATATTATTCACTCAGTGTGCATTAGGGAACCATTGTTTTTTCCTTCACAGAATTACCCCTCCCTTTTAGCACCTGAGTGACATCACTATCTGATTGAGCAGTTCACCATTTTTTTGCATTGTATTGAGAGGCATGAACGGGTCAGCATTAGGAGGGATTGCTGACTCTAGACTGCCATAGGGGGAAGTCAGGGGTATCCCCAGGTAAGCTGGCTCTCAGATGCTGTAGGAGCCATTACCATGTGGCCTTACACTGGGAATTCAACCCAGACATATTTGGAATTATTTATGGGGTGGGTGTGGGGTGTGGTGGCCCCTGTGTCGGTATCGCTGGGCTGCTTCAGGTCGGCACACCCTAACACTTTATTAACACTTATGAGTTTCCCTATCACTTTGTATATATTTTTGTATTATTTTAATCACACCACTCACATAGCACTTCTGTGCTTCTTATTAACCCTATTAACTCTCACTTGTGTGCTGACCTGGGGTAGCCGACCTGTGCCGACATTATGGGGTCCTGCACCCCGGACCCATACCTAATATTAGGGACCCCCAGTGACGGAGAGGCCTTGTCGATCGGCCTGGGGGCTTAACCCTATATCTGCAGATATACGCAACCAAGATCTCCGTATTATCTGACTATTATGTAGGAATATTATTCACTCAGTGTGCATTAGGGAACCATTGTTTTTTCCTTCACAGAATTACCCCTCCCTTTTAGCACCTGAGTGACATCACTATCTGATTGAGCAGTTCACCATTTTTTTGCATTGGATTGAGAGGCATGAACGGGTCAGCATTAGGAGGGATTGCTGACTCTAGACTGCCATAGGGGGAAGTCAGGGGTATCCCCAGGTAAGCTGGCTCTCAGATGCTGTAGGAGCCATTACCATGTGGCCTTACACTGGGAATTCAACCCAGACATATTTGGAATTATTTATGGGGTGGGTGTGGGGTGTGGTGGCCCCTGTGTCGGTATCGCTGGGCTGCTTCAGGTCGGCACACCCTAACACTTTATTAACACTTATGAGTTTCCCTATCACTTTGTATATATTTTTGTATTATTTTAATCACACCACTCACATAGCACTTCTGTGCTTCTTATTAACCCTATTAACTCTCACTTGTGTGCTGACCTGGGGTAGCCGACCTGTGCCGACATTATGGGGTCCTGCACCCCGGACCCATACCTAATATTAGGGACCCCCAGTGACGGAGAGGCCTTGTCGATCGGCCTGGGGGCTTAACCCTATATCTGCAGATATACGCAACCAAGATCTCCGTATTATCTGACTATTATGTAGGAATAGTATTCACTCAGTGTGCATTAGGGAACCATTGTTTTTTCCTTCACAGAATTACCCCTCCCTTTTAGCACCTGAGTGACATCACTATCTGATTGAGCAGTTCACCATTTTTTTGCATTGTATTGAGAGGCATGAACGGGTCAGCATTAGGAGGGATTGCTGACTCTAGACTGCCATAGGGGGAAGTCAGGGGTATCCCCAGGTAAGCTGGCTCTCAGATGCTGTAGGAGCCATTACCATGTGGCCTTACACTGGGAATTCAACCAAGACATATTTGGAATTATTTATGGGGTGGGTGTGGGGTGTGGTGGCCCCTGTGTCGGTATCGCTGGGCTGCTTCAGGTCGGCACACCCTAACACTTTATTAACACTTATCAGTTTCCCTATCACTTTGTATATATTTTTGTATTATTTTAATCACACCACTCACATAGCACTTCTGTGCTTCTTATTAACCCTATTAACTCTCACTTGTGTGCTGACCTGGGGTAGCCGACCTGTGCCGACATTATGGGGTCCTGCACCCCGGACCCATACCTAATATTAGGGACCCCCAGTGACGGAGAGGCCTTGTCGATCGGCCTGGGGGCTTAACCCTATATCTGCAGATATACGCAACCAAGATCTCCGTATTATCTGACTATTATGTAGGAATATTATTCACTCAGTGTGCATTAGGGAACCATTGTTTTTTCCTTCACAGAATTACCCCTCCCTTTTAGCACCTGAGTGACATCACTATCTGATTGAGCAGTTCACCATTTTTTTGCATTGTATTGAAAGGCATGAACGGGTCAGCATTAGGAGGGATTGCTGACTCTAGACTGCCATAGGGGGAAGTCAGGGGTATCCCCAGGTAAGCTGGCTCTCAGATGCTGTAGGAGCCATTACCATGTGGCCTTACACTGGGAATTCAACCCAGACATATTTGGAATTATTTATGGGGTGGGTGTGGGGTGTGGTGGCCCCTGTGTCGGTATCGCTGGGCTGCTTCAGGTCGGCACACCCTAACACTTTATTAACACTTATGAGTTTCCCTATCACTTTGTATATATTTTTGTATTATTTTAATCACACCACTCACATAGCACTTCTGTGCTTCTTATTAACCCTATTAACTCCCACTTGTGTGCTGACCTGGGGTAGCCGACCTGTGCCGACATTATGGGGTCCTGCACCCCGGACCCATACCTAATATTAGGGACCCCCAGTGACGGAGAGGCCTTGTCGATCGGCCTGGGGGCTTAACCCTATATCTGCAGATATACGCAACCAAGATCTCCGTATTATCTGACTATTATGTAGGAATATTATTCACTCAGTGTGCATTAGGGAACCATTGTTTTTTCCTTCACAGAATTACCCCTCCCTTTTAGCACCTGAGTGACATCACTATCTGATTGAGCAGTTCACCATTTTTTTGCATTGTATTGAGAGGCATGAACGGGTCAGCATTAGGAGGGATTGCTGACTCTAGACTGCCATAGGGGGAAGTCAGGGGTATCCCCAGGTAAGCTGGCTCTCAGATGCTGTAGGAGCTATTACCATGTGGCCTTACACTGGGAATTCAACCCAGACATATTTGGAATTATTTATGGGGTGGGTGTGGGGTGTGGTGGCCCCTGTGTCGGTATCGCTGGGCTGCTTCAGGTCGGCACACCCTAACACTATATTAACACTTATGAGTTTCCCTATCACTTTGTATATATTTTTGTATTATTTTAATCACACCACTCACATAGCACTTCTGTGCTTCTTATTAACCCTATTAACTCTCACTTGTGTGCTGACCTGGGGTAGCCGACCTGTGCCGACATTATGGGGTCCTGCACCCCGGACCCACACCTAATATTAGGGACCCCCAGTGACGGAGAGGCCTTGTCGATCGGCCTGGGGGCTTAACCCTATATCTGCAGATATACGCAACCAAGATCTCCGTATTATCTGACTATTATGTAGGAATATTATTCACTCAGTGTGCATTAGGGAACCATTGTTTTTTCCTTCACAGAATTACCCCTCCCTTTTAGCACCTGAGTGACATCACTATCTGATTGAGCAGTTCACCATTTTTTTGCATTGGATTGAGAGGCATGAACGGGTCAGCATTAGGAGGGATTGCTGACTCTAGACTGCCATAGGGGGAAGTCAGGGGTATCCCCAGGTAAGCTGGCTCTCAGATGCTGTAGGAGCCATTACCATGTGGCCTTACACTGGGAATTCAACCCAGACATATTTGGAATTATTTATGGGGTGGGTGTGGGGTGTGGTGGCCCCTGTGTCGGTATCGCTGGGCTGCTTCAGGTCGGCACACCCTAACACTTTATTAACACTTATGAGTTTCCCTATCACTTTGTATATATTTTTGTATTATTTTAATCACACCACTCACATAGCACTTCTGTGCTTCTTATTAACCCTATTAACTCTCACTTGTGTGCTGACCTGGGGTAGCCGACCTGTGCCGACATTATGGGGTCCTGCACCCCGGACCCATACCTAATATTAGGGACCCCCAGTGACGGAGAGGCCTTGTCGATCGGCCTGGGGGCTTAACCCTATATCTGCAGATATACGCAACCAAGATCTCCGTATTATCTGACTATTATGTAGGAATAGTATTCACTCAGTGTGCATTAGGGAACCATTGTTTTTTCCTTCACAGAATTACCCCTCCCTTTTAGCACCTGAGTGACATCACTATCTGATTGAGCAGTTCACCATTTTTTTGCATTGTATTGAGAGGCATGAACGGGTCAGCATTAGGAGGGATTGCTGACTCTAGACTGCCATAGGGGGAAGTCAGGGGTATCCCCAGGTAAGCTGGCTCTCAGATGCTGTAGGAGCCATTACCATGTGGCCTTACACTGGGAATTCAACCCAGACATATTTGGAATTATTTATGGGGTGGGTGTGGGGTGTGGTGGCCCCTGTGTCGGTATCGCTGGGCTGCTTCAGGTCGGCACACCCTAACACTTTATTAACACTTATGAGTTTCCCTATCACTTTGTATATATTTTTGTATTATTTTAATCACACCACTCACATAGCACTTCTGTGCTTCTTATTAACCCTATTAACTCTCACTTGTGTGCTGACCTGGGGTAGCCGACCTGTGCCGACATTATGGGGTCCTGCACCCCGGACCCATACCTAATATTAGGGACCCCCAGTGACGGAGAGGCCTTGTCGATCGGCCTGGGGGCTTAACCCTATATCTGCAGATATACGCAACCAAGATCTCCGTATTATCTGACTATTATGTAGGAATATTATTCACTCAGTGTGCATTAGGGAACCATTGTTTTTTCCTTCACAGAATTACCCCTCCCTTTTAGCACCTGAGTGACATCACTATCTGATTGAGCAGTTCACCATTTTTTTGCATTGTATTGAGAGGCATGAACGGGTCAGCATTAGGAGGGATTGCTGACTCTAGACTGCCATAGGGGGAAGTCAGGGGTATCCCCAGGTAAGCTGGCTCTCAGATGCTGTAGGAGCCATTACCATGTGGCCTTACACTGGGAATTCAACCCAGACATATTTGGAATTATTTATGGGGTGGGTGTGGGGTGTGGTGGCCCCTGTGTCGGTATCGCTGGGCTGCTTCAGGTCGGCACACCCTAACACTTTATTAACACTTATGAGTTTCCCTATCACTTTGTATATATTTTTGTATTATTTTAATCACACCACTCACATAGCACTTCTGTGCTTCTTATTAACCCTATTAACTCTCACTTGTGTGCTGACCTGGGGTAGCCGACCTGTGCCGACATTATGGGGTCCTGCACCCCGGACCCATACCTAATATTAGGGACCCCCAGTGACGGAGAGGCCTTGTCGATCGGCCTGGGGGCTTAACCCTATATCTGCAGATATATGCAACCAAGATCTCCGTATTATCTGACTATTATGTAGGAATATTATTCACTCAGTGTGCATTAGGGAACCATTGTTTTTTCCTTCACAGAATTACCCCTCCCTTTTAGCACCTGAGTGACATCACTATCTGATTGAGCAGTTCACCATTTTTTTGCATTGGATTGAGAGGCATGAACGGGTCAGCATTAGGAGGGATTGCTGACTCTAGACTGCCATAGGGGGAAGTCAGGGGTATCCCCAGGTAAGCTGGCTCTCAGATGCTGTAGGAGCCATTACCATGTGGCCTTACACTGGGAATTCAACCCAGACATATTTGGAATTATTTATGGGGTGGGTGTGGGGTGTGGTGGCCCCTGTGTCGGTATCGCTGGGCTGCTTCAGGTCGGCACACCCTAACACTTTATTAACACTTATGAGTTTCCCTATCACTTTGTATATATTTTTGTATTATTTTAATCACACCACTCGCATAGCACTTCTGTGCTTCTTATTAACCCTATTAACTCTCACTTGTGTGCTGACCTGGGGTAGCCGACCTGTGCCGACATTATGGGGTCCTGCACCCCGGACCCATACCTAATATTAGGGACCCCCAGTGACGGAGAGGCCTTGTCGATCGGCCTGGGGGCTTAACCCTATATCTGCAGATATACGCAACCAAGATCTCCGTATTATCTGACTATTATGTAGGAACATTATTCACTCAGTGTGCATTAGGGAACCATTGTTTTTTCCTTCACAGAATTACCCCTCCCTTTTAGCACCTGAGTGACATCACTATCTGATTGAGCAGTTCACCATTTTTTTGCATTGTATTGAGAGGCATGAACGGGTCAGCATTAGGAGGGATTGCTGACTCTAGACTGCCATAGGGGGAAGTCAGGGGTATCCCCAGGTAAGCTGGCTCTCAGATGCTGTAGGAGCCATTACCATGTGGCCTTACACTGGGAATTCAACCCAGACATATTTGGAATTATTTATGGGGTGGGTGTGGGGTGTGGTGGCCCCTGTGTCGGTATCGCTGGGCTGCTTCAGGTCGGCACACCCTAACACTTTATTAACACTTATGAGTTTCCCTATCACTTTGTATATATTTTTGTATTATTTTAATCACACCACTCACATAGCACTTCTGTGCTTCTTATTAACCCTATTAACTCTCACTTGTGTGCTGACCTGGGGTAGCCGACCTGTGCCGACATTATGGGGTCCTGCACCCCGGACCCATACCTAATATTAGGGACTCCCAGTGACGGAGAGGCCTTGTCGATCGGCCTGGGGGCTTAACCCTATATCTGCAGATATACGCAACCAAGATCTCCGTATTATCTGACTATTATGTAGGAATATTATTCACTCAGTGTGCATTAGGGAACCATTGTTTTTTCCTTCACAGAATTACCCCTCCCTTTTAGCACCTGAGTGACATCACTATCTGATTGAGCAGTTCACCATTTTTTTGCATTGTATTGAGAGGCATGAACGGGTCAGCATTAGGAGGGATTGCTGACTCTAGACTGCCATAGGGGGAAGTCAGGGGTATCCCCAGGTAAGCTGGCTCTCAGATGCTGTAGGAGCCATTACCATGTGGCCTTACACTGGGAATTCAACCCAGACATATTTGGAATTATTTATGGGGTGGGTGTGGGGTGTGGTGGCCCCTGTGTCGGTATCGCTGGGCTGCTTCAGGTCGGCACACCCTAACACTTTATTAACACTTATGAGTTTCCCTATCACTTTGTATATATTTTTGTATTATTTTAATCACACCACTCACATAGCACTTCTGTGCTTCTTATTAACCCTATTAACTCTCACTTGTGTGCTGACCTGGGGTAGCCGACCTGTGCCGACATTATGGGGTCCTGCACCCCGGACCCATACCTAATATTAGGGACCCCCAGTGACGGAGAGGCCTTGTCGATCGGCCTGGGGGCTTAACCCTATATCTGCAGATATACGCAACCAAGATCTCCGTATTATCTGACTATTATGTAGGAATATTATTCACTCAGTGTGCATTAGGGAACCATTGTTTTTTCCTTCACAGAATTACCCCTCCCTTTTAGCACCTGAGTGACATCACTATCTGATTGAGCAGTTCACCATTTTTTTGCATTGGATTGAGAGGCATGAACGGGTCAGCATTAGGAGGGATTGCTGACTCTAGACTGCCATAGGGGGAAGTCAGGGGTATCCCCAGGTAAGCTGGCTCTCAGATGCTGTAGGAGCCATTACCATGTGGCCTTACACTGGGAATTCAACCCAGACATATTTGGAATTATTTATGGGGTGGGTGTGGGGTGTGGTGGCCCCTGTGTCGGTATCGCTGGGCTGCTTCAGGTCGGCACACCCTAACACTTTATTAACACTTATGAGTTTCCCTATCACTTTGTATATATTTTTGTATTATTTTAATCACACCACTCACATAGCACTTCTGTGCTTCTTATTAACCCTATTAACTCCCACTTGTGTGCTGACCTGGGGTAGCCGACCTGTGCCGACATTATGGGGTCCTGCACCCCGGACCCATACCTAATATTAGGGACCCCCAGTGACGGAGAGGCCTTGTCGATCGGCCTGGGGGCTTAACCCTATATCTGCAGATATACGCAACCAAGATCTCCGTATTATCTGACTATTATGTAGGAATATTATTCACTCAGTGTGCATTAGGGAACCATTGTTTTTTCCTTCACAGAATTACCCCTCCCTTTTAGCACCTGAGTGACATCACTATCTGATTGAGCAGTTCACCATTTTTTTTGCATTGGATTGAGAGGCATGAACGGGTCAGCATTAGGAGGGATTGCTGACTCTAGACTGCCATAGGGGGAAGTCAGGGGTATCCCCAGGTAAGCTGGCTCTCAGATGCTGTAGGAGCCATTACCATGTGGCCTTACACTGGGAATTCAACCCAGACATATTTGGAATTATTTATGGGGTGGGTGTGGGGTGTGGTGGCCCCTGTGTCGGTATCGCTGGGCTGCTTCAGGTCGGCACACCCTAACACTTTATTAACACTTATGAGTTTCCCTATCACTTTGTATATATTTTTGTATTATTTTAATCACACCACTCACATAGCACTTCTGTGCTTCTTATTAACCCTATTAACTCTCACTTGTGTGCTGACCTGGGGTAGCCGACCTGTGCCGACATTATGGGGTCCTGCACCCCGGACCCATACCTAATATTAGGGACCCCCAGTGACGGAGAGGCCTTGTCGATCGGCCTGGGGGCTTAACCCTATATCTGCAGATATACGCAACCAAGATCTCCGTATTATCTGACTATTATGTAGGAATAGTATTCACTCAGTGTGCATTAGGGAACCATTGTTTTTTCCTTCACAGAATTACCCCTCCCTTTTAGCACCTGAGTGACATCACTATCTGATTGAGCAGTTCACCATTTTTTTGCATTGGATTGAGAGGCATGAACGGGTCAGCATTAGGAGGGATTGCTGACTCTAGACTGCCATAGGGGGAAGTCAGGGGTATCCCCAGGTAAGCTGGCTCTCAGATGCTGTAGGAGCCATTACCATGTGGCCTTACACTGGGAATTCAACCCAGACATATTTGGAATTATTTATGGGGTGGGTGTGGGGTGTGGTGGCCCCTGTGTCGGTATCGCTGGGCTGCTTCAGGTCGGCACACCCTAACACTTTATTAACACTTATGAGTTTCCCTATCACTTTGTATATATTTTTGTATTATTTTAATCACACCACTCACATAGCACTTCTGTGCTTCTTATTAACCCTATTAACTCTCACTTGTGTGCTGACCTGGGGTAGCCGACCTGTGCCGACATTATGGGGTCCTGCACCCCGGACCCATACCTAATATTAGGGACCCCCAGTGACGGAGAGGCCTTGTCGATCGGCCTGGGGGCTTAACCCTATATCTGCAGATATACGCAACCAAGATCTCCGTATTATCTGACTATTATGTAGGAATATTATTCACTCAGTGTGCATTAGGGAACCATTGTTTTTTCCTTCACAGAATTACCCCTCCCTTTTAGCACCTGAGTGACATCACTATCTGATTGAGCAGTTCACCATTTTTTTGCATTGTATTGAGAGGCATGAACGGGTCAGCATTAGGAGGGATTGCTGACTCTAGACTGCCATAGGGGAAAGTCAGGGGTATCCCCAGGTAAGCTGGCTCTCAGATGCTGTAGGAGCCATTACCATGTGGCCTTACACTGGGAATTCAACCCAGACATATTTGGAATTATTTATGGGGTGGGTGTGGGGTGTGGTGGCCCCTGTGTCGGTATCGCTGGGCTGCTTCAGGTCGGCACACCCTAACACTTTATTAACACTTATGAGTTTCCCTATCACTTTGTATATATTTTTGTATTATTTTAATCACACCACTCACATAGCACTTCTGTGCTTCTTATTAACCCTATTAACTCTCACTTGTGTGCTGACCTGGGGTAGCCGACCTGTGCCGACATTATGGGGTCCTGCACCCCGGACCCATACCTAATATTAGGGACCCCCAGTGACGGAGAGGCCTTGTCGATCGGCCTGGGGGCTTAACCCTATATCTGCAGATATACGCAACCAAGATCTCCGTATTATCTGACTATTATGTAGGAATATTATTCACTCAGTGTGCATTAGGGAACCATTGTTTTTTCCTTCACAGAATTACCCCTCCCTTTTAGCACCTGAGTGACATCACTATCTGATTGAGCAGTTCACCATTTTTTTGCATTGGATTGAGAGGCATGAACGGGTCAGCATTAGGAGGGATTGCTGACTCTAGACTGCCATAGGGGGAAGTCAGGGGTATCCCCAGGTAAGCTGGCTCTCAGATGCTGTAGGAGCCATTTCCATGTGGCCTTACACTGGGAATTCAACCCAGACATATTTGGAATTATTTATGGGGTGGGTGTGGGGTGTGGTGGCCCCTGTGTCGGTATCGCTGGGCTGCTTCAGGTCGGCACACCCTAACACTTTATTAACACTTATGAGTTTCCCTATCACTTTGTATATATTTTTGTATTATTTTAATCACACCACTCACATAGCACTTCTGTGCTTCTTATTAACCCTATTAACTCTCACTTGTGTGCTGACCTGGGGTAGCCGACCTGTGCCGACATTATGGGGTCCTGCACCCCGGACCCATACCTAATATTAGGGACCCCCAGTGACGGAGAGGCCTTGTCGATCGGCCTGGGGGCTTAACCCTATATCTGCAGATATACGCAACCAAGATCTCCGTATTATCTGACTATTATGTAGGAATATTATTCACTCAGTGTGCATTAGGGAACCATTGTTTTTTCCTTCACAGAATTACCCCTCCCTTTTAGCACCTGAGTGACATCACTATCTGATTGAGCAGTTCACCATTTTTTTGCATTGGATTGAGAGGCATGAACGGGTCAGCATTAGGAGGGATTGCTGACTCTAGACTGCCATAGGGGGAAGTCAGGGGTATCCCCAGGTAAGCTGGCTCTCAGATGCTGTAGGAGCCATTACCATGTGGCCTTACACTGGGAATTCAACCCAGACATATTTGGAATTATTTATGGGGTGGGTGTGGGGTGTGGTGGCCCCTGTGTCGGTATCGCTGGGCTGCTTCAGGTCGGCACACCCTAACACTTTATTAACACTTATGAGTTTCCCTATCACTTTGTATATATTTTTGTATTATTTTAATCACACCACTCACATAGCACTTCTGTGCTTCTTATTAACCCTATTAACTCCCACTTGTGTGCTGACCTGGGGTAGCCGACCTGTGCCGACATTATGGGGTCCTGCACCCCGGACCCATACCTAATATTAGGGACCCCCAGTGACGGAGAGGCCTTGTCGATCGGCCTGGGGGCTTAACCCTATATCTGCAGATATACGCAACCAAGATCTCCGTATTATCTGACTATTATGTAGGAATATTATTCACTCAGTGTGCATTAGGGAACCATTGTTTTTTCCTTCACAGAATTACCCCTCCCTTTTAGCACCTGAGTGACATCACTATCTGATTGAGCAGTTCACCATTTTTTTTGCATTGGATTAAGAGGCATGAACGGGTCAGCATTAGGAGGGATTGCTGACTCTAGACTGCCATAGGGGGAAGTCAGGGGTATCCCCAGGTAAGCTGGCTCTCAGATGCTGTAGGAGCCATTACCATGTGGCCTTACACTGGGAATTCAACCCAGACATATTTGGAATTATTTATGGGGTGGGTGTGGGGTGTGGTGGCCCCTGTGTCGGTATCGCTGGGCTGCTTCAGGTCGGCACACCCTAACACTTTATTAACACTTATGAGTTTCCCTATCACTTTGTATATATTTTTGTATTATTTTAATCACACCACTCACATAGCACTTCTGTGCTTCTTATTAACCCTATTAACTCTCACTTGTGTGCTGACCTGGGGTAGCCGACCTGTGCCGACATTATGGGGTCCTGCACCCCGGACCCATACCTAATATTAGGGACCCCCAGTGACGGAGAGGCCTTGTCGATCGGCCTGGGGGCTTAACCCTATATCTGCAGATATACGCAACCAAGATCTCCGTATTATCTGACTATTATGTAGGAATAGTATTCACTCAGTGTGCATTAGGGAACCATTGTTTTTTCCTTCACAGAATTACCCCTCCCTTTTAGCACCTGAGTGACATCACTATCTGATTGAGCAGTTCACCATTTTTTTGCATTGGATTGAGAGGCATGAACGGGTCAGCATTAGGAGGGATTGCTGACTCTAGACTGCCATAGGGGGAAGTCAGGGGTATCCCCAGGTAAGCTGGCTCTCAGATGCTGTAGGAGCCATTACCATGTGGCCTTACACTGGGAATTCAACCCAGACATATTTGGAATTATTTATGGGGTGGGTGTGGGGTGTGGTGGCCCCTGTGTCGGTATCGCTGGGCTGCTTCAGGTCGGCACACCCTAACACTTTATTAACACTTATGAGTTTCCCTATCACTTTGTATATATTTTTGTATTATTTTAATCACACCACTCACATAGCACTTCTGTGCTTCTTATTAACCCTATTAACTCTCACTTGTGTGCTGACCTGGGGTAGCCGACCTGTGCCGACATTATGGGGTCCTGCACCCCGGACCCATACCTAATATTAGGGACCCCCAGTGACGGAGAGGCCTTGTCGATCGGCCTGGGGGCTTAACCCTATATCTGCAGATATACGCAACCAAGATCTCCGTATTATCTGACTATTATGTAGGAATATTATTCACTCAGTGTGCATTAGGGAACCATTGTTTTTTCCTTCACAGAATTACCCCTCCCTTTTAGCACCTGAGTGACATCACTATCTGATTGAGCAGTTCACCATTTTTTTGCATTGTATTGAGAGGCATGAACGGGTCAGCATTAGGAGGGATTGCTGACTCTAGACTGCCATAGGGGGAAGTCAGGGGTATCCCCAGGTAAGCTGGCTCTCAGATGCTGTAGGAGCCATTACCATGTGGCCTTACACTGGGAATTCAACCCAGACATATTTGGAATTATTTATGGGGTGGGTGTGGGGTGTGGTGGCCCCTGTGTCGGTATCGCTGGGCTGCTTCAGGTCGGCACACCCTAACACTTTATTAACACTTATGAGTTTCCCTATCACTTTGTATATATTTTTGTATTATTTTAATCACACCACTCACATAGCACTTCTGTGCTTCTTATTAACCCTATTAACTCTCACTTGTGTGCTGACCTGGGGTAGCCGACCTGTGCCGACATTATGGGGTCCTGCACCCCGGACCCATACCTAATATTAGGGACCCCCAGTGACGGAGAGGCCTTGTCGATCGGCCTGGGGGCTTAACCCTATATCTGCAGATATACGCAACCAAGATCTCCGTATTATCTGACTATTATGTAGGAATATTATTCACTCAGTGTGCATTAGGGAACCATTGTTTTTTCCTTCACAGAATTACCCCTCCCTTTTAGCACCTGAGTGACATCACTATCTGATTGAGCAGTTCACCATTTTTTTGCATTGGATTGAGAGGCATGAACGGGTCAGCATTAGGAGGGATTGCTGACTCTAGACTGCCATAGGGGGAAGTCAGGGGTATCCCCAGGTAAGCTGGCTCTCAGATGCTGTAGGAGCCATTACCATGTGGCCTTACACTGGGAATTCAACCCAGACATATTTGGAATTATTTATGGGGTGGGTGTGGGGTGTGGTGGCCCCTGTGTCGGTATCGCTGGGCTGCTTCAGGTCGGCACACCCTAACACTTTATTAACACTTATGAGTTTCCCTATCACTTTGTATATATTTTTGTATTATTTTAATCACACCACTCACATAGCACTTCTGTGCTTCTTATTAACCCTATTAACTCTCACTTGTGTGCTGACCTGGGGTAGCCGACCTGTGCCGACATTATGGGGTCCTGCACCCCGGACCCATACCTAATATTAGGGACCCCCAGTGACGGAGAGGCCTTGTCGATCGGCCTGGGGGCTTAACCCTATATCTGCAGATATACGCAACCAAGATCTCCGTATTATCTGACTATTATGTAGGAATATTATTCACTCAGTGTGCATTAGGGAACCATTGTTTTTTCCTTCACAGAATTACCCCTCCCTTTTAGCACCTGAGTGACATCACTATCTGATTGAGCAGTTCACCATTTTTTTGCATTGTATTGAGAGGCATGAACGGGTCAGCATTAGGAGGGATTGCTGACTCTAGACTGCCATAGGGGGAAGTCAGGGGTATCCCCAGGTAAGCTGGCTCTCAGATGCTGTAGGAGCCATTACCATGTGGCCTTACACTGGGAATTCAACCAAGACATATTTGGAATTATTTATGGGGTGGGTGTGGGGTGTGGTGGCCCCTGTGTCGGTATCGCTGGGCTGCTTCAGGTCGGCACACCCTAACACTTTATTAACACTTATGAGTTTCCCTATCACTTTGTATATATTTTTGTATTATTTTAATCACACCACTCACATAGCACTTCTGTGCTTCTTATTAACCCTATTAACTCTCACTTGTGTGCTGACCTGGGGTAGCCGACCTGTGCCGACATTATGGGGTCCTGCACCCCGGACCCATACCTAATATTAGGGACCCCCAGTGACGGAGAGGCCTTGTCGATCGGCCTGGGGGCTTAACCCTATATCTGCAGATATACGCAACCAAGATCTCCGTATTATCTGACTATTATGTAGGAATATTATTCACTCAGTGTGCATTAGGGAACCATTGTTTTTTCCTTCACAGAATTACCCCTCCCTTTTAGCACCTGAGTGACATCACTATCTGATTGAGCAGTTCACCATTTTTTTGCATTGTATTGAAAGGCATGAACGGGTCAGCATTAGGAGGGATTGCTGACTCTAGACTGCCATAGGGGGAAGTCAGGGGTATCCCCAGGTAAGCTGGCTCTCAGATGCTGTAGGAGCCATTACCATGTGGCCTTACACTGGGAATTCAACCCAGACATATTTGGAATTATTTATGGGGTGGGTGTGGGGTGTGGTGGCCCCTGTGTCGGTATCGCTGGGCTGCTTCAGGTCGGCACACCCTAACACTTTATTAACACTTATGAGTTTCCCTATCACTTTGTATATATTTTTGTATTATTTTAATCACACCACTCACATAGCACTTCTGTGCTTCTTATTAACCCTATTAACTCCCACTTGTGTGCTGACCTGGGGTAGCCGACCTGTGCCGACATTATGGGGTCCTGCACCCCGGACCCATACCTAATATTAGGGACCCCCAGTGACGGAGAGGCCTTGTCGATCGGCCTGGGGGCTTAACCCTATATCTGCAGATATACGCAACCAAGATCTCCGTATTATCTGACTATTATGTAGGAATATTATTCACTCAGTGTGCATTAGGGAACCATTGTTTTTTCCTTCACAGAATTACCCCTCCCTTTTAGCACCTGAGTGACATCACTATCTGATTGAGCAGTTCACCATTTTTTTGCATTGTATTGAGAGGCATGAACGGGTCAGCATTAGGAGGGATTGCTGACTCTAGACTGCCATAGGGGGAAGTCAGGGGTATCCCCAGGTAAGCTGGCTCTCAGATGCTGTAGGAGCCATTACCATGTGGCCTTACACTGGGAATTCAACCCAGACATATTTGGAATTATTTATGGGGTGGGTGTGGGGTGTGGTGGCCCCTGTGTCGGTATCGCTGGGCTGCTTCAGGTCGGCACACCCTAACACTATATTAACACTTATGAGTTTCCCTATCACTTTGTATATATTTTTGTATTATTTTAATCACACCACTCACATAGCACTTCTGTGCTTCTTATTAACCCTATTAACTCTCACTTGTGTGCTGACCTGGGGTAGCCGACCTGTGCCGACATTATGGGGTCCTGCACCCCGGACCCACACCTAATATTAGGGACCCCCAGTGACGGAGAGGCCTTGTCGATCGGCCTGGGGGCTTAACCCTATATCTGCAGATATACGCAACCAAGATCTCCGTATTATCTGACTATTATGTAGGAATATTATTCACTCAGTGTGCATTAGGGAACCATTGTTTTTTCCTTCACAGAATTACCCCTCCCTTTTAGCACCTGAGTGACATCACTATCTGATTGAGCAGTTCACCATTTTTTTGCATTGGATTGAGAGGCATGAACGGGTCAGCATTAGGAGGGATTGCTGACTCTAGACTGCCATAGGGGGAAGTCAGGGGTATCCCCAGGTAAGCTGGCTCTCAGATGCTGTAGGAGCCATTACCATGTGGCCTTACACTGGGAATTCAACCCAGACATATTTGGAATTATTTATGGGGTGGGTGTGGGGTGTGGTGGCCCCTGTGTCGGTATCGCTGGGCTGCTTCAGGTCGGCACACCCTAACACTTTATTAACACTTATGAGTTTCCCTATCACTTTGTATATATTTTTGTATTATTTTAATCACACCACTCACATAGCACTTCTGTGCTTCTTATTAACCCTATTAACTCTCACTTGTGTGCTGACCTGGGGTAGCCGACCTGTGCCGACATTATGGGGTCCTGCACCCCGGACCCATACCTAATATTAGGGACCCCCAGTGACGGAGAGGCCTTGTCGATCGGCCTGGGGGCTTAACCCTATATCTGCAGATATACGCAACCAAGATCTCCGTATTATCTGACTATTATGTAGGAATAGTATTCACTCAGTGTGCATTAGGGAACCATTGTTTTTTCCTTCACAGAATTACCCCTCCCTTTTAGCACCTGAGTGACATCACTATCTGATTGAGCAGTTCACCATTTTTTTGCATTGTATTGAGAGGCATGAACGGGTCAGCATTAGGAGGGATTGCTGACTCTAGACTGCCATAGGGGGAAGTCAGGGGTATCCCCAGGTAAGCTGGCTCTCAGATGCTGTAGGAGCCATTACCATGTGGCCTTACACTGGGAATTCAACCCAGACATATTTGGAATTATTTATGGGGTGGGTGTGGGGTGTGGTGGCCCCTGTGTCGGTATCGCTGGGCTGCTTCAGGTCGGCACACCCTAACACTTTATTAACACTTATGAGTTTCCCTATCACTTTGTATATATTTTTGTATTATTTTAATCACACCACTCACATAGCACTTCTGTGCTTCTTATTAACCCTATTAACTCTCACTTGTGTGCTGACCTGTGGTAGCCGACCTGTGCCGACATTATGGGGTCCTGCACCCCAGACCCATACCTAATATTAGGGACCCCCAGTGACGGAGAGGCCTTGTCGATCGGCCTGGGGGCTTAACCCTATATCTGCAGATATACGCAACCAAGATCTCCGTATTATCTGACTATTATGTAGGAATATTATTCACTCAGTGTGCATTAGGGAACCATTGTTTTTTCCTTCACAGAATTACCCCTCCCTTTTAGCACCTGAGTGACATCACTATCTGATTGAGCAGTTCACCATTTTTTTTGCATTGGATTGAGAGGCATGAACGGGTCAGCATTAGGAGGGATTGCTGACTCTAGACTGCCATAGGGGGAAGTCAGGGGTATCCCCAGGTAAGCTGGCTCTCAGATGCTGTAGGAGCCATTACCATGTGGCCTTACACTGGGAATTCAACCCAGACATATTTGGAATTATTTATGGGGTGGGTGTGGGGTGTGGTGGCCCCTGTGTCGGTATCGCTGGGCTGCTTCAGGTCGGCACACCCTAACACTTTATTAACACTTATGAGTTTCCCTATCACTTTGTATATATTTTTGTATTATTTTAATCACACCACTCACATAGCACTTCTGTGCTTCTTATTAACCCTATTAACTCTCACTTGTGTGCTGACCTGGGGTAGCCGACCTGTGCCGACATTATGGGGTCCTGCACCCCGGACCCATACCTAATATTAGGGACCCCCAGTGACGGAGAGGCCTTGTCGATCGGCCTGGGGGCTTAACCCTATATCTGCAGATATACGCAACCAAGATCTCCGTATTATCTGACTATTATGTAGGAATAGTATTCACTCAGTGTGCATTAGGGAACCATTGTTTTTTCCTTCACAGAATTACCCCTCCCTTTTAGCACCTGAGTGACATCACTATCTGATTGAGCAGTTCACCATTTTTTTGCATTGGATTGAGAGGCATGAACGGGTCAGCATTAGGAGGGATTGCTGACTCTAGACTGCCATAGGGGGAAGTCAGGGGTATCCCCAGGTAAGCTGGCTCTCAGATGCTGTAGGAGCCATTACCATGTGGCCTTACACTGGGAATTCAACCCAGACATATTTGGAATTATTTATGGGGTGGGTGTGGGGTGTGGTGGCCCCTGTGTCGGTATCGCTGGGCTGCTTCAGGTCGGCACAC
The DNA here is from genome assembly GCF_028390025.1 of Pseudophryne corroboree. Classification (NCBI taxonomy): domain Eukaryota; kingdom Metazoa; phylum Chordata; class Amphibia; order Anura; family Myobatrachidae; genus Pseudophryne; species Pseudophryne corroboree. The sequence continues at coordinate 184,042,988 of NC_086444.1, read as the reverse complement.
CCTAACACTTTATTAACACTTATGAGTTTCCCTATCACTTTGTATATATTTTTGTATTATTTTAATCACACCACTCACATAGCACTTCTGTGCTTCTTATTAACCCTATTAACTCTCACTTGTGTGCTGACCTGGGGTAGCCGACCTGTGCCGACATTATGGGGTCCTGCACCCCGGACCCATACCTAATATTAGGGACCCCCAGTGACGGAGAGGCCTTGTCGATCGGCCTGGGGGCTTAACCCTATATCTGCAGATATACGCAACCAAGATCTCCGTATTATCTGACTATTATGTAGGAATATTATTCACTCAGTGTGCATTAGGGAACCATTGTTTTTTCCTTCACAGAATTACCCCTCCCTTTTAGCACCTGAGTGACATCACTATCTGATTGAGCAGTTCACCATTTTTTTGCATTGTATTGAGAGGCATGAACGGGTCAGCATTAGGAGGGATTGCTGACTCTAGACTGCCATAGGGGGAAGTCAGGGGTATCCCCAGGTAAGCTGGCTCTCAGATGCTGTAGGAGCCATTACCATGTGGCCTTACACTGGGAATTCAACCCAGACATATTTGGAATTATTTATGGGGTGGGTGTGGGGTGTGGTGGCCCCTGTGTCGGTATCGCTGGGCTGCTTCAGGTCGGCACACCCTAACACTTTATTAACACTTATGAGTTTCCCTATCACTTTGTATATATTTTTGTATTATTTTAATCACACCACTCACATAGCACTTCTGTGCTTCTTATTAACCCTATTAACTCTCACTTGTGTGCTGACCTGGGGTAGCCGACCTGTGCCGACATTATGGGGTCCTGCACCCCGGACCCATACCTAATATTAGGGACCCCCAGTGACGGAGAGGCCTTGTCGATCGGCCTGGGGGCTTAACCCTATATCTGCAGATATACGCAACCAAGATCTCCGTATTATCTGACTATTATGTAGGAATATTATTCACTCAGTGTGCATTAGGGAACCATTGTTTTTTCCTTCACAGAATTACCCCTCCCTTTTAGCACCTGAGTGACATCACTATCTGATTGAGCAGTTCACCATTTTTTTGCATTGGATTGAGAGGCATGAACGGGTCAGCATTAGGAGGGATTGCTGACTCTAGACTGCCATAGGGGGAAGTCAGGGGTATCCCCAGGTAAGCTGGCTCTCAGATGCTGTAGGAGCCATTACCATGTGGCCTTACACTGGGAATTCAACCCAGACATATTTGGAATTATTTATGGGGTGGGTGTGGGGTGTGGTGGCCCCTGTGTCGGTATCGCTGGGCTGCTTCAGGTCGGCACACCCTAACACTTTATTAACACTTATGAGTTTCCCTATCACTTTGTATATATTTTTGTATTATTTTAATCACACCACTCACATAGCACTTCTGTGCTTCTTATTAACCCTATTAACTCTCACTTGTGTGCTGACCTGGGGTAGCCGACCTGTGCCGACATTATGGGGTCCTGCACCCCGGACCCATACCTAATATTAGGGACCCCCAGTGACGGAGAGGCCTTGTCGATCGGCCTGGGGGCTTAACCCTATATCTGCAGATATACGCAACCAAGATCTCCGTATTATCTGACTATTATGTAGGAATATTATTCACTCAGTGTGCATTAGGGAACCATTGTTTTTTCCTTCACAGAATTACCCCTCCCTTTTAGCACCTGAGTGACATCACTATCTGATTGAGCAGTTCACCATTTTTTTGCATTGTATTGAGAGGCATGAACGGGTCAGCATTAGGAGGGATTGCTGACTCTAGACTGCCATAGGGGGAAGTCAGGGGTATCCCCAGGTAAGCTGGCTCTCAGATGCTGTAGGAGCCATTACCATGTGGCCTTACACTGGGAATTCAACCAAGACATATTTGGAATTATTTATGGGGTGGGTGTGGGGTGTGGTGGCCCCTGTGTCGGTATCGCTGGGCTGCTTCAGGTCGGCACACCCTAACACTTTATTAACACTTATGAGTTTCCCTATCACTTTGTATATATTTTTGTATTATTTTAATCACACCACTCACATAGCACTTCTGTGCTTCTTATTAACCCTATTAACTCTCACTTGTGTGCTGACCTGGGGTAGCCGACCTGTGCCGACATTATGGGGTCCTGCACCCCGGACCCATACCTAATATTAGGGACCCCCAGTGACGGAGAGGCCTTGTCGATCGGCCTGGGGGCTTAACCCTATATCTGCAGATATACGCAACCAAGATCTCCGTATTATCTGACTATTATGTAGGAATATTATTCACTCAGTGTGCATTAGGGAACCATTGTTTTTTCCTTCACAGAATTACCCCTCCCTTTTAGCACCTGAGTGACATCACTATCTGATTGAGCAGTTCACCATTTTTTTGCATTGTATTGAAAGGCATGAACGGGTCAGCATTAGGAGGGATTGCTGACTCTAGACTGCCATAGGGGGAAGTCAGGGGTATCCCCAGGTAAGCTGGCTCTCAGATGCTGTAGGAGCCATTACCATGTGGCCTTACACTGGGAATTCAACCCAGACATATTTGGAATTATTTATGGGGTGGGTGTGGGGTGTGGTGGCCCCTGTGTCGGTATCGCTGGGCTGCTTCAGGTCGGCACACCCTAACACTTTATTAACACTTATGAGTTTCCCTATCACTTTGTATATATTTTTGTATTATTTTAATCACACCACTCACATAGCACTTCTGTGCTTCTTATTAACCCTATTAACTCCCACTTGTGTGCTGACCTGGGGTAGCCGACCTGTGCCGACATTATGGGGTCCTGCACCCCGGACCCATACCTAATATTAGGGACCCCCAGTGACGGAGAGGCCTTGTCGATCGGCCTGGGGGCTTAACCCTATATCTGCAGATATACGCAACCAAGATCTCCGTATTATCTGACTATTATGTAGGAATATTATTCACTCAGTGTGCATTAGGGAACCATTGTTTTTTCCTTCACAGAATTACCCCTCCCTTTTAGCACCTGAGTGACATCACTATCTGATTGAGCAGTTCACCATTTTTTTGCATTGTATTGAGAGGCATGAACGGGTCAGCATTAGGAGGGATTGCTGACTCTAGACTGCCATAGGGGGAAGTCAGGGGTATCCCCAGGTAAGCTGGCTCTCAGATGCTGTAGGAGCCATTACCATGTGGCCTTACACTGGGAATTCAACCCAGACATATTTGGAATTATTTATGGGGTGGGTGTGGGGTGTGGTGGCCCCTGTGTCGGTATCGCTGGGCTGCTTCAGGTCGGCACACCCTAACACTATATTAACACTTATGAGTTTCCCTATCACTTTGTATATATTTTTGTATTATTTTAATCACACCACTCACATAGCACTTCTGTGCTTCTTATTAACCCTATTAACTCTCACTTGTGTGCTGACCTGGGGTAGCCGACCTGTGCCGACATTATGGGGTCCTGCACCCCGGACCCACACCTAATATTAGGGACCCCCAGTGACGGAGAGGCCTTGTCGATCGGCCTGGGGGCTTAACCCTATATCTGCAGATATACGCAACCAAGATCTCCGTATTATCTGACTATTATGTAGGAATATTATTCACTCAGTGTGCATTAGGGAACCATTGTTTTTTCCTTCACAGAATTACCCCTCCCTTTTAGCACCTGAGTGACATCACTATCTGATTGAGCAGTTCACCATTTTTTTGCATTGGATTGAGAGGCATGAACGGGTCAGCATTAGGAGGGATTGCTGACTCTAGACTGCCATAGGGGGAAGTCAGGGGTATCCCCAGGTAAGCTGGCTCTCAGATGCTGTAGGAGCCATTACCATGTGGCCTTACACTGGGAATTCAACCCAGACATATTTGGAATTATTTATGGGGTGGGTGTGGGGTGTGGTGGCCCCTGTGTCGGTATCGCTGGGCTGCTTCAGGTCGGCACACCCTAACACTTTATTAACACTTATGAGTTTCCCTATCACTTTGTATATATTTTTGTATTATTTTAATCACACCACTCACATAGCACTTCTGTGCTTCTTATTAACCCTATTAACTCTCACTTGTGTGCTGACCTGGGGTAGCCGACCTGTGCCGACATTATGGGGTCCTGCACCCCGGACCCATACCTAATATTAGGGACCCCCAGTGACGGAGAGGCCTTGTCGATCGGCCTGGGGGCTTAACCCTATATCTGCAGATATACGCAACCAAGATCTCCGTATTATCTGACTATTATGTAGGAATAGTATTCACTCAGTGTGCATTAGGGAACCATTGTTTTTTCCTTCACAGAATTACCCCTCCCTTTTAGCACCTGAGTGACATCACTATCTGATTGAGCAGTTCACCATTTTTTTGCATTGTATTGAGAGGCATGAACGGGTCAGCATTAGGAGGGATTGCTGACTCTAGACTGCCATAGGGGGAAGTCAGGGGTATCCCCAGGTAAGCTGGCTCTCAGATGCTGTAGGAGCCATTACCATGTGGCCTTACACTGGGAATTCAACCCAGACATATTTGGAATTATTTATGGGGTGGGTGTGGGGTGTGGTGGCCCCTGTGTCGGTATCGCTGGGCTGCTTCAGGTCGGCACACCCTAACACTTTATTAACACTTATGAGTTTCCCTATCACTTTGTATATATTTTTGTATTATTTTAATCACACCACTCACATAGCACTTCTGTGCTTCTTATTAACCCTATTAACTCTCACTTGTGTGCTGACCTGTGGTAGCCGACCTGTGCCGACATTATGGGGTCCTGCACCCCAGACCCATACCTAATATTAGGGACCCCCAGTGACGGAGAGGCCTTGTCGATCGGCCTGGGGGCTTAACCCTATATCTGCAGATATACGCAACCAAGATCTCCGTATTATCTGACTATTATGTAGGAATATTATTCACTCAGTGTGCATTAGGGAACCATTGTTTTTTCCTTCACAGAATTACCCCTCCCTTTTAGCACCTGAGTGACATCACTATCTGATTGAGCAGTTCACCATTTTTTTGCATTGTATTGAGAGGCATGAACGGGTCAGCATTAGGAGGGATTGCTGACTCTAGACTGCCATAGGGGGAAGTCAGGGGTATCCCCAGGTAAGCTGGCTCTCAGATGCTGTAGGAGCCATTACCATGTGGCCTTACACTGGGAATTCAACCCAGACATATTTGGAATTATTTATGGGGTGGGTGTGGGGTGTGGTGGCCCCTGTGTCGGTATCGCTGGGCTGCTTCAGGTCGGCACACCCTAACACTTTATTAACACTTATGAGTTTCCCTATCACTTTGTATATATTTTTGTATTATTTTAATCACACCACTCACATAGCACTTCTGTGCTTCTTATTAACCCTATTAACTCTCACTTGTGTGCTGACCTGGGGTAGCCGACCTGTGCCGACATTATGGGGTCCTGCACCCCGGACCCATACCTAATATTAGGGACCCCCAGTGACGGAGAGGCCTTGTCGATCGGCCTGGGGGCTTAACCCTATATCTGCAGATATATGCAACCAAGATCTCCGTATTATCTGACTATTATGTAGGAATATTATTCACTCAGTGTGCATTAGGGAACCATTGTTTTTTCCTTCACAGAATTACCCCTCCCTTTTAGCACCTGAGTGACATCACTATCTGATTGAGCAGTTCACCATTTTTTTGCATTGGATTGAGAGGCATGAACGGGTCAGCATTAGGAGGGATTGCTGACTCTAGACTGCCATAGGGGGAAGTCAGGGGTATCCCCAGGTAAGCTGGCTCTCAGATGCTGTAGGAGCCATTACCATGTGGCCTTACACTGGGAATTCAACCCAGACATATTTGGAATTATTTATGGGGTGGGTGTGGGGTGTGGTGGCCCCTGTGTCGGTATCGCTGGGCTGCTTCAGGTCGGCACACCCTAACACTTTATTAACACTTATGAGTTTCCCTATCACTTTGTATATATTTTTGTATTATTTTAATCACACCACTCACATAGCACTTCTGTGCTTCTTATTAACCCTATTAACTCTCACTTGTGTGCTGACCTGGGGTAGCCGACCTGTGCCGACATTATGGGGTCCTGCACCCCGGACCCATACCTAATATTAGGGACCCCCAGTGACGGAGAGGCCTTGTCGATCGGCCTGGGGGCTTAACCCTATATCTGCAGATATACGCAACCAAGATCTCCGTATTATCTGACTATTATGTAGGAACATTATTCACTCAGTGTGCATTAGGGAACCATTGTTTTTTCCTTCACAGAATTACCCCTCCCTTTTAGCACCTGAGTGACATCACTATCTGATTGAGCAGTTCACCATTTTTTTGCATTGTATTGAGAGGCATGAACGGGTCAGCATTAGGAGGGATTGCTGACTCTAGACTGCCATAGGGGGAAGTCAGGGGTATCCCCAGGTAAGCTGGCTCTCAGATGCTGTAGGAGCCATTACCATGTGGCCTTACACTGGGAATTCAACCCAGACATATTTGGAATTATTTATGGGGTGGGTGTGGGGTGTGGTGGCCCCTGTGTCGGTATCGCTGGGCTGCTTCAGGTCGGCACACCCTAACACTTTATTAACACTTATGAGTTTCCCTATCACTTTGTATATATTTTTGTATTATTTTAATCACACCACTCACATAGCACTTCTGTGCTTCTTATTAACCCTATTAACTCTCACTTGTGTGCTGACCTGGGGTAGCCGACCTGTGCCGACATTATGGGGTCCTGCACCCCGGACCCATACCTAATATTAGGGACCCCCAGTGACGGAGAGGCCTTGTCGATCGGCCTGGGGGCTTAACCCTATATCTGCAGATATACGCAACCAAGATCTCCGTATTATCTGACTATTCTGTAGGAATATTATTCACTCAGTGTGCATTAGGGAACCATTGTTTTTTCCTTCACAGAATTACCCCTCCCTTTTAGCACCTGAGTGACATCACTATCTGAGCAGTTCACCATTTTTTTGCATTGTATTGAGAGGCATGAACGGGTCAGCATTAGGAGGGATTGCTGACTCTAGACTGCCATAGGGGGAAGTCAGGGGTATCCCCAGGTAAGCTGGCTCTCAGATGCTGTAGGAGCCATTACCATGTGGCCTTACACTGGGAATTCAACCCAGACATATTTGGAATTATTTATGGGGTGGGTGTGGGGTGTGGTGGCCCCTGTGTCGGTATCGCTGGGCTGCTTCAGGTCGGCACACCCTAACACTTTATTAACACTTATGAGTTTCCCTATCACTTTGTATATATTTTTGTATTATTTTAATCACACCACTCACATAGCACTTCTGTGCTTCTTATTAACCCTATTAACTCTCACTTGGATGAAATCAATATATATGTATATATAATATCACTAGTACTGCAGCCGGACAGGTATATATATTTATTATGTAATGACTGATGACGGACCTGCTGGACACTGTCAGCTCAGCAGCACAGCAGACTGCTACAGTAAGCTACTATAGTAGTATGTATAAAGAAGAAAGAAAAAAAAAACCACGGGTAGGTGGTATACAATTATGGATGGACTGCCGAGTGCCGACACAGAGGTAGCTACAGCCGTGGACTAACGTACTGTGTCTGCTGATAATATAGACTGGATGATAATGAGATGAAATCAATATATATATATATATATAATTATATAATATCACTAGTACTGCAGCCGGACAGGTATATATATTTATTATGTAATGACTGATGACGGACCTGCTGGACACTGTCAGCTCAGCAGCACCGCAGACTGCTACAGTAAGCTACTATAGTAGTATGTATAAAGAAGAAAGAAAAAAAAAACCACGGGTAGGTGGTATACAATTATGGATGGACTGCCGAGTGCCGACACAGAGGTAGCTACAGCCGTGGACTACCGTACTGTGTCTGCTGCTAATATAGACTGGATGATAATGAGATGAAATCAATATATATGTATATATAATATCACTAGTACTGCAGCCGGACAGGTATATATATTTATTATGTAATGACTGATGACGGACCTGCTGGACACTGTCAGCTCAGCAGCACCGCAGACTGCTACAGTAAGCTACTATAGTAGTATGTATAAAGAAGAAAGAAAAAAAAAAAACCACGGGTAGGTGGTATACAATTATGGATGGACTGCCGAGTGCCGACACAGAGGTAGCTACAGCCGTGGACTACCGTACTGTGTCTGCTGCTAATATAGACTGGATGATAATGAGATGAAATCAATATATATGTATATATAATATCACTAGTACTGCAGCCGGACAGGTATATATATTTATTATGTAATGACTGATGACGGACCTGCTGGACACTGTCAGCTCAGCAGCACCGCAGACTGCTACAGTAAGCTACTATAGTAGTATGTATAAAGAAGAAAGAAAAAAAAAACCACGGGTAGGTGGTATACAATTACGGATGGACTGCCGAGTGCCGACACAGAGGTAGCTACAGCCGTGGACTACCGTACTGTGTCTGCTGATAATATAGACTGGATGATAATGAGATGAAATCAATATATATGTATATATAATATCACTAGTACTGCAGCCGGATAGGTGTATATATATTTATTATGTAATGACTGATGACGGACCTGCTGGACACTGTCAGCTCAGCAGCACCGCAGACTGCTACAGTAAGCTACTATAGTAGTATGTATAAAGAAGAAAGAAAAAAAAAAACACGGGTAGGTGGTATACAATTATGGATGGACTGCCGAGTGCCGACACAGAGGTAGCTACAGCCGTGGACTAACGTACTGTGTCTGCTGATAATATAGACTGGATGATAATGAGATGAAATCAATATATATGTATATATAATATCACTAGTACTGCAGCCGGACAGGTATATATATTTATTATGTAATGACTGATGACGGACCTGCTGGACACTGTCAGCTCAGCAGCACCGCAGACTGCTACAGTAAGCTACTATAGTAGTATGTATAAAGAAGAAAGAAAAAAAAAAACCACGGGTAGGTGGTATACAATTATGGATGGACTGCCGAGTGCCGACACAGAGGTAGCTACAGCCGTGGACTAACGTACTGTGTCTGCTGATAATATAGACTGGATGATAATGAGATGAAATCAATATATATATATATATATATAATTATATAATATCACTAATACTGCAGCCGGACAGGTATATATATTTATTATGTAATGACTGATGACTGACCTGCTGGACACTGTCAGCTCAGCAGCACCGCAGACTGCTACAGTAAGCTACTATAGTAGTATGTATAAAGAAGAAAGAAAAAAAAAAACCACGGGTAGGTGGTATACAATTATGGATGGACTGCCGAGTGCCCACACAGAGGTAGCTACAGCCGTGGATTAACGTACTGTGTCTGCTGATAATATAGACTGGATGATAATGAGATGAAATCAATATATATATATATATATATAATTATATAATATCACTAATACTGCAGCCGGACAGGTATATATATTTATTATGTAATGACTGATGACTGACCTGCTGGACACTGTCAGCTATGCAGCACCGCAGACTGCTACAGTAAGCTACTATAGTAGTATGTATAAAGAAGAAAGAAAAAAAAAAAACACGGGTAGGTGGTATACAATTATGGATGGACTGCCGAGTGCCCACACAGAGGTAGCTACAGCCGTGGACTAACGTACTGTGTCTGCTGATAATATAGACTGGATGATAATGAGATGAAATCAATATATATATATATATATATATATAATTATATAATATCACTAGTACTGCAGCCGGACAGGTATATATATTTATTATGTAATGACTGATGACGGACCTGCTTGGCACTGTCAGCTCAGCAGCACCGCAGACTGCTACAGTAAGCTACTATAGTAGTATGTATAAAGAAGAAAGAAAAAAAAAAACCACGGGTAGGTGGTATACAATTATGGATGGACTGCCGAGTGCCGACACAGAGGTAGCTACAGCCGTGGACTAACGTACTGTGTCTGCTGATAATATAGACTGGATGATAATGAGATGAAATCAATATATATATATATATATATAATTATATAATATCACTAATACTGCAGCCGGACAGGTATATATATTTATTATGTAATGACTGATGACTGACCTGCTGGACACTGTCAGCTCAGCAGCACCGCAGACTGCTACAGTAAGCTACTATAGTAGTATGTATAAAGAAGAAAGAAAAAAAAAAACCACGGGTAGGTGGTATACAATTATGGATGGACTGCCGAGTGCCCACACAGAGGTAGCTACAGCCGTGGATTAACGTACTGTGTCTGCTGATAATATAGACTGGATGATAATGAGATGAAATCAATATATATATATATATATATAATTATATAATATCACTAATACTGCAGCCGGACAGGTATATATATTTATTATGTAATGACTGATGACTGACCTGCTGGACACTGTCAGCTATGCAGCACCGCAGACTGCTACAGTAAGCTACTATAGTAGTATGTATAAAGAAGAAAGAAAAAAAAAAAACACGGGTAGGTGGTATACAATTATGGATGGACTGCCGAGTGCCCACACAGAGGTAGCTACAGCCGTGGACTAACGTACTGTGTCTGCTGATAATATAGACTGGATGATAATGAGATGAAATCAATATATATATATATATATATATATAATTATATAATATCACTAGTACTGCAGCCGGACAGGTATATATATTTATTATGTAATGACTGATGACGGACCTGCTGGACACTGTCAGCTCAGCAGCACCGCAGACTGCTACAGTAAGCTACTATAGTAGTATGTATAAAGAAGAAAGAAAAAAAAAAAACACGGGTAGGTGCTAGGTGGTATACAATATTATATATATATTATATACAATTATATATATATATATATATATATTAAACTCATAAACTGGTGGTGATTATTAAACTGGTGGTCAGGTCACTGGTCACACTATCAGCAACTTGCAAGTAGTACTCCTGAGTCCTAAGCAGACAATCACAATATATATTATACTGGTGGTCAGTGTGGTCACAAACAATGGCAGTGTGGCACTCTGGCAGCAACAGTGTGCACTGTACGTTATATGTACTCCTGAGTCCTGAGTCCTGCTCTCAGACTCTAACTGCTCCCCACTGTCAGTGTTTCCCCCACAAGTCAGATAATACAGTCACACTATCTCTATCACTTCAGCAAGTACTAGTAGTAGTAGTACTCCTCCTAATGCTCCCCAAAATTACTACTGTGTCTCTCTCTGTCTCACTCTCTTCTCGAATCTCTATAAACGGAGAGGACGCCAGCCACGTCCTCTCCCTATGAATCTCAATGCACGTGTGAAAATGGCGGCGACGCGCGGCTCCTTATATAGAATCCGAGTCTCGCGATAGAATCCGAGCCTCGCGAGAATCCGACAGCGTGATGATGACGTTCGGGCGCGCTCGGGTTAACCGAGCAAGGCGGGAAGATCCGAGTCGCTCGGACCCGTGTAAAAAAAACTGAAGTTCGGGCGGGTTCGGATTCCGAGGAACCAAACCCGCTCATCTCTAACGTCAGACAGTCTGTACGTATACTGGCAGGAAAAAGAGGCAATTTGGAGGCCGTTGCACAAACTGGCTTTATTTTACCTAAGTTGCCCCCCCTCCAGTGTGTACTCCGAAAGAGTGTTTAGTGCAGCCGCTCACCTTGTCAGCAATCGGCGTACGTGGTTTCTTCCAGAAAATGTGGAGAAGATGATGTTCATCAAAATGAATTATAATCAATTCCTCCGTGGAGACATTCACCAGCAGCAATTGCCTCAAGAAAGTACACAGGGACCTGAGATGGTGGATTCCAGTGGGGACGAATTAATAATCTGAGGAGGAGGATGTACACAGTGAAAGGGGTGAGGAATCGGACGATGAAGAGGAGGTGGACATCTTGCCTCTGTAGAGCCAGTTTGTGCAAGGAGAGATTGATTGCTTCTTTTTTGGTGGGGGCCCAAACCAACCAGTCATTTCAGTCACAGTCGTGTGGCAGACCCTATCGCTGAAATGATGGGTTTGTTAAAGTGTGCATGTCCTGTTTATGCAACATAAGGGTGGGTGGGAGGACAATTCCATCTTGCACCTCTTTTTTATTTAATTTATCTTTGCATCATGTGCTGTTTGGGGACTATTTTTTAAATCTGCCATCCTGTCTGACACTGCAGTGCCACTCCTAGAGGGCCAGGTGTTTGTGTCGGCCACTTGTGTCGCTTAGCTTAGTCCCACAGCGACCTTGGTGCACCTCTTTTTTTTCTTTGCATCACGTGCTGTTTGGGGACTATTTTTTCAATCTGCCATCCTGTCTGACACTGCAGTGCCACTCCTAGATGGGCCAGGTGTTTGTGTCGGCCACTTGGGTCGCTTAGCTTAGTCATCCAGCGACCTTGGTGCAAATTTTAGGACTAAAAATAATATTGTGAGGTGTGAGGTGTTCAGAATAGACTGGAAATGAGTGGAAATTATGGTTATTGAGGTTAATAATACTATGGGATCAAAACAACCCCCAAATTCTATGATTTAAGCTGTTTTTGAGGAGTTTTTGTAAAAAAAAACACCCGAATCCAAAACACACCCGAATCCGACAAAAAATTTTCAGGGAGGTTTTGCCAAAACGCGCCCGAATCCAAAACACGGTTGCGGAACCGAATACAAAACCAACACACAAAATCCGAAAAATTTCCGGTGCACATCTCTAGTATAAACACCATTATTACTTCAACACGGCTGATGGCGGTCATGTAAGGGGAAAGTCCTGGAGCAGTTTATGTTGGAATGGAATATTGACACTATGGCAATTTATAATAAAGTACATGTACACCAGGCCCTGCAATTCCAAATTGTAATAATTATATATTTTGACATACCTCTCTTGGAAAAAGCCGTCCACCTTGCTTGTCCTCTGCTACACGGTATAGATCGGAATTAGCAAGCACACGTGCATCGTGTGAACGACCCGGCCATCCAATAAAAACATCTGTGAAGCTAAATATATATATATATATATATATATATATATTTACTTTTTATAGTAGGTTACAAAAATTCACTTCATTAACAAGAACAGAATGGACAGAACATTCTTACCAATACTTATGATCGACCACAGCTTGCAAAACAATTGAATGCCATCCTTTTCTGTTATGGTAATCCGCTGGATTGTTCCATCTACTGCACCAGCGCACTGCGGATATCCTTTTGAAGCAAACACCTGAATGGTCTCGTCTAAACATGGGCCTTGAGGAAGACAAATAAATCTATGGTATAGATTATCTACCAAAGCTCGGGTCACTTCATGAACAGTGTTGCAAACAGTAGATATCCCGACTCCAAATAGACAAGCAATTGTGCGATATTCGCCAGGAGTGGCGTACCACCACAAATCAATGGCAAGCCTCCTGCTTGGCTCTAATGGTCGACGGAAGTTTGTAACTTGTCTACTGAGTGCTGGGGTTAATAGATCTAAAAGGTAGTGGTATGTCTCACGTGACATTCTAAAGTGAGCCTTCCACTGCACGTCCTGAAAGTTAAGGACATTCTGCATGAATACATCACCACTCGGACGATCGCTAGCCCCCAATCTTCGCTGTGTCGACAGATTTAAGGATAGAATGGTTTTCATTGAAGCAGATATGAAAGACCTCCTCCTGCGCAAGTATTGTCGCCTTAAAAGGGCTCTCTCTCGCACGACATTGCGCATACTCCTCCCATACTCAGACAAACACTGCAGTCTTCTACTCCTCCTCCTAAAACAGTCGATTACCAAGCTACATAATGTGAGAATACAAAGAGAAAGAGAGGTCCCTGTGGCGCAGAAAAGGAGTTACATGTAGAACAAAATGAATAAATGAAACCGCATACAGTCCTTTTGTCTGAAATCCTCCAAAGCAAGTCCTTGTTGTCTTTTGACTTGTTGTACCTCAAACAGGAGAGAGACACTTAGTGTAACACCATTTTAGCAGTACACAAGACCCATATTGTGGTAAGTATCACACTCACATTCGATTAAAATAATCAATGCTCATCATCCCCCAGATTGGAAGTAATATCGTGAAATGTCTTCCTCCAATGAGATATAAGTAAATAAAAGGAGAAGAAATATAGTGCAACACTGTTTTTCATAAAAACATTGAATTTTAATACCCAGGTAACTCACATTCTTTAAAAAACATATAGGCATATAACCTCCAATTGGAGTAGCAGCTCACCCTTGGACACAGCTTCCAAACTGGCAAATTCAAGATGGAAAAAAATCAAAGTCCTCGTTTAGAAGATATTCAACAAAATGCTGGTCCCACGGGAGTCATCCAAAACCCAGTGGCTGCATGAGTATTATTAATGGCTGTCTAGCGTCCTCTGCAGCCTGCTGTCTTCCTGGTGGCACTTGTAAGTGCTTAATAAAAGTTTACTTTATTTTAATTATAGTACATATATATCCATGTGCATACATATATACACAGGTATATACATACATACATATAAACACACACATATATGATATATATATATATATATATATATATACATGTGTATATATATGTGTACTGTATGTATATATATATATATATATATGTATGTATGCATGTTTAATATGCTATGTATATGTGTATATGTATGTGTGTGTGTGTGTATATGTATATATATATATATATAGGTGTATATGTGTATGTATATATATATATGAAAAGAGTTTTTTTAGGTCGGTGCGCTTAGTCACACGTTCAAATGTTTACTGTGGAGTAATTGGTCGTCAGAAAGTTCTGCTATTTCTTAGGTTAAGTCAGTCGTAGACACTCCGTTAAAGGACACCTCCCAAGCTTCTTTGGAGGCTGCACCGTTCTTCAAAAATGACTTGGGTATGTTCAGTCATGCAATTCTGTAAGGCAGGGGAAAAGAACAGGCGCCATATGGTGTAGTATTTAGGAATAAATGGAGTGATATGTATGTGAATAAAATATAAGTACCGGATAGATTCTTGAGATTAAGCCTGTATATCTCAGACAATTCTTTGTGGCTGTTTCCCCACCAGATAAATTCTTGAGATTAAGCCTGTATATCTCAGACAATTCTTTGTGGCTGTTTCCCACCTAGGAAATAAAGATCATCGCCATATGACATGATGTATTCTCCTGAGGAAGCCCTGGAGGCGAAACGCGTTGAGACTGACCTGCCTACTGCCTATATCAATCAGCTAAGATTTATGATTTGTTTTATTTTTTGAATTTATATATTACTATTGTTGTTGATTAAATACTTTATTGATAATATACAAAGGCAGTAGCAGACGATTGATTCAAGCTATCACACATCACTGGACCGACTTGTTCTACATGGATATATATATATCCTATATGCTTTATTGAATTTTCTATTTGGTACGCTTAAAATAGAAAGGGGGGGCACCCCAAGATATACCTGAGGTTACTACACCATATGGCGATGATCTTTATTTCCTAGGTGGGAAACAGCCACAAAGAATTGTCTGAGATATACAGGCTTAATCTCAAGAATTTATCTGGTGGGGAAACAGCCACAAAGAATTGTCTGGTATATATATATATATATATATATATATATGTGTATATTAGAGATAAGCGGGTTCGGTTCCTCGGAATCCGAACCCCCCCAAACTTCAGCCTTTTTACACGGGTCCGAGGCAGACTCGGATCTTCCCGCCTTGCTCGGTTAACCCGAGCGCGCCCGAACGTCATCATCCCGCTGTCGGATTCTCGCGAGGCTCGTATTCTATCGCGAGACTCGGATTCTATATAAGGAGCCAGATGTATTTAATTGCCTGCGCTAAGGGATTGAGCTGCTTTCTTAGATTGGATTTTTATGATGTTTAAAAGAAAGCGCTAGGGATGTTTGATGAAATGTTAAATAAAAGACGTGAATATAAAAGTGAAAATAAAAGTAAAGCGGTACCTGTAAAAAAGAAAAAATTGTTAATATTAAAATGTTTACACTCTTTTGAGTGAACGTGGAAGAGGAGGTAGCCGGCAACACTTTATTGCTGCTGAATGTCCATGAATTCCTACCTTTCCCTGTGCTAAACTTCAGTGCCGTGGAGCTCACTGATTGCAGGAACCGCCGGGTGCCAATTGAAAAGCCGCTGGACGCCGCTATGAGCACTGCGGCTCCGATGTTGTTCGTCCGCGGCTGATGGTGGTTGGTAATGCTGGCGGTGCTTCCGAGTACCGCTGAGTCCAAGGCTGGCAGCGTTCCTGTGTCCTGCTGTGTCCTCCATATGATAGATAGATGGAGCCAAAATGCTAGTGAAAGGAGACGGATCAATGCTGTTGGCTCTCCAAAAAGGTCTGTATGTAGACTGAGGCTGTCCACTTTGGAGTGGGGTGCAGGCTTTGGACCTTTTTTGAGGAGCTGCATCTGCGGTATTATTCTTGAAATCTTCCAATCAGCTGACACCGGCATCACGCCGGAGTACATCTCGGAGGACACAGCAGGACACAGGAACGCTGCCAGCCCTGGACTCAGCGGTACTCGGAAGCACCGCCAGCATTACCAACCACCATCAGCCGCGGACGAACAACATCGGAGCCGCAGTGCTCATAGCGGCGTCCAGCGGCTTTTCAATTGGCACCCGGCGGTTCCTGCAATCAGTGAGCTCCACGGCACTGAAGTTTAGCACAGGGAAAGGTAGGAATTCATGGACATTCAGCAGCAATAAAGTGTTGCCGGCTACCTCCTCTTCCACATTCACTCAAAAGAGTGTAAACATTTTAATATTAACAATTTTTTCTTTTTTACAGGTACCGCTTTACTTTTATATTCACTTTTATATTCACGTCTTTTATTTAACATTTCATCAAACATCCCTAGCGTTTTCTTTTAAACATCTATATAAGGAGCCGCGTGTCGCCGCCATTTTCACACGTGCATTGAGATTGATAGGGAGAGGACGTGGCTGGCGTCCTCTCCGTTAGAATAGATAGAGACACTTGAGTTGATTTACTACTAACTTAGTAATTTTGGGGAGCATTAGGAGTACTCAGAGTGCAGAGTTTTGCTGATAGTTAGTTACTAGTGACTGACCACCACCAGTTTTATTTATTATTTAATATAATCCGTTCTCTGCCTGAAAAAAACCGATACACAGTCACATACCATATTTGTGCTCAGCCTCAGTGTGCTGCATGATAATATCATCTATGTATATCTGACTGTGCTGAGTGCTCACTGCTCACACAGCTGAATTGTGGGGGAGACTGGGGTGCAGTTATAGCAGGAGTACAGTGCACACTTTTGCTGCCAGTGTGACTGACCAGTGACCACCAGTATATTGTCTGCCTGAAAAAGTTAAACACTCCTGTGGTGTTTTTTTTTTTAATTCTATAAACGCATTCTGCTGACAGTGTCCAGCAGGTCCGTCATTCATTATATTATATAAATATTTACCTGCAGTAGTGTTATATTTTTTTTGTTCATCTCTATCATCTTTATCATCTCTATATTAGCAGACGCAGTACGGTAGTCCACGGCTGTGGCTACCTCTGTGTCGTCAGTGCTCGTCCATAATTGTATACCTACCTGTGGTGGGGTTTATTTTTCTATCTTCTTCATACTAGTAGTTTAGGAGTCTGCTGACAGTGTCCAGCAGGTCCGTCATTATATTATATATACCTGCAGTAGTGATATATATATATTTTTTATATCATTATCATCTCTATACTAGCAGACACAGTACGGTAGTCCACGGCTGTAGCTACCTCTGTGTCGTCAGTGCTCGTCCATAATTGTATACCTACCTGTGGTGGGGTTTTTTTTTCTATCTTCTTCATACTAGTAGTTTAGGAGTCTGCTGACAGTGTCCAGCAGGTCCGTCATTATATTATATATAAATGCAGTAGTGATATATATATATATATATTTTTTATATCATTATCATCTCTATACTAGCAGACGCAGTACGGTAGTCCACGGCTGTAGCTACCTCTGTGTCGTCAGTCACTCGTCATCCATAAGTATACTAGTATCCATCCATCTCCATTGTTTACCTGAGGTGCCTTTTAGTTGTGCCTATTAAAATATGGAGAACAAAAATGTTGAGGTTCCAAAAATAGGGAAAGATCAAGATCCACTTCCACCTCGTGCTGAAGCTGCTGCCACTAGTCCTGGCCGAGACGATGAAATTCCATCAATGTCGTCTGCCAAGGCCGATGCCCAATGTCATAGTACAGAGCATGTAAAATCCAAAACACAAAATATCAGTAAAAAAAGGACTCAAAAATCTAAAATAAAATCGTCGGAGGAGAAGCGTAAACTTGCCAATATGCCATTTACCACACGGAGTGGCAAGGAACGGCTGAGGCCCTGGCCTATGTTCATGGCTAGTGGTTCAGCTTCACATGAGGATGGAAGCACTCAGCCTCTCGCTAGAAAAATGAAAAGACTTGAGCTGGCAAAAGCACAGCAAAGAACTGTGCGTTCTTCGAAATCACAAATCCACAAGGAGAGTCCAATTCTGTCGGCTGCGATGCCTGACCTTCCCAACACTGGACGTGAAGAGCATGCGCCTTCCACCATTTGCACGCCCCCTGCAAGTGCTGGAAGGAGCACCCGCAGTCCAGTTCCTGTCCTGATAGTCAGATTGAAGATGTCAGTGTTGAAGTACACCAGGATGAGGAGGATATGGGTGTTGCTGGCGCTGGGGAGGTAATTGACAAGGAGGATTCTGATGGTGAGGTGGTTTGTTTAAGTCAGGCACCCGGGGAGACACCTGTTGTCCGTGGGAGGAATATGGCCATTGACATGACTGGTGAAAATACCCAAAAAATCAGCTCTTCGGTGTGGAAGTATTTCAACAGAAATGCGGACAACAGGTGTCAAGCCGTGTGTTGCCTTTGTCAAGCTGTAATAAGTAGGGGTAAGGACGTTAACCACCTCGGAACATCCTCCCTTATACGTCACCTGCAGCGCATTCATCATAAGTCAGTGACAAGTTCAAAAACTTTGGGCGACAGCGGAAGCAGTCCACTGACCAGTAAATCCCTTCCTCTTGTAACCAAGCTCACGCAAACCACCCCACCAACTCCCTCAGTGTCAATTTCCTCCTTCCCCAGGAATGCCAATAGTCCTGCAGGCCATGTCACTGGCAATTCTGACGAGTCCTCTCCTGCCTGGGATTCCTCCGATGCATCCTTGCGTGTAACGCCTACTGCTGCTGGCGCTGCTGTTGTTGCTGCTGGGAGTCGATGGTCATCCCAGAGGGGAAGTCGTAAGACGACTTTTACTACTTCCACCAAGCAATTGACTGTCCAACAGTCCTTTGCGAGGAAGATGAAATATCACAGCAGTCATCCTGCTGCAAAGCGGATAACTGAGGCCTTGGCATCCTGGGCGGTGAGAAACGTGGTTCCGGTATCCATCATTACTGCAGGGCCAACTATAGACTTGTTTGAGGTACTGTGTCCCCGGTACCAAATACCATCTAGGTTCCATTTCTCTAGGCAGGCGATACCGAAAATGTACACAGACCTCAGAAAAAGACTCACCAGTGTCCTAAAAAATGCAGTTGTACCCAATGTCCACTTAACCACGGACATGTGGATAAGTGGAGCAGGGCAGACTCAGGACTATATGACTGTGACAGCCCACTGGGTAGATGTATTGACTCCCGCCGCAAGAACAGCAGCGGCAGCACCAGTAGCAGCATCTCGCAAACGCCAACTCTTTCCTAGGCAGGCTACGCTTTGTATCACTGCTTTCCAGAATACGCACACAGCCGAAAACCTCTTACGGCAACTGAGGAAGATCATCGCAGAATGGCTTACCCCAATTGGACTCTCCTGTGGATTTGTGGCATCGGACAACGCCAGCAATATTGTGTGTGCATTAAATCTGGGCAAATTCCAGCACGTCCCATGTTTTGCACATACCTTGAATTTGGTGGTGCAGAATTATTTAAAAAACGACAGGGGTGTGCAAGAGATGCTGTCGGTGGCCAGAAGAATTGCGGGACACTTTCGGCGTACAGGCACCACGTACAGAAGACTGGAGCAACACCAAAAACGCCTGAACCTGCCCTGCCATCATCTGAAGCAAGAAGTGGTAAAGAGGTGGAATTCAACCCTCTATATGCTTCAGAGGTTGGAGGAGCAGCAAAAGGCCATTCAAGCCTATACAACTGACCACGATATAGGAGGTGGAATGCACCTGTCTCAAGCGCAGTGGAGAATGATTTCAACGTTGTGCAAGGTTCTGCAACCTTTTGAACTTGCCACACGTGAAGTCAGTTCAGACACTGCCAGCCTGAGTCAGGTCATTCCCCTCATCAGGCTTTTGCAGAAGAAGCTGGAGACATTGAAGGAGGAGCTAACACTGAGCGATTCCGCTAGGCATGTGGGACTTGTGGATGGAGTCCTTAATTCGCTTAACAAGGATTCACGGGTGGTCAATCTGTTGAAATCAGAGCACTACATTTTGGCCACCGTGCTCGATCATAGATTTAAAACCTACCTTGGATCTCTCTTTCCGGCAGACACAAGTCTGCAGGGGTTCAAAGAACTGCTGGTGAGAAAATTGTCAAGTCAAGCGGAACGCGACCTGTCAACATCTCCTCCTTCACATTCTCCCGCAACTGGGGGTGCGAGGAAAAGGCTCAGAATTCCGAGCCCACCCGCTGGCGGTGATGCAGGGCAGTTTGGAGCGACTGCTGATGCTGACATCTGGTCCGGACTGAAGGACCTGCCAACGATTACGGACATGTCGTCTACTGTCACTGCATATGATTCTCTCACCATTGAAAGAATGGTGGAGGATTATATGAGTGACCGCATCCAAGTAGGCACGTCAGACAGTCCGTACGTATACTGGCAGGAAAAAGAGGCAATTTGGAGGCCCTTGCACAAACTGGCTTTATTCTACCTAAGTTGCCCTCCCACAAGTGTGTACTCCGAAAGAGTGTTTAGTGCCGCCGCTCACCTTGTCAGCAATCGGCGTACGAGGTTACTTCCAGAAAATGTGGAGAAGATGATGTTCATTAAAATGAATTATAATCAATTCCTCCATGGAGACATTCACCAGCAGCAATTGCCTCCACAAAGTACACAGGGAGCTGTGATGGTGGATTCCAGTGGGGACGAATTGATAATCTGTGAGGACGGGGATGTACACGGTGATGAATCGGAGGATGATGATGAGGTGGACATCTTGCCTCTGTAGAGCCAGTTTGTGCAAGGAGAGATTAATTGCTTCTTTTTTGGTGGGGGTCCAAACCAACCCGTCATTTCAGTCACAGTCGTGTGGCAGACCCTGTCACTGAAATGATGGGTTGGTTAAAGTGTGCATGTCCTGTTTATACAACATAAGGGTGGGTGGGAGGGCCCAAGGACAATTCCATCTTGCACCTCTTTTTTCTTTCATTTTTCTTTGCGTCATGTGCTGTTTGGGGAGTGTTTTTTGGAAGGGCCATCCTGCGTGACACTGCAGTGCCACTCCTAGATGGGCCAGGTGTTTGTGTCGGCCACTAGGGTCGCTTATCTTAGTCACACAGCTACCTCATTGCGCCTCTTTTTTTCTTCTTTGCGTCATGTGCTGTTTGGGTAGTATTTTTTGGAAGGGCCATCCTGCGTGACACTGCAGTGCCACTCATAGATGGGCCAGGTGTTTGTGTCGGCCACTAGGGTCACTTATCTTAGTCACACAGCTACCTCATTGCGCCTCTTTTTTTCTTTGCGTCATGTGCTGTTTGGGGAGTGTTTTTGGAAGGGCCATCCTGCGTGACACTGCAGTGCCACTCCTAGATGGGCCAGGTGTTTGTGTCGGCCACTAGGGTCGCTTATCTTAGTCACACAGCTACCTCATTGCGCCTCTTTTTTTTCTTCTTTGCGTCATGTGCTGTTTGGGTAGTATTTTTTGGAAGGGCCATCCTGCGTGACACTGCAGTGCCACTCCTAGATGGGCCAGGTGTTTGTGTCGGCCACTAGGGTCACTTATCTTAGTCACACAGCTACCTCATTGCGCCTCTTTTTTACTTTGCGTCATGTGCTGTTTGGGGAGTGTTTTTGGAAGGGCCATCCTGCGTGACACTGCAGTGCCACTCCTAGATGGGCCAGGTGTTTGTGTCGGCCACTTGGGTCGCTGAGCTTAGTCATCCAGCGACCTCGGTGCAAATTTTAGGACTAAAAATAATATTGTGAGGTGTGAGGTGTTCATAATAGACTGAAAATGAGTGGAAATTATGGTTATTGAGGTTAATAATACTTTGGGATCAAAATGACCCCCAAATTCTATGATTTAAGCTGTTTTTTAGGGTTTTTTGAAAAAAACACCCGAATCCAAAACACCCCCGAATCCGACAAAAAAAATTCGGTGAGGTTTTGCCAAAACGCGTTCGAACCCAAAACACGGCCACGGAACCGAACCCAAAACCAAAACACAAAACCCGAAAAATTTTCGGTGCACATCTCTAGTGTATATACGGTATATATGTGTAGATATGTATATGTATATATATATATATATATATACACACACACGTATATATATATATATATATATATATATATATACACACAGACACACTAGTTTTATGGACCCAGCATATACTGGGTCACCTCAGTCCCCACCCCCGTGATTGGCTCCACCCAGTTCTGGAAACCCCCCCATGGAAATCCTGCGTTTGCCACTGAAACCACCTGCTTGTGAGAATAATGTGAGAATAGCAAATATACTCTCATAAGCAGAATCCAGAAGTAGTACAGCAGAAACAATGACAAAGTCTCTGGAGACATGTCCTCTGTCTGCCATGATTGCTGCACTGATCAAAGCACTCCCCACCACCTCCCCCTCCTTTATTGTGTAAAAACGTCATATGCGTGGGCCAGAAAAGTCCATTTATAATGACAACCACTGTTTTCTATGGGAGAAACGGGTTCAGTGTGAAAGGTACCAAAACGGTAATGACATGGTAATATACTGGTTACAACATGCGATGTGAAGGGGGTTTAACTGCTCAGAACCGTTTCAAAAGCAGGTTTTGCGATGTGAAAGCAGCATAAGTTGTTTCTTTTTTCATCTAGCTTTTCCAAAAGTCTTTTCTGCTGGTGAGTAAACTGAACACAAACATTGCAGCTCAAAGCTGTTGCTAAGCAAACCAAATAGCATCTGCCCACTGCTATTCCCTGCGAAACTGCAATATTTAACCCCTGCCAGCTCAGAATATATTAATTACTAGCATACCATATAATTACACAGAGAATCAATGATCTGCACTCCCCTGTAGTGGACATGCCGTGCAGCCTGCATACACATGAATAAAATCACATATCACCATATGAGCGAATGGAGATTTCATTACAGGAGAATATTGTGCCATGCCTCAAATAGATATCACTGTTCTCAGGTGGAAGCCATGTAATCCAGAAATACTATACAAATCTAACCTCCCCACAGAGGAGAAAGAGTAAAATGATGTTGTGAGAAGAGGAATTCATCACAGCTCAACCTGCAGGCGGCAGAACAAGAATATTTCAATATAAGTAAAATGGAAACAAGCTAGAATTATAGAGGCTAGCCGGAGAACCAATGAAACTCATGCAGTAATACAATTCATCATAGCCAGTAATGAAACCTTGTCATCTGTATTACAGAGACCAATGCTATTACTATCTAGATATATCTCCGGGGAATTTCCTCATAACTCAATAATGTTTCTATGACTGAACCGTGTTGCTCTTCATTTCATGCTGCTTTTTATTTGTTCTTGTCAATGAATTTTCCATCAGTTAATGCATTTGTGGCATATATGTAACACAGAGACGCTTGTGATGTTGTGCTCTACGACTGCAACATTTATATTCAGGGATTTGGTATTTACAAATTATAATGTACTAGGGAAAAAGTAAAACTTCACAGATGATGCGTAATCAAAACAATTATATTGTTTTATGTAAACAGAATAAAATGTAATCTGTTTGCTTTTCCAAAAAGATAGTTTTGTTTTGATTTATATATATATATATATATATATATATATATTGGTCTGTTACAAAGTTGGTCCTGTCTTTACTGCTGTCTGTGAAGATTAGGGATGTGGGGGCATATGTAGGGTCTGAGTTTGCCAGAGGTGCGAGATGTTGGCCAATCTTGGGAGTTTTTTAAAGCGGCAATCACTTACAGGGCATGGTTTTGCCTTGCAAATGATTGCCACTGTAAAATAAGTCTGAGATCAGCGGGCGTCCAGCAATTCCGGCAAACTATGGATTAGGAATAGTGGCAAAATAGTTACTGGAACACCAGAAGATTGGAGGTCTGACCCAAAAGTTATGGTTACATGACCGCCGGGACATAGAAGGCACCACCAGAAGAAGGTAATGTAAATAATCACTTGGTCATAACATATTGATATTTCTTCACTTTCGACATGGTTAGTGCCGGCATTATGACCATGGGGGTCATTCCGAGTTGATCGCTCGCTAGCATTTTTTAGCAGCTGTGCAAATGCATAGTCGCCGCCCACGGGGGAGTGTATTTTCGCTTTGCAGGAGTGCGAATGCCTGTGCAGCAGAACGCCTGCAAACATTTTGTCCAGAACAAGACCAGCCCTGTAGTTACTTATCCTGTGCGATGATTGCTGCAACGAATGACACGGTAATGACGTCAGATACCCGCCCAGCAAACGCCCGGCCACGCCTGCATTTTTCCAAACACTCCCAGTTGATAGCCATAAACGCCCTCTTTCTGCCAATCTCCTTGTGTTTGACTGTGCAATTGGAATTGTCGCTAGAACCAGAGCAAAACCACAATGGACATCGTACCCGTACGACGTGGGTGCGCATTGCGGTGCATATGCATGCGCAGATTAGCCTTTTTTTTCACTGATCACTATGCAGCGAACAACGGCTGCTAGCGATCAACTCGGAATGACCCCCCCCATGTTCATATACTGTAACCAACCCCTTGCATAGCCTGCAATACCTCAGACCTCTGCCCTGAACTATGCCTGTGTGAGAATGCCCCTGTACAGCTGCTATGATTACTCAGTGGCAGTGTCTCGGCATCGCCCCCATGTCTGTGTCACAGCTCGCAGTGTGGTAACGCGCAATATATGTTCCGCTAATCTAGCAGATGTCACCACTATCTTTGGCCCCGATGTGTTTCCTGACATTTGAACTTATATTGATACATTTTAGCAGTATTCAATTCTGTATAGAAGTTTCCATAGTTTTAATTGAAATAAAGTTAAAAAACTTAAAAACATTTTAAGAGCCCTCATTTTCAAGAGCAAACTTGATCAGGAATATAAACAGTGAATCTCAAACGCAGTCGGCAAACTGCGAAAGGCAAACGTAAATTCACTTCAGGGCCTATGGACGTATGTGTCCGGGCCATTGAAACAGTGACATTCATATTCCAAACTGGTTTGCATTCTCTAGTGGAGAACATTTAGCATCTGATTTAACCTATTCATAGAATAATATGTGAAAGAATGCAGCGTTATCTAGTAGTGATTGGTGAGTGCGTTATGCACATTCTGATATACAGAGAAATGTCAGTGACTTGTGATCCGCGGATGACTTCGGATTCAGCCAAAATGAATAAAATGAATTATGCCCCATGGAGAATCAGACCACTAGCAGTGCATGGAGCATAAAAAGTCCATCAGAAAGGATCAAACAACGACAGGTGTCTGTAGCCTTATGAAATGACCTTACAGTCCCCCTGCCGCTCACTCTTCCAGGATTGCTCCAGGGAAAGCATTTGTGAATGCCACTATTTCTGAATGAGACTTGTGATGTGAGGTGTTCATATGCCCTGCAAATACATTGCTGCTGGTGTATTTTGTAGTATAGAGCCTGGCTCAGAGGCAGAGCCGGCCCTAACCAATATGATGCCCTAGGCAAGATTTTGGCTGGTGCCCCCTAGCACCATCGCTGGTTCCGCCTCTGACCTTGCACCTCTTTCCCAGCACCATCACCCCTCACCCATAGCAGTCCTTATTTTGGTGTTTGTACCCCCTATATTTTAAATAGGAACAGCTCACACATTTGGCGCACAGCCCAAAATAGGGTATGTTTTTGCTGGCAAGGGGCATGGCCACACAATAGTAACCCCAATTCCAATTACGCCACACAGTGCTGCAACTTCATTCACATTTGATCATGCGATAGTTTCCATAATTCATATTACATCCCACAGTAGTATCACTTTACCTTATAAACGTTACTCCTCACAGTAGAGCCCCTTATTCACATTACATCACACTGATTTGCTCCTTATTCACATTACACCACACCCTATTGCTCTTTATTCACATTAGACGACACAGTAGTGCCCTTTCTATACGCAATGCCACATAGTAGAGCACCTTATACACATAATGCCACACATTAGTAATGCATTTATACACAATTCCACACAGTAATGCCCCTTACACATATGAGACACATTAATGTCCTTATAAACATAATGTGCCTTACACATTATGACAACCTTTATTAATGCCATTTTACACATAATGTCCCTTACACATATGCTGCACATTATTAATGCCCTTATACACATAATGACACACATAGTGCCCCCTACACATTTGCTGCACATTATTAGTGCCCCTATACACATAATGACACATACAGTAGTACCCGGTTACACATATGCCGCACATTATTAATGCCCTTATACACATAATGACACACATAGTGGCCCTTTACACATATGTTGCACATTATTAATGCATTTTTTACATGACACACATAATGTTCCTTACACATATTCCGAACACTACTGCACAACCAACCCACTCACATGCACACAGCACTCACACTGCCACTAACACTGTGACCTCTGCCTCTGCTTGGATACAGTGTCCTCATAAATCTTGCCTCAGTACTAACATCGGGCACCTTTTTTTTCTGAAAATGCATCTTCTTTGCATTGCTATGTGACTAGGATACACAAGCAGCTTCTGCTGATTAAACTGATATGCAGCATGCCTATATACTGTGTGAGACTGTGGCTGTATCTGCATATGAAATGCTACATACAGAATATAGGCATGCTGCATATCATTTTAATCAGCAGAAGCTGCTGATGCCCCTAGGCATATCAAATGCCCTAGGAAATTGCCTAGTTTGCGTATGCCTGTGGCCGGCTGTGCTCAGAGGTCAGCTTTAGGATCTGTTGTACAGTACGATAATATGCAAATGTTACGGTCAGCCTTCCCCTGGTGTACTAGAGTGCCTCTGAATGTGCCCACTTTTAGTGCCTCTGTGTTCTATAACATCACCGGTGATTCTCGACACAACACCATCTGTGCACCATTGTGTGTAGCTACGGCAGGTGCAGTATCCTCGGTGGAAGCAGCTATTGTATGCATCAGGGAAGGTGACCACTTTCACTGGTATTTTTTTAGGACACCGACACTGCGTGTGGTTTGTGTGCACCTCGGAATAAGCCCTATAATGTCAGTGCATTATTTTTTTCTTCAAGTTTCACTATTAGCACTAATTTGCACTAATGCCATTAGGTGAACCTTGGTTCATATGTGATACTGAATCATTGTCCTCAATAAAAAAAAAATGAACACCTCTAATTAGGGCCAGATGCATCATCACTTGGAAAGTGATAAAATGGAGAGTGAAAAAGTACCAGCCAATCAGCTCCTAACTGCCATTTTTCAAACACAGCCTGTGACATGGCAGATAGGACCTGATTGGCTGGCACGTTTTCTTTCTCCATTTTATCACTCTCCAAAAGATGATGCATCTAGTTCCCTTTTTCATTTGTTTGATGTGGTTCTCTTTATCTATTTTTAGGACTTGTGTGAAAATGTGATGTAATATTTGGCCAAATTTTAGCCAAAATATATAAAATTCTGGAGGGTTCACAAACTTTCAAGCACCACCAAAATTTGATATTTTATTTAGAAATGATGTCATTAGAAAATAATTGCAGCACTAACTTGCCAGGTTTCTGTGTTTTGTTATCTTTAGGCAAAACCTTAATTATTATTTGTTTTTGTGCAACGATTGTATGGCTTGGATGCGGCTACCTTCTAAATATTACAAGGATGTGTTATTCCCATTAGCATTTATATTTTATCTTTATAGAAATTTACTTTTTTCCTAACAGCTTTTTTAATCTCTCCATTATGAACATTAATATACAGTATCTCATTTTCTGCCTGTGACATAAATAAACTGCAGGTTTCCTGTCCCTGTGGGAGATTTAGGGGGACATTTACTAAGCAGTGATAAGAGTGGAGAAGTGAGCCAGTGGAGAAGTTGCCCCATCAACCAATCAGCAGCTCTGTATAATTCTCCACTGGCTCACTTCTCCACTGTTATCACTGCTTAGTAAATGTCCCCCTTAGCATACCTCCCAACTGTTCAGATTTTCACGGGACAGTCCCGTTTTTCAGGACTGTCCCACTGTCCCACCCACAGGCCACATTGTCTTGCGGTGGGGGAGGGGGGGGGCAGTAGGGAGGCTCCAGACACTCGCTGCTCTGCTCAGTTCAGAGCAGAGCAGCGGTGAATAGATGCTGTGTGCATGCGCACAGCGTCTATTCACTAGAGATGGAGGGACAGGGGGCATGCCAGCAGCTCCCAGAACGCTGTCCATGACCCCATACTGACGAAAACCGGGGATGTGGCTCATGATTGCGGCACACCCGTGAAACTACACCCCATTTTCTATAGCCCATGCCCCCTTCTGGGCAGTCGTCGCGCCAATGTGTCGCTCCTTAGCTTCTCCCAATGTTGGGAGGTATGCCTTAGACACGTATAGATAAAAGTAGAATTGTTGCTGAAGTTAAGGCTGTCCTGATTGTGTCGCCAACCGCCTGCTAGAAAAAGTCAGCTTAGACTATCTCAGGTTAATAGTAGAGATGAGCGGGTTCGGTTCTCCGAGAACCGAACCCCCCCCCCCCCCGAACTTCACGTGGTTTACACGGGTCCGAGGCAGCCTCGGTTCTTCCCGCCTTACTCGCTAAACCTGAACGGGGGAAAACATCATCATCATCCCGCTGTCGGATTCTCGCGAGATTCGGATTCCATATAAAGAGCAGCGCGTCGCCGCCATTTTCACTCATGCATTGTAGATTGAGTGGAGAGGACGTGGCTACGTTCTCTGATTGAAAAGCTCAATATCAGCTCAATATCTGTGCTCAGTATCAGTGCTGCATTGTGGTGACCAGTATACTACAGTACAATAGTCCAGTGCTGTTCTCGCTGTCCAGTATCAGTTCTAGTATCCTTATCAGTGCTCAGGATCAGTGCTCATTGTCTTGCTGCTGCATTGTGGTGACCAGTATACTACAGTACAATAGTTCAGTGCTGTTCTCGCTGCCCAGTGTCAGTTCTAGTATCCTCATCAGTGCTCAGTATCACTACTCATTGTCTTGTGCTGCATTGTGGTGTCCAGTATTCTACAGTACAATAGTCCAGTGCTGTTCTCGCTGCCCAGTGTCAGTTCTAGTATCCTCATCAGTGCTCAGGATCAGTGCTCATTGTCTTGCTGCTGCATTGTGGTGACCAGTATACTACAGTACAATAGTTCAGTGCTGTTCTCGCTGCCCAGTGTCAGTTCTAGTATCCTCATCAGTGCTCAGTATCACTACTCATTGTCTTGTGCTGCATTGTGGTGTCCAGTATTCTACAGTACAATTGTCCAGTGCTGTTCTCGCTGCCCAGTGTCAGTTCTAGTATCCTCATCAGTGCTCAGTATCACTACTCATTGTCTTGTGCTGCATTGTGGTGTCCAGTATTCTACAGTACAATAGTCCAGTGCTGTTCTCGCTGCCCAGTGTCAGTTCTAGTATCCTCATCAGTGCTCAGGATCAGTGCTCATTGTCTTGCTGCTGCATTGTGGTGACCAGTATACTACAGTACAATAGTCCAGTGCTGTTCTCGCTGCCCAGTGTCAGTTCTAGTATCCTCATCAGTGCTCAGGATCAGTGCTCACTGTCTTGCTGCTGCATTGTGGTGACCAGTTTACTACAGTACAATAGTCCAGTGCTGTTCTCGCTGCCCAGTGTCAGTTCTACTATCCTCATCAGTGCTCAGGATCACAACTCATTGTCTTGTGCTGCATTGTGGTGACCAGTATTCTACAGTACAATTGTCCAGTGCTGTTCTCGCTGCCCAGTGTCAGTTCTAGTATCCTCATCAGTGCTCAGGATCAGTGCTCATTGTCTTGCTGCTGCATTGTGGTGACCAGTATACTACAGTACAATAGTCCAGTGCTGTTCTCGCTGTCCAGTGTCAGTTCTAGTATCCTCATCAGTGCTCAGGATCACTACTCATTGTCTTGTGCTGCATTGTGGTGTCCAGTATTCTACAGTACAATTGTCCAGTGCTGTTCTCGCTGCCCAGTGTCAGTTCTAGTATCCTCATCAGTGCTCAGTATCACTACTCATTGTCTTGTGCTGCATTGTGGTGTCCAGTATTTTACAGTACAATAGTCCAGTGCTGTTCTCGCTGCCCAGTGTCAGTTCTAGTATCCTCATCAGTGCTCAGGATCAGTGCTCATTGTCTTGCTGATGCATTGTGGTGACCAGTATACTACAGTACAATAGTCCAGTGCTGTTCTCGCTGCCCAGTGTCAGTTCTAGTATCCTCATCAGTGCTCAGGATCAGTGCTCACTGTCTTGCTGCTGCATTGTGGTGACCAGTTTACCTCAGTACAATAGTCCAGTGCTGTTCTCGCTGCCCAGTGTCAGTTCTACTATCCTCATCAGTGCTCAGGATCACAACTCATTGTCTTGTGCTGCATTGTGGTGACCAGTATTCTACAGTGCAATTGTCCAGTGCTGTTCTCGCTGCCCAGTGTCAGTTCTAGTATCCTCATCAGTGCTCAGGATCAGTGCTCATTGTCTTGCTGCTGCATTGTGGTGACCAGTATACTACAGTACAATAGTCCAGTGCTGTTCTCGCTGTCCAGTGTCAGTTCTAGTATCCTCATCAGTGCTCAGGATCAGTGCTCACTGTCTTGCTGCTGCATTGTGGTGACCAGTTTACTACAGTACAATAGTCCAGTGCTGTTCTCGCTGCCCAGTGTCAGTTCTACTATCCTCATCAGTGCTCAGGATCACAACTCATTGTCTTGTGCTGCATTGTGGTGACCAGTATACTACAGTACAATAGTCCAGTGCTGTTCTCGCTGCCCAGTGTCAGTTCTAGTATCCTCATCAGTGCTCAGGATCAGTGCTCATTGTCTTGCTGCTGCATTGTGGTGACCAGTATACTACAGTACATT
Organism: Pseudophryne corroboree; assembly: GCF_028390025.1. Classification (NCBI taxonomy): domain Eukaryota; kingdom Metazoa; phylum Chordata; class Amphibia; order Anura; family Myobatrachidae; genus Pseudophryne; species Pseudophryne corroboree. The sequence goes on along the minus strand of NC_086444.1, from coordinate 184,011,795 downwards.
ACTAAAAGTCCAGTATCTTGTGCTGCATCTTGCTGCTGTAGGGTGCTGTGGTAGTGTCCTGTCACTGTGCATAGGTCATCATCATTCCAGTAACAGTGGTATCTGGTATCTATCTAGTGGTATCTAATTCCAGACATTACTGCTGTATAATTCCAGATATATTACTGGCATATAATTCCACACATTAAAAAATGGAGAACAAAAATTTGGAGGGTAAAATAGGGAAAGATCAAGATCCACTTCCACCTCGTGCTGAAGCTGCTGCCACTAGTCATGGCAGAGATGATTCAATGCCATCAACATCATCTGCCAAGGCCGATGCCCAATGTCTAAGGAGAAGCGTAAACTTGCCAATATGCAATTTACAACACGGAGTGGCAAGGAACAGCTGAGGCCCTGGCCTATGTTCATGGCTAGTGGTTCAGCTTCACATGAGGATGGAAGCACTCATCCTCCTGCTAGAAAAATGAAAAGAGTTAAGCTGGCAAAAGCACAGCAAAGAACTGTGCATTCTTCTAAATCACAAATCCCCAAGGAGAGTCCAATTGTGTTGGTTGCGATGCCTGACCTTCCCAACACTGGACGGGAAGAGGTGGCTCCTTCCACCATTTGCAAACCCCCTGCAAGTGCTGAAAGGAGCATCCACAGTCCAGTTCCTGATATTCAAATTGAAGATGTCACTTGAAGTACACCAGGATGAGGATATGGGTGTTGCTGGCGCTGAGGAGGAAATTGACAAGGAGGATTCTGATGGTGAGGTGATTTGTTTAAGTCAGGCACCCGGGGAGACACCTGTTGTCCGTGGGATGAATAAGGCCATTGACATGCCTGGTCAAAATACAAAAAAAATCACCTCTTCGGCGTGGAATTATTTCAACAGAAATGCGGACAACTGGTGTCAAGCCGTGTGTTGCCTTTGTCAAGCTGTAATAAGTAGGGGTAAGGACGTTAACCACCTAGGAACATCCTCCCTTATACGTCACCTGGAGCGTATTCATCAGAAGTCATTGACAAGTTCAAAAACTTTGGGTGACAGCGGAAGCAGTCCACTGACAACTAAATATTTTCTTCCTCTTGTACCCAAGCTCCTGCAAACCACACCACCAACTCCCTCAATGTCAATTTCCTCCTTAGACAGGAATGCCAATAGTCCTGCAGGCCATGTCACTGGCAAGTCTGACAAGTTCTCTCCTAACTGGGATTCCTCAGATGGATCCTTGAGTGTAATGCCTACTGCTGCTGGCGCTGCGGTTGTTGCTGCTGGGAGTCGATCGTCATCCCAGAGGGGAAGTCGGAAGACCACTTGTACTACTTCCAGTAAGCAATTGACTGTCCAACAGTCCTTTGCGAGGAAGATGAAATATCACAGCAGTCATCCTGTTGCAAAGCGGATAACTCAGGCCTTGACAACTATGTTGGTGTTAGACATGCGTCTGGTATCCGCCCTTAGTTCACAGGGACTTTAGAATTGCTTGAGGTAGTGTGTCCCCGATACCAAATACAATCTAGGTTCCTCTTCTCTAGGCAGGCGATACCGAGAATGTACACAGACGTCAGAGAAAGAGTCACCAGTGTCCTAAAAAATGCAGTTGTACCCACTGTCCACTTAACCACAGAAATGTGGACAAGTGGACAAGTGGGCAAGTGGAGCAGGGCAGACTAAGGACTATATGACTGTGACAGCCCACTGGGTTAGATGTATTGCCTCCCGCAGCAACAACAGCAGCAGCGGCACCAGTAGCAGCATCTCGCAAATGCTAACTCATTCCTAGGCAGGCTACGCTTTGTATCACCGCTTTCCATAAGAGGCACACAGCTGACAACTTCTTACGGAAACTGAGGAACATCATCACAGATTGTCTTACCCCAATTGGACTGTCCTGGGGATTTGTGACATCGGACAACGCCACCAATATTGTGCGTGCATTACATGTGGGCAAATTTCAGCACGTCCCATGTTTTGCACATACAATGAATTTGGTGGTGCAGAATTTTTTTAAAAACGACAGGGGCGTGCAGGAGATGCTGTCGGTGGCCCAAAGAATTGCGGGCCACTTTCGGCATCATCCACCGTGTGTCGAAGACTGTAGCACCAGCAAACACTCCTGAACATGCCCTGCCATCAGCTGAAGCAAGAGGTGGTAACGAGGTGGAATTAAACTCTCTATATGCTTCAGAGGATGGAGGAGCAGCAAAAGGCGATTCAAGTCTATACATCTGCCAACAATATAGGCAAAGGAGGGGGAATGCACCTGACTCAAGCGCAGTGAAGAATTATTTCAACGTTGTGCAAGGTTCTCCAACCCTTTGAACTTGCCACACGTGAAGTCAGTTAAGACACTGCCAACCTGAGTCAGGTCATTCCCCTCATCAGGCTTTTGCAGAAGCAGCTGGAGAGATTGAAGGAGGAGCTAAAATGGAGCGATTCCGCTAGGCATGTGGGACTTGTGGATGGAGCCCTCCATTCGCTTAACCAGGATTCACGGTTGGTCAATCTGTTGAAATCAGAGCACTGCATTTTGGCCACCGTGCTCAATCCTAGGTTTAAAGCTTACGTTGTATCTCTCTTTCCGGCAGACACAAGTCTGCAGATGTTCAAAGACCTGCTGGTGAGACAATTGTCAATCAAGCGGAACGTGACCCGCCAACAGCTCCTCCTTCATTTTCTCCCGCCACTGGAGCTGCCAGGAAAAGGATAACATTTTCAAAATCACCCGCTGGCAGTGATGCAAGTGATGCAGGGCAGTCAGAAACGATAGCTGACATCTGGTCCAGACTGAAGGACCTGCCAACGATTACTGACATGTCATCTACTGTCACTGCATATGATTCTGTCACCATTGAAAGAATGGTGGAGGATTATATGAGTGACAGCATCCAAGTAGGCATGTCAGACAGTCCGTATGTATATTGGCAGGAAAAAGAGGCAATTTGGAGGCCCTTGCACAAACTGGCTTTATTTTACCTAAGTTGCCCCCCCTCCAGTGTGTACTCTGCAAGAGTGTTTAGTGCAGCCGGTAACCTTGTCAGCGATCGGCGTAGAAGGTTACTTCCAGAAAATGTGGAGAAGATGATGTTCATCAAAATGAATTAGAATCAATTCCTCCGTGGAGACATTTACCAGCAATTGCCTCCAGAAAGTACACAGGGACCTGTGATGGTGGATTCCAGTGGGGACAAATTAATACTCTGTGAGGAGGGGGATGTACACAGTGAAAGGGGTGAGTAATCGGACGATGAGGAGGAGGTGGACATCTTGCCTCTGTAGAGCCAGTTTGTGCAAGGAGAGATTGATTGCTTCTTTTTTGGTGGGGTCCCAAACCAACCAATCATTTCAGCCACAGTTGTGTGGCAGACCCTGTCACTGAAATGATGGGTTTGTTAAAGTGTGCATGTCCTGTTTATACAACATAAGGGTGGGTGGGAGGGCCCAAGGACAATTCCATCTTGCACCTCTTTTTTTTATTTATCTTTGCATCATGTGCTGTTTGGGGACTATATTTTTAAGTACCATCCTGTCTGCCACTGCAGTGCCACTCCTAGATGGGCCAGGTGTTTGTGCCGCCCACTTGGGTCGCTTAGCTTAGTCATCCAGCAACCTTGGTGCAAATTTTAGGACTAAAACTAATATTGTGAGGTGTGAAGTGTTCAGAATAGACTGGAAATGAGTGGAAATTATGGTTATTGAGGTTAATAATACTATAGGATCAAAATTACCCCCAAATTCTATGATTTAAGCTGTTTTTGAGTGGGTTTTGAAAAAAAAATACCCGATTCCAAAACACACCCGAATCCGACAAAAATTCTTAAGGGAAGTTTTGCCAAAACGTGTCCGAATCCAAAACACGACCGCGGAACCGAATCCAAAACCAAAACACAAAACCCGAAAAATGCCCGCTGCACATCTCTAGTTAATAGTAATACAGAGTTGTGATTATAAAATCTGCAGCCGTCCCTTTCTCTCAATAAGGTTATGATTGTCATAAATTCATTTTTCAGACAGTAAATTATTTGCACCTGCCTACTGGAGATGTTTTGCAAGCAGTGCAAGGGAGAGAGCAGTGTTTTTTCTTAATAATCTTCTACTTGTATTAGTCAGAATACTACCAGGCTACTTTATTTATTATTGACAATTCTTTATTAAAAATAAATAAATAAATAAATAAAGAATAAAAGAAGATAGATCATTGCCATTATTCCTGGCAGCTGGCAGTTCCTATCTATTTTACAAGGTAGTATCTGGCCAATATCCAGTATACAGCAGCTTTTAGCAAACAGACAAGAGAAATTGCAAGTAGGGTCAGTAAACAGGCCAGGTCAGTACACGGTATACTGGGGCGTAGAGAGAAAAGTAGTCAAAATTAAAACCATAGGTTAGAAGTCAGTGTCGGACTGCGGCTTGTAGCGCACAACAGTGCCGTAACTAGACATTTTAGCGCTGTGTGCAAGAAACGGCATCGGCGCCCCCCCCCTTAACGTAAACCGGCGGCAGTGCACGCCGTAGGCGCGTGCAAAAGATATAGGGGTGTGGCTTCACGGGAAAGGGGTGTGGACACAAAATAATACCAATTCATATAATGGTGCACAGTAGTCTCCATTATTCAAATTACGCCGCACAGTAGCGACACTACACCAGGTAGAGACCCTTTTTACACATTACGGCAGACAGCGTCCCCTTTTTACACATTACGGCAGACAGCGTCCCCCTTTTTACACATTGCGGCAGACAGAGCCCCCTCTTTATGCATTACGACGGACAGCGTCCCCTTTTTTACACATTACGGCGGACAGCATCCCCTTTTTTACACATTACGGCAGACAGCTTCCCCTTTTTTACACATTACGGCAGACAGCGTTCCCTTTTTTACACATTACAGCAGACAGCGTCCCCCTTTTTACACATTACCGCAGACAGCATCCCCCTTTTTACACATTACAGCAGACAGCGTCCCCCTTTACACATTACAGCAGACAGCGTCCCCTTTTTACACATTACGGCAGACAGCGTCCCCTTTTTACACATTACGGCAGACAGCGTCCCCCTTTTTACACATTGCGGCAGACAGAGCCCCCTCTTTATGCATTACGGCGGACAGCGTCCCCTTTTTTACACATTACGGCAGACAGCGTCCCCTTTTTTACACATTATGGCAGACAGCTTCCCCTTTTTTACACATTACGGCAGACAGCGTTCCCTTTTTTACACATTACAGCAGACAGCGTCCCCCTTTTTACACATTACCGCAGACAGCATCCCCCTTTTTACACATTACAGCAGACAGCGTCCCCCTTTACACATTACAGCAGACAGCGTCCCCTTTTTACACATTACGGCAGACAGCGTCCCCTTTTTACACATTACGGCAGACAGCGTCCCCCTTTTTACACATTGCGGCAGACAGAGCCCCCTCTTTATGCATTACGGCGGACAGCGTCCCCTTTTTTACACATTACGGCAGACAGCGTCCCCTTTTTTACACATTATGGCAGACAGCGTCCCCCTTTTTTACACATTACGGCAGACAGCATCCCCTTACACCCCCTACCCTTAGAGTGGAGTGTAGTGAAGTGTACTTTGGTGTACAGAGATAAGGGTAAGAGAGAGAGTAGAGGAGACAGATAGAGAGGGGAGGGGAAAGAAGAAAAGAGAGAGGAGAAAAGGGGAGAGAGTAGGATGAGACAGACAGAAAGAATGAGAAGGGGGGAAGCAGACAGAGAGAAGGGTGGGAGAAAGAGAGAGATAAATAAAGAGAGAGAAGGGTGGGAGACTGAGAGAGAGGGTGGACCAAGGATTGAGACAGACATTCCACCCACCAGTACAGGCATCACTGTGTACTTCTCCTCTGTACAGGCGGCACTGTGTTCCTCCTTGCTCCCCCCACACCCCACCTTCATACATTCGGCAGCAGTGGATCCCCCTGTCATTGGCACTGGCAGCAGCGCTGCGGATCCCCCTGTCATTGGTGCTGGCAGCAGCGCTGCGGATCCCCCTGTCATTGGCGCTGTGGATCCCCCTGTCATCGGTGCTGGCAGCAGCGCCGCGGATCCCCCTGTCATTGGCGCCAGCAGCAGCGGATCCCCGTGCCAAGGCCAGTCACTACATCGTGGCGTAAAGGCAGTAAGAGGAAGGGGAGGAAATGTGAGTGGAGGGGCTGGCCCGCTCCCTTATGTTTTATTACTGCCCCTGGAGGAGAGGAACCCCGCAGCAGCAGCAGTTTGTATTGATAGCTTCGGCTTTGGGGCGGGGGGAGGCGGAGCAGACAGGTACTCATCACCTATGTATATTGTGCTGCCGGCAGATTGCGCCCCAGGTCATCCTGCGCTGTGTGCAAGGCACACAGCGCACATAGCTAGTTACGGCACTGGCACACAATGGAGAATGCAGTGGTAGGAGCCCATGCTTAAGGGGTGTAGCCAGCCACCAGAGAGGGAGTGGCCAGCCACCAGAGAGCGTGTGGCCATCCACCACAAAGGGATCACCCACTTTGATTGTAAGGAGGGCTAAGTTTTCATAGAAGTGAATCAAGCACCTAAGTTCTATGGTCCTACACCAAGTTACTGATCCTCTAGTAGAGTAAGAATGTATAATTTGAGTGAACAGTCTGAAACCTGACCCCTAGAGGAGATGGTGGGACCTTCAGGCAGTGAGTTCTAGCACTGAGTGAGTTCTAGCACTGAGTGGGCTCTATCAGCGGCGGCTTGTACTTAAAAGTATCTGGCTTTACTGGCACTGAGAGGGGTGACGGATTTTACCTGGGGGCGCTCCAGTCCTGCCTCCCATAGGTAAAATTTGCCACTGGCTCACACTATTTGGGGGCATGGCTGAAATCACCTACCGGTTAGTTGGCACTTGGCAGCACATATGTACTGTAGCTATTTTGACACCAGGCATCAAATCTACATGGTGATGGTTGCACAATTATTTAAAGACAAATACAAATGAAGCCACAGATAACACAGCCTAACAAAAACAACATTTTATTTAGTTGTCAAGTATATGTGAATGGATTTCATGTATTTTGGGGGCATTGAATTAAAAAATTACTTTTTTTCAAATTGACTCTAGTTCTTGAGATAATAGATACCCTCAATTAATAAGGAACTTTGGCCCTCATTCCGAGTTGATCGCACGTAGCAACTATTTGCTGCCCATGCGATCAACTTGACGCTGCCTATGGGGGAGTGTATTTTAGCATAGCAGGGCTGCGATCGCTTGTGCAGCCCTGCTATGCTAAAAAAGTTTCCTGCAAAACAAGACCAGGGTAAGAGTTACTTACCTTGTGCAACGGATCCAGCGACGAAGGTCCCGGGATTGACGTCAGACTTCCGCCCTCCAAACGCCTTGAAAACGGTCAGTTGACGCCCCGGAATGCCTCCTGCCTGTTGGTCTTCATGCGATCGCTGCTGCGATCACTTTCTGCGCTGGTGGCGTAGCTGCCCGGACAACAATGCACTTGCGCATTGCAGGCGCCGCACAGCCGCAGTCCCGACCCGTTCGCACTGCAGCGAAGAACCGCTGCGTGCAAACGGGTCAGAATGACCCCCTTAGCCATAATACATGCATAATGGGAATTTTCTGGAGGGTGGCACATGAATATTCTAAGTATTCATTCTGCAATGATTCTAGGATATTCCCCCACTGTATACACTGCAAAGGGGGGTACTCACGGAGCGATATTCTAAGCAATCTGACTAGATTGCTTAGAATTTAAGCATTATCGCTCCGTGTGTACCCCCTACAGCGATAGGGTGAAATGAGCGCCCCCCCCGTCTCCCCCGCACGCTCTCCCTCCTGCCCGTCTCCCCATGCACATCTATCCCACATCGCGCTGTGCTGAGCGGTGGGATAGATGTGTGCTGAGCGGTTCGCTCAGCACACATCTCTCCTACATCGGCCCGTCTATATCAGAAATCAGCCAGTCATGTCGTCTATTGTGTTTTTTTAATTGTTTCTCATCTGTGTACTGTATCTCAAAAATTAAAGTTTCTATTAACGATGATTTATATTATGTATGTTTATTTATAACAGGTGCAGCTTTGATAAATATGCCCAGCAATGCCATTAAAACAGAAATGACAATATTAGGATACACCAGTACTATGACGGGGGAAAACAATTATAGGAATGAGGACTCAGAGCCAAAAAAGCTTACAATCTAAATGTAAATCTAGACACTGTAGACAAGCAGTAAATATATAACAGCTGCTGCATGTGTTCTCCCTCGGCACAGATTTTGTACCTAGATTCTGCCTAACTCCACATAATAACCGCACTCTCACTGTAATACTCAGGATATGAGTATATAAACTTAGAATGTATGAAGCTGCAGCATAAATATTCCCTGATATATTGGTTTTTCTATTGTAAATATTACAAGCTCTGAAGGATAATGAAAAAGGTCACACATTCCGCCTTCCTGCTTTGCTTTGTGAGACAGGATGCACATTGTATTGAATTTGCTGTGTCCCTCATGAGCTGTATAGTGGTTTTAGTCAGGTCCCGGGCGACTCGTCCGCATCTTTCTCGCTCACAGTGTGAATCTTATTCACATAAATAACACAAAAGGAAACAGCAAAACTACTCTGATAGATTATACTGATCAATTAGATGTGTGATACTTGTACATCTGTGTGTAAATGAGTCTTAATCTGCATATAAAGTGCTACAGTACAGTTCGGTTGTGCTGCATCTGCGATTTTGAGCGTGTTTAAAACTAATTCCTGTGCGGTTGAAGACACAGTCCACTATGAGTGTTACGCTGCGTCTGCAATGCGAATAAGATGCAAAATTAAAAAGATGGTAGGCTACTCCTTTTAGAGCACCTCAGTGGTGCCAAGCATTTCATGACATGAGGACACATATGCGCCCCCTCCAACTCTGCATGTGCAGGTCTCTGGAAATATGCCATCCACCATGATTCGTCAACTTACCAGTACTGCGCACACGCGGCAGCCATTTTCCCAGTGATTTTTTGCTGCAGCTGCAGTGCTGACTCGAGACTTCAGAAAGATAAGCATTTAAACATAGGTGCAGTGTGTGCGGTATGCCCCCCCCCCCCCCCCCCCCTGGACACAGGGGCCCGAGTGCACCCATTATAGAAATGTCAATGCATCTACGTATGTAAATACAGTTGCAGACTCGGACAACTCCCGACACACCTGCTTTTTATACGCCTGTGTTACCTCCTACAACTGATCACTGCCTGTCAATCAATCTGCATAAAAATTCACATTGTAACCGTCATAGCAAGACCATTGGGAAGCATGTGCAGTGGGGTTAGAAAGTCTTAATAGGTCAAAAAGACATAGCGGTGAGGAAGGCTGTATTAAGTATGATGGGGTGGAAAGGGAGGGAGGAGAATAACAGTCGGTAAGGGTAATTCTAGAAAAGCACTTGTAAATATAGATAAGATACCATTAAAACAAACGGGCAAGGGAGAGGCTAAGCTAAAATGAATGCTTGCGAACGCAAGAAGCCTATCGGGTAAAATGGGGGAATTTGAATGGCTTGTATCAAAGACTCAGTATGATATTATAGGTATTACGGAAACATGGTGGGATGACTCTCACGACTGTGTTGTGAATTTGGAGGGACATTCTCTTTTCAGGAGGGATAGGACTACCAAAAGGGGAGGAGGGGTATGTGTTTTTGTTAAACCATCTCTAAAACCAAACTTAATAGATGTTATTTACGACGGGATTGGAGATAACGTGGAGTCGCTATGGGTTGAGATCACTAGTGGGGGCACAGAAGCAAAGAAACTAGTCATTGGCACGTGCTACAAGCAACCGGATATTAGCATGCATGACGAGGAACAACTCTTACAGCAAATTGAAAAAGCTGCGGGAATGGGGGACATCCTAGCGTTAGGGGATTTTAACTATCCTGATATGAACTGGAGTAACGATTCATGTGTAAAAACTAGGAACAGCAGGTTCTTAAATACATTAAAGGATCAATACTTGACTGAATTAGTCGAGGACCCAACTAGGGGTAAAACTATTGTGGACCTAGTTATTACCAATAATGTGGACATTATATCAAACACTAAAGTCGGGGAGACCCTGGGAAATAGTGACGACTATATGATAACATTCGACATCAGTTTCAAGAAACATAGCTATAAGGGGACAACTAAAATATTAAACTTTAGAAAAGCTAACTTCAGTATGCTGAGACGGGCACTAAACAACATTGACTGGGAAGTTTTGTTTCATGGTAAGGATACAATGTGGGATGCTTTAAAAGGGCTGCTTGATAGCAATATTCACAAATTCATTCCCATGAGCAGTAAACGCAGAAGTACTAAACACAGACCAATGTGCTTAATAAGGAGGTCAAAGAAGCAATGGCTAATAAGAGGCATGCTTTCAAAACATTTAAATCTAATCGAGGGGAGGAGTCATTCCAGTATTATAAGGAATGCAATAAAGAATGCAAAAAAGTAATAAGCACAGCTAAAATTATAAACGAAAAGGAAATCGAAATAGAGAGTAAAACCAATCCTAAAAAGTTATATAAATACATACACAGTAAAAGGTTAAAGAAGGAGAATGTAGGCCCACTAAAAGATGAACTTGGAGCTTTGATAAACAATGATAAAATAAAAGGGGAAATACTGAACTTTTTCCCCCCTCCGTATTCACCAGGGAGGATCAGACGGTGAGAGTAGTGCATAACGATAGTTAAGGTAATGACTCTTGACTTGATGCTTGTTTAAATGAGGAAGTAGTCCTGTAGAGACTAAGCAACATAATAATTAATAAATCACCAGGCCCAGATGGTTTTCATCCAAGGGTTATTATGGAGCTTAGGTCACAGCTAGCAAGACCTTTATACTTGATTTTTCATAGTTTAATTAGATCAGGCATGGTACCAAAGGATTGGCGCATAACTGAGTTAGTGCCTTTAATAAAAAATGGAACTAAAAATAACACTGGTAACTATAGACCAGTCAGTTTAACCTCTATAGTGGGTAAAATATTGGAAGGTATTTTGAGGGATAGCATAGAGGATTATCTGCAGGTTAATAAGATTATTAGCAAAAGTCAGCATGGGTTTGTAAGGGACAGATCATGTCAAACTAAATTAACTTCTACGAGGAAGTGAGCGAGAATCTTGACCAGGGAAAAGCAGTGGATGTGGTGTGTTTAGATTTTGCAAAAGCCTTTGATACAGTGCCTTACAGGAGACTGATCATCAAATTAAGGGAACTAGTCATAGGATATACTATTTGTACATGGATAGGTAACTGGCTGGAAAACAGAGTATAACGAGTAGTGGTCAATGGGATGTTCTCCAGCTGGGTACCAGTAGTCAGTGGAATACCACAAGGGTCTGTACTTGGCCCGCTACTGTTCAATATATTTATAAATGATCTAGGAATAGGCCTGGAAAGCACAGTGTCAATCTTTGCAGATGATACTAAACTGTGTAAATAATTAATTCAAAAAGTGATGTGGAGTCTCTACAGAATGACTTATTTAAACTCAAAACCTGGGCATCTAAATGGGGAATGAGGTTCAATATAGAAAAATGCAAAGTTATGCATTTTGGCACAAAAAACATACATGCATCCTACACTCTAAATGGGGAAAATATAGGGGTAACTGTGGTGGAAAAAAATGTTAGGGTGCTCATAGATAATAGGCTTAATAACAGTACACAATGTCAAAATGCAGCAAAAAAAGGCAAGTAAAGTGCTTGCATGCATAAAACGGGGCATTGAGACAAGGGACGAGGATGTAATCCTGCCACTGTACAAATCATTGGTACGTCCGCACCTGGAATATTGTGTTCAGTTTTGGGCACCATATTATAAAAAAGATATCGTGGAACTAGAAAGAGTTCAAAGGCGAGCCTCTAAATTGATTAAGGGGTTAGAGACACTGGAGTATGAGGAAAGGCTTACTAGGTTAAATATGTATACACTAGAAAAGAGGCGTCTAAGAGGAGACATTATTAATATCTTTAAATATGTAAAGGGTCATTACATGGAATTAGCAGGGGATTTGTTTATTAAAATAACTCAGAATAGGACACGTGGGCACTCGCTGAGGCTAGAGGAGAGAAAATTCCGTACACAATGTAGGAAAGGGTTCTTCACAGTAAGGGCAATAAAGATTTGGATCTCCCTGCCGGAGAAGGTAATAATGGCAGACTCGGTAAATGCATTTAAAAATGTATTGGACAAATTTCTAACTGGAAAAAGTATCCAGGATTATAGCATTTAAGATAGTGTCATTAATATCTGGAAGTGGAAAGAATCATAGTTGTCAATTGGTACTAAACCATTACTTCGGCAGGTGCATTATCATAGGAACAGCTTAACACTGAATACAGGTTGAACCCAATGGGCATTTTGCCTCTTTTCAACCTCACTAACTATGTAACTATCATAGGCGTGCGCAGCACATTTTATTAGGGGGTGCACCGTCGGAATGGTGTGCATAGCACCGCCTTTTGGGTATGTCTAGCACCATCTATTGACGGTCAACACAATATAAATATCCACCATTGTACCAATCCTAATAATGCAGATACATTGTCAGATGTTGTGGTGTGCACCAAACAAACACCCCTGAAGGCACTCACTGCAATTACACTGCTCCTCCTCAGCCTGGTCTGGCTCCCCCTCTCTTTCCGTGTGACGGGTGGGCGTGCGAGCAGCATGACGTAATCACATCACGCTGTTTTTGTACATGGAGGTGGACCTGGGAGTTTGAAAGCCGGTGGCAGTGGCACCCTTGATTAACCGAGGCGTCCAGTCAGTAATGCAGTCCTGACAGGGTGCAGTGCAGAGGGGACAGTAATCAGCCTCCTCGGCAATCGCTGCATCAGGTATGTGAGATCAGGGTGCACGACATTAGGGGGTGCCTGTGCGCACCAGGCACCCCCCCCTGCGCACGCCTATGGTAACTATGTAACAATGTAATCACTATGTAATCACGCCTATGTAACTATGTAATCACTCAACTATGCAAACATCGGCATTGCGACCACTTTGCACCACGTCTGAATCAGGTCTACTATACTTTGGACCACACATCATTGAATGCTGTGTTGAATCTTCTCAGTTCTACTTGACCCCCATATGCAATGAAAGCAATAAACTACATTTTCTGTTATAGTCAGGGTTGCCTACTCTCCCGGATCCTGCAGGAGACACCGGATCTTTTTGGGTAGTCCCCCGCACCCCCGGAAGAGTGGACATCTCACCCACATTCTGCCCACTTCCTAGAAAAGCGGGCATAATGTACAGAGAAATACAGTAATTCCTCGGTCACTGCCCAGTAGGGTGATGCCTAATGACACAGTTTAATGCTAATTACGTCAATTGGCCCTGCCCCTATGTAAATACAGTCCAATCGCAACATAGTCTTCATGGAGTGGTGGTGCCTAATTACACTGTTAGGCCCACTCCACCCCTTTCCGCCACCCACCTACTTTTCCTCTCCGGGCATCTCCCAAAGAGGAAATCATAAATGTAGGCAAGTATGGTTACAGGCCAAAAGAATACCAAATGAAATGAAGTATTTATGATAAACAATAGAATCTACTAATGTAAGAAAAATGGTTACATGGGCAAGAATCAGGTCTTCTTTATTTATCCTTAATCACCTCTCATGGTATATTAAAATTAGAGATGAGCGGGTTCGGTTCTCCGAGTACCCTACCGGACTTCACGTCACAAGTCTGGTTCCGAGTCAGGCTCGGGTTTTACCGCCTGATTCGGGAACCAGAACAAGGCAAAACGTCATCATCCCGCTGTCGGATTCTCGCAGGGTTTGGATTCCATATAAGGAGCCGCGCGTCGCCGCCATTTTGACTCCGGCATTGGAGAGTGTATAGAGAGGACGTGTCTCCGTTCTCTCCATGTCCTCAGTGTCCATGTCTTGTGCTGCATCTGTCCAGTCACAGTGGTGGTGTCCTCTGCTGCCATATGTCCAGTAGAGATGAGCGGGTTCGGTTTCTCTGAATCCGAACCCGCCAGAACTTCATGTTTTTTTTCACGGGTCCGAGCGACTCGGATCTTCCCGCCTTGCTCGGTTAACCCGAGCGCGCCCGAACGTCATCATGACGCTGTCGGATTCTCGCGAGGCTCGGATTCTATCGCGAGACTCGGATTCTATATAAGGAGCCGCGCGTCGCCGCCATTTTCACACGTGCATTGAGATTGATAGGGAGAGGACGTGGCTGGCGTCCTCTCCGTTTAGAATTAGAATAGATTAGAGAGACACTTGATTTACTAATTTTGGGGAGCATTAGGAGTACTCAGTAGTGTACAGTGCAGAGTTTTGCTGATAGTGACCAGTGACCACCACTTTTATTTATAATCCGTTCTCTGCCTGAAAAAAGCGATACACAGCACACAGTGACTCAGTCACATACCATATCTGTGTGCACTGCTCAGGCTCAGGCCAGTGTGCTGCATCATCTATTATCTATCTATATATAATATTATATATATCTGTCTGACTGCTCAGCTCACACAGCTTATAATTGTGGGGGAGACTGGGGAGCACTACTGCAGTGCCAGTTATAGGTTATAGCAGGAGCCAGGAGTACATAATATATTATATAGTGAGTGACCACCAGACACACAGTGCAGTTTATTTAATATATCCGTTCTCTGCCTGAAATGAACTGCAGTGCCACTCCTAGATGGGCCCGGTGTTTGTGTCGGCCACTAGGGTCGCTTATCTTACTCACACAGCGACCTCGGTGCAAATTTTAGGACTAAAAATAATATTGTGAGGTGTGAGGTATTCAGAATAGACTGAAAATGAGTGTAAATTATGGTTTTTGAGGTTAATAATACTTTGGGATCAAAATGACCCCCAAATTCTATGATTTAAGCTGTTTTTTAGTGTTTTTTGAAAAAAACACCCGAATCCAAAACACACCCGAATCCGACAAAAAAAATTCGGTGAGGTTTTGCCAAAACGCGTTCGAACCCAAAACACGGCCGCGGAACCGAACCCAAAACCAAAACACAAAACCCGAAAAATTTCAGGCGCTCATCTCTAATGTCCAGTGCTTCTGTATAATAAGTCCCTTACAGTGTTGCTGTGTTGTCCTGCAATAGACCAGTGGTAGTGTCCTGTGCATCAGTCAGTCCAGTGACCAGTCACAGGAGTGTCCTCTGCTGCCATATGTCCAATGCTGCTGTATAATAAGTCCCTTACAGTTTTGCTGTGTTGTCTTGCATCAGACCAGTGGTAGTGTCCTGTGAATCAGTCAGTCCAGTGACCACTCACAGTGGTGTCCTCTGCTGCCATATGTCCAGTGCTGCTGTATAAATCCAGTCCATTGCAGTGGTGCTGTGTTATCCTGCATCAGTCCAGTGGTAGTATCCCTGTGCTGCCGTATATGTCCAGTGGTACTGCCGTATATGTCCAGTGGTACTGCTGTATATGTCCAGTGATCCAGCTGTATATGTCAGTCGGTACTGCCGTATATGTCCAGCGGTACTGCCGTATAAATACAGTGATCCTGCTGTATAATTCCAGTGAGCCTGCCGTATAATTCCATATACAGTAAGTCCATATAATTCCACATAAGTCCAGTCCAGTGGTGCTGCCATATAAGTTCAGTGGTGCTGTCCTTTGCTGTATATTATTTACTCCAAATAAAGGGGTTATTAATATTTAATCCAAATAATTTTTAAAGGGTTTGCCCTGTGAGGTGTAGGGGTATGCTCTCCTGTGCCGCATATTGTGTTATATAACTCCAAAAAAATAATGGAGAACAAAAATTTGGAGGATAAAATAGGGAAAGATCAAGAACCACTTCCTCCTAGTGCTGAAGCTGCTGTCACTAGTCATGACATAGATGATGAAATGCCATCAACGTCGTCTGCCAAGGCCGATGCCCAATGTGATAGTAGAGGGCATGTAAAATCCAAAAAGCCAAAGTTCAGTAGAAAGACCTAAAAAAATAAATTTAAATGGTCTGAGGAGAAATGTAAACTTTCCAATATGCCATTTACGACACGGAGTTGCAAGGAACGGCTAAGGCCCTGGCCTATGTTCATGACTAGTGGTTCAGTTTCACATGATGATGGAAGCCCTCATCCTCCCACTAGAAAAATTAAAAGAGTTAAGCTGGAAAAAGCACAGCAAAGAACTGTGCTTTCTAAGATGGTATCATAAATCCCCAAGGAGAGTCCAAGTTAGTCGGCGGTTGCGATGCCTGACCTTCCCAACACTGGACGGGAAGGGGTGGCTCCTTCCACCATTTGCACGCCCCCTGCAAGTGCTGGAAGGAGCAGCCACAGTCCAGTTTCTGATATTCAAATTGAAGATGTCACTGTTGAAGTACACCAGGATGAGGATATGGGTGTTGCTGGCGCTGAGGAGGAAGTTGACGATGAGGATTCTGATGGTGATGTGGTTTGTTTAAATGAGGCACCGGGGAAGACACCTGTTGTCCGTGGGATGAAGAAGCCCATTGTGATGCCTGGGCAAAATACCAAAAAGGCCGCCTCTTTGGTGTGGAATTATTTCTCCACAAATACGGACAACAGGTGTCAAGCCGTGTGTTGCCTCTGTCAATCTGTAATAAGTAGGGGTAAGGATGTTAACCACCTAGGAACATCCTCCCTTATATGTCACCTGCTGCGCATTCATCAGAAGTCAGTGTCAAGTTGTGAAACTTTGGGTAAGAGCGTAAGCAGTACTCTGACACCTAAATCCCTTCTTCCTCCTGTACCCATGCTCCTGCAAGTCACACCATCAACTCCCTCAACTTCCTCCTCAGTCAAACATCAGTAGTCCTGCAGGCCATGCCACTGGCAAGACTGAGGAGTCCTCTCCTAACCGGGATTCCTCTGGAGGATCCTTGAGTGGTACGCCTGCTGTTGCTGCTGCTGCTGTTGTTGCTGCTGGGAGTCGATCGTCATCCCAGAGGGGAAGTCGGAAGACCACTTGTACTACTTTCAGTTAGCAATTGACTGTACAACAATCCTTTGTGAGGAAGATTAAATATGACAGCAGTCATCCTGTTGCAAAGCGGATAACTGAGGCCTTGACACTTATGTTGGTGTTAGACGTGCATCCGGTATCCGCCATTAGTGCAGTGGGATTTAGACAATTGATGAAGGTATTGTGTCCCTGGTACCCAATCCAAACTAGATTCCACTTCACTAGGCAGGCGATACCGAGAATGTACAGAGATGTCAGAAAAGGTGTCGCCAGTGTACTAAAAAATGCAGTTGTATCCAGTGTCCACTTAACCACAGACATGTGAACAAGTGGAATAGGGCAGACTAAGGACTATATGACTGTGACAGCCCACTGGGTAGATGTATTGCCTCCCGCAGCAACAACAGCAGCAGTGGCACCAGTAGCAGCGTCTCGCAAATCCAAACTCGTTTCTAAGCAGGCTACGCTGTGTATCACCGCTTTCCGTAAGAGGCACACCGCTGACAACCTCTTATGGAAACTGAGGGACATCATCGCGCATTGGCTTACCCCACTTAGACTCTCCTGGAGATTTGTGATATTGGACAACGCCACCAATATTGTGTATGCATTACAACGGAGTAAATTCCAGCATGTCCCATGTTTTGCACATACAATTAATTTGGTGGTGCAGAATTTTTTTTAAAATGACAGGGGTGTACAGGAGATGCTGTCGGTGGCCCGAAGAATTGCGGGCCACTTTCGGCATTCAGCCACCACGTGCCAAAGACTGGAAAAACAGCAAACACTCCCGAACATGCCCTGCCATCAGCTGAAGCAAGAGGTGGTAACGAGGTGGAATTCAACCCTCTATATGCTTCAGAGGATGGAGGAGCAGCAAAAGGCCATTCAAGCCTATACATCTGCCTACGATATAGGCAAAGGAGGGGGAAAACACCTGACTCAAGCGCAGTGGATAATGATTTCCGTCTTGTACAAGGTTCTCCAACCCTTTGAACTTGCCACACGTGATGTCAGTTAAGACACTGCCAGCTTGAGTCAGGTCATTCCCCTCCTCAGGCTTTTGCAGAAGCAGCTGGAGAAATTGAAGGAGGAGCTAAAATGGAACGATTCTGCTAAGTATGTGGGACTTGTGGATGGAGCCTTTCATTCACTTTGCCAGGATTCAAGGGTAGTCAATCTGTTGAAATCAGAGCACTACATTTTGGCCACCGTGCTCGATCCTAGGTTTAAAGCCTACATTGTATCTCTCTTTCTGGCAGACACAAGTGTGCAGAGGTGCAAAGACATGCTGGTGAGTAACTTGTCAACTCAACCTGTCAACAGCTCCTCCTTCAATTTCTCCCGCCACTGGGACTGCAAGGAAAAGGATAAGATTTCCTTGCCCACCCACTGGCGGTGATGCAGGGCAGTCAGGAGTGAAAGCTGACATCTGGTCCAGACTGAAGGACCTGTCAACAATTACTGACATGTGTACTCTCACTGCATATGATTCTGACACCATTGAAAGAATGATGGAGGAGTATATGAGTGACAGCATCCAAGTAGGCATGTCACACAGTCCATAAGTATACTGGCAGGAAGAAGAGGCAATTTGGATGCCCTTGCACAAACTGGCTTTATTTTACCTAAGTTGCCCCCCCCCTCCAGTGTGTACTCCGAAAGAGTGTTTATTGCAACCGGTAACCTCATCAGCAATCGGCGTAGGAGGTTACTTCTACAAAATGTTTGATGATGTTCATCAAAATGAATTATAAATTCCCCCGGGAAGACCTTGACCAGCAATTGTCTCCTGAAAGTACACAGGGACTTGTGATGGTGGATTCCAGTGGGGACCAATTAATACTCTGTGAGGAGGGGGATGTACACAGTGAAAGGGGTGAGGAATTGAAGGATGAGGATGAAGTTGACATCTTTACTCTGTAGAGCCAGTTTGTGCAAGGAGAGATTGATTGCTTCTTTTTTGGTGGGGGCCCAATCAAACCAGTCATTTCAGCCACAGTCGTGTGGCAGACCCTGTCACTGAAATGATTTGTTTGTTAAAGTGTGCATGTCCTGTTTATACAACATAAGGGTGGGTGGGAGGGCCCAAGAACAATTCCATCTTGCACCTCTTTTTCTTCTTTGCATCATGTGCTGTTTGGGGACTATTTTTTTAAAGTGCCATCCTTTCTAACACTTCCGTATATGTCCAGTGGTACTGCCATATAATTCCAGTGATACTGCCGTAAATGTCTAGTGGTACTGACATATAATTCCAGTGATATTGCTGTATAATTCCAGTGATATTGCTGTATAATTTCAGTGGGAAGTGTTTGTGTTGCTTGACTTAGTCATACAGCTACCTCATTGCACCTCTTCTACATCTTTGCATTAGGTGCTGTTGGGGCCTTTTTTTTTATATCTGCCCTCCTGTCTGCCACTGCATTTCCACTTCTAGATGGGCCAATTGTTTGTGTCGCTTGGCTTAATCATACAGCTAACTCATTGCACCTCTTCTACATCTGTGCATGAGGTGCTGTTTGGAGCCTAGTTTTTGAAAAGTGCCATCCTGTCTGACACTGCAGTGCCACTCCTAGATGGGCTAGGTGTTTGTGCCACACACTTGTTTCGCTTGGCTTAGTCATACAGCAACTTTGGTGCACCTCTTTTTCTTCATTGCATCATGTGCTGTTTGGGGCCTTTTTTTATATATCTGCCCTACTGTCTGCAACTGCAGTGCTACTCCTAGATGGGCCAGGTGTTTGTACAGCACACTTGTGTCGCTTAGCAAAGTCATAGAGCGACCTTGGTGCAACTTTTAGGCCTAAAAACAATATTGTGAGGTGTTCAGAATAGACTGGAAATGAGTGGAAATGAATGTTATTGAGGTTAATAATACCGTAGGATCAAAATTACCCCCAAATTATGTGATTTTAGCTGTTTTTATGTTTTTCTCAAAAATCATCCAGATCCAAAACCAAAACCAAAACACGAAAGAGTGGTTTTGGCAAAACCAAGCCAAAACCAAAACACGAAAGTAGAATTAGAACCAAAACACGAAAAGTGCCAGCCGCACATCTCTAATTAAAACTATTTACCTGATGCAATTAAAATAAAGCAGAGTCTACAAAAAAAAATGCAAAATCCAGCTTCTTCGTAGCTGCCTCTGATCGGATAATAATAATAATAACATTAATAATAATAATAATAATAATAATAATAATACTGTATCACATTTAATGTGTGTGTTGTTCTGGTAGATTATTAGGAGCTGGATGGATTGTAGTAGTGTATCATGTTTCACACCATACTCACATAGATCCACTTTCTCTTTCTGTATTTTTATTTTTAATAGAGTTTGTAAGTGAAGAATGTATCGAAATGATTGCTAACACAGAGGACAGAAGCTGCAGAGAGGCAGATTGTGAGATAAGAAGTAACTGTAATGGAGAATGTGTGATGGATAAGTGACATTGCCTCCCAGGATGTGTGCTAGCAAGGGGCATATTCAGGGAGTCATTCTAGGATGACTACAAAAAGAATGACACTCAGAGTAAGGGTTTAATAGGTAATTATTTGTGAAATGACTTGTACCTTTTATATCAGAAAGTCACCATTGCTAGTGGTAGGGATTTAATATCATGCCTTATGTTGCTGCACTCAGGGCCTAATGCATATCTGTAAGGAATTGTACAGTCGTGTCATTAAAATTCAAATGCAACTGGAGGAGTCTGTAGGAGATAAACGCCCCCTGTTTGCAGTAGTGAGGACCGAGTACTGTGTCTTAGGACGCAGCCTCAGATTACCATTTGCAATGTGTTTAGGCACCAGTCAGCCTGCATAAGCTGAAGCTTACTCAGACTTACTGTAGGATCCAAGCACTCGGGTCTAGTAAGTCTGCATCCGACAACGCAGACCGTCCAACAGCACAGACCCTGGACCCGCCATGCCTACAAAACAGGGTTAGCATGTACCCATTTTGTAGAATGGTGCCGAGTGTCCCGCTCAGCCCCCCAACGCCGTAGCATGTCAATCATTTTGCACATGCGCAGAACCGGTCTAGCACCGCCGCAGACCCACAACTATCATATTTGTACAATCTGAATTAGGCCCTCAGTGCAAAATCCTCTCGGGATAGGTAGAATCTGCTGGAAAAGTTCAAATGATAATACAAGATACAGGATACAAACACCCAAATACAGTTGTGTCCAGCCTCATCTTACCAACAAACGAGCTGCATGTGAGTATGCATAGCGATTGCAGCTAGCCGTATCCGCAGGCGACTCATTCATGGGAGGGTACGCACTGTGCACTACTATGGGTCAAAGGTATGTACGCAGCACACATTTTGTAGGCACGCTGGTCGCGGTAAACGACCCATGGTTGTGAATAAATGTATGTAAGCTGAGGCTGGACACATCTGTGAGGGTAATCTTCAGCATTAGGAATGGTCCAAATATTTAAGAATAAAAACAGGGTTAAGGAGCATCAGAAATACGGACACATCTATTAGTAGAGCCGTTCTCAACCTGGTATACGAGTACCCAGTGGTACTGTGATGGGCTGTGATGTTCTGAGGTACAGTACAAAAAATAAATTCTGCATTGATTGGGGGTGGGGGTGGGTTGAGTCCAGATAATAAATTAGACACATAAGGGAAGCAGTGTCCTGTGGATCTCCACACAAGTGGTGAAACTCAAAGAGACAATAGCAGCATTGGCGTAGGGGCGACAGCTGTCAATGGGGCACAGAAAAAAACATTTATAATCACTGCCTGCACCCTGCTGTTACTGCAGTCAGCAGTTACAGATGGTTCTAACTGTACACTTTCCGGACAGCCACTGTCACTTGCTGGTGGCTACCTCGTACATTTTTTTATTGAGACTAGCGCACATGATGTCATGATGTCACACAGGCATCCCACTGACAGAGAGGAGCCGGCCAAAGCATGAAAGGAGCAGCCAGAAAACAAAGGAGAAGGTAAGTGTCTGGGGACTGCAGGAAGCTGGATGCAGGTGCTGAAGCTGGAGACAGACAGAAGAGAGGCTAGCTTGTGAGTCAGAAGGGGTTTTTGCTGGTGACATAGAAGGGGGGTTGGCTGGTGAGTCAGAAAGAGGCTGGCTTGTGAGACAGAATGGCACTGGTTGGTGAGACAGGGATACTGGCTGGTGAGACAGAAGGGGGCTGGCTGGTAAAACAGTAGGGGGCTGGCTTATGAGACAGAAGGGAGCTGGTTAAAGAGACAGAAGGGTGGGCTGGCTGGAGAGATAAGGAGGGCTGGCTGGTGAGACAGAAGGGGTCTGACTGGTGAGACAGAAAGGGAGGGGCTTGTGAGACAGAAGGGGGCTAGCTGCTGAGACAGGTAGGGAGGGGCTGGCGAGACAGGCAGGGAGGGGCTGGTGAGACATAAGGGGGATGGCTGGTGAGGCAGAAGGGGACTTGCTGGTGAGACAGAAAGGGACGGGCTGGTAAAACAGAAGAGGGCTGGCTGGTGAGAAAAAAATGGGTGATGACTGGTGAGACAGGAGAGGGGCTGGCTGGTGAGATAGAAGAGGGGCTGGCTGGTAAGACAGGAGAGGGCTGGCTGGTAAGACAGAAGGGGGAAAACTAGAGAGACACTGGAGAGCTGGCTGGGCAAACACTGTATATACAGTAGCTACTCATAAACAGCTAATAGCAATTACAACTGTATTCTTTAGCAAATATTGGGGGTACAAATAGCACATATCCAATCGAATGGTCTACATGCATAATGTCGACACCACAATGTTGACATGGTTCAAACTGTCGACAGGCACCAGGTCAACATCCTCAAACTGTCGGCAAGTTCACAATGTTGACATCTGAAATGTCAATATATGGAGGATGCCGACAACTAGGGTAAGGCTTCCTAGCAGGAAGGTTAGAGATATACTGGTGGGGGAGATTAGGGTTAGGCTGCAGCGGGAGGTTAGGGTTAGGTTGCAGGGAAAGGCTAGGGTTAAGATAAAGTGGGATGGCTGCAGGGAGAGGTTAGGGTTAAGCTACAGGGAGAGGTTAGGTTTAGGCTGCAGAAGTAGGTTAGGGTTAGACTGCGGGTCAAGGTTAGGGTTAGGCTGCGGGTGGAGATTAGGGTTAGGCAATGGGGGAGAAAAACTCATGGAATGCTGCACCGGATGTCTGCACCTGAAGTCACTCTCACAGCACTCAAAGAACCCCTAAGAAGATGCTGGAACCACCGCTGCCACTGGGAGAAGGCAAAAGCCCCCTTGACTGCCAGGGAAAGTTACTCAAGAATTTATCATGTCTACATAGCATCCGGGTAGAAATGATGAAGGTCTACATGGTAATTGTCAACATGCTGTGCATGCCAACATGCTGTATGTCAACAATTTGATGTAGTCAATGTTCTCATGTTGATCTGATGGCTGTCAAAATGAGAACCATCGACAAGTCATATCACACTCCAAATACTGTACGTGAGAACACTGTTTTAGAAGAACAACAAATGATACTCTAAAGGAGGAGCTTAGCTGAAACAATTACAGTGTCCTCTTTCTTTGGTCACATTTTCAACAAAGCAGTTGCTGGAGTGCTGGCTATCCTGTTCTTTATCATATGCTGGTGTATGGAGTTGCGTATCCTAATGGAAATCTCAATTATAACTGGAACTACATTACACATAGGAGTAATAATGGTCTTTATATATCTTTGAATAAATGAGAATAACTTGGGCTACCACAAGAAACAAACATAATTACGAAAAAAAAGTGAGAACCATAGAGAGTGGGTTGGGCTCAAAAATTTTAGTTTTTTGTACCTCTTATCTGTTCCCCCATTGCCAGCTTTAACGCTCTTGCTTACCCAACACTTTATTAATACTTTTAATAAGTCCCGCTATACTGCTGTCCCACCTGTGGGCTGTGGCCTTTGATCAACTGCTGCTCTGCTCTGCAAAGCAGCAAGTGATCCTAAATGGATGACATGCACACACACACAACATCTAACAATTTAAGGGAAGTG
Organism: Pseudophryne corroboree; assembly: GCF_028390025.1. Lineage (NCBI taxonomy): Eukaryota > Metazoa > Chordata > Amphibia > Anura > Myobatrachidae > Pseudophryne > Pseudophryne corroboree. The sequence goes on along the minus strand of NC_086444.1, from coordinate 183,987,885 downwards.
AGCTGGGGCTACGCAGCCACTCAGTAAGCGATTGACACGCCCCCAAAATGCTAAAAACAGTCTCGTGCCGTGAGACTACACCCACAAGCCAAGGGCGCGCCCCCTTCCAACCAAGGTCACACCCTCTTTCCAGTGTGCAAGGGTCCCGATCTCAGGGAACCAAAAGTTGTTCTGACAGACATTTTTACCTGATGTTGTATGCACAGCATTAGCAAGATTAGTCTCTTTAGGAAAAGTGAGTTTTAAAACATACTGTACATATACATTAAGTGCTTGAAATGTTTTGGAGGACCTTAGTAAATATGGCACTGAGGTTTGTGCTAATGTTAAAATACAAGGGGCCAGTGTTTCTTTCTAGTTCATAGAACAGAAGAGTAATTTTGACTGTTGACTTCCACAAAATATTATTTATGTTCCCAAAAACTGTGATCTTACTCATGGTTATAATTATTTGAGAATTGCTTCTTGGTTTAGTCCTAATCATTAATCATCATAAAATAAAATCATATAGAGGTTACATGCTGTTTTTGTTTAAAAAAAAAATAAACATTTTCACCAGCATCTATGGCCAAACCATTAATGCCACATAACTCAGGTACTTATTTATGAACATATATATTTTTTGAAAAATAATAGGATGCAATTAATGGCTTATGTAATTATAAGGCTTTCTAGGCTACAAAAATGTATTTTTCTTGAATTTGCTTAGTATGTGAGATTGTATTCTTTCTTCAAGTAACCTAGTGACCTCCAAATGCTGACCATTTCCCCAGTGACATGAGATAACTTCCCTAATTACATTAATTAAGACACTGTCTATGCTATATTGTTATACAGTCTATGTTATATTGTTATACAGTAGATATTATACATGAATAAACCTGGCCTAAGGGCATAGGAAAAACAAAATAATGGCACTCTACCAAATGGTTAGTTCTGCCACAAGGGTCGGTCACACCTTTACAGAAACTCAATGTGTGGTGCGGGACAAGATTTGCTTCTGTTTGTCCACATTTGCTATGAGTGGCAGCCAACAGCAGTGGTTTTGCCTATTACATTCACCATAAATAATTGAAATTGGTCCTGAACCACCAACTCGGGGAAACCCTGCAAGTGTACCGAGGCACCCCAGGTTGCCATGGCACACAGTTTGAGAACACTGCAGTAGACAATTATATGGCCCAGAGTGGGTGCCAGGGGTTAAAGTGAGGGGGAACGAGGTGGAACTGAGTTCCACCACCTTTTATGGTAGGGGGAACTAGTTCTACCACCTCCATTGCCCTGCACAGTAATTCCAACAGAAAAACCTGCCCCATAACCTACATCAACAGACGTTGCAGGCAGCGCTAGTGTTACTGATGAGCTACAGCCACCTCCCCCTTCCTCAGGTCCTGGTGGCTACACAGTCCTCCTCCATTTACAACCCATCCCTTCTGGTATTCACAAACTCTGTGTTTGTTGGACAGCATTCATCCCCTCTTCAGGTCCCAGTGGTTTCCTTTTCCATGGTGTATGTGTTGCTATGCTGTCACCACTGCTGAAGTGAAGAGGAGCCATGAGGAGGAGCAGGCTCCGTGCATCTTGAAGACAAGATGAGAGGTGGCTTGAGGGACAGGAGAGGTAGGGAAGCTGATGAAGGGATACAGGGCATGGGGCTGCTGGAGAGACATAGGTGGTGAGCTGCTGGATGACAGAGGCAGAGATGTGTATTAGGTTCACTACTGTGGGCATTATGTGTATAAGCGGCACTACTGTGGTCATTATGTGTAAGAGGCACTACTTTTGAGGGCATTATCTGTAAGGGGCACTACTGTGGGAATTGTGTATAAGGGGCACTACTGTGGGCATTGTATATAAGGGACACTACTGTGTGGTATAACATGCATAAAGGGTACCATTGTGTAGTGTAATGTGAATAAAGAGCACTACTGTGTGACATAACCTGAATAAAGGGCATTACTATGTGGTGTAATATAAATCAGGGGCACTACATGTGGTGTAATGTGAATAAGATTGTGCTACTGTGTGGTGTAATTTGTACTGGTGGTACTATTATGTGATCATCTCATTTTTGTGAGATCAATGTCCCTTTATAAAGTATGGGAAATAGGGCACTAATTTATAGTTTGCAGGGAGGTGCCGAAAACACTAGCACTGGCCCTGGCTCCACTTAATGTGAGGGGTGGGGTTAGGTGGCGGGTAAAATGAGTTCCACCACCTCTCCAGGACCACTTTAAGCCCTGGTGGGTGCTGTTATCATGCAGTGTTAGGGACCTCCAGTATCAGAGAAATCTTGACATTGGGCCTAATTCAGACCTGATCGTAGCAGCAACTTTGTTAGCAGATGGGCAAAATCATGTGCACTGCAGGTGGGGCAGATATAACATATGCAGAGAGAGTTAGATTTGGGTGGGTTATATTGTTTATGTGCAGGGTAAATACTGGCTGCTTTATTTTTACACTGCAATTTAGATTTCAGTTTGAACACACCACACCTAAATCTAACTATTTCTGCACCTGTTATATCTGCCCCCCCCCCCCCCCTGCCCATCTGCTAACAAAGTTGCTGCTACGATCAGGTCTGAATTAGGCCCATTGGCAGGAGGCTTAACCATACCTTTGCAAATATATGTAACTAAGATCTCTCAATTATCTATGACCATGTAGTGTTCCTATCTTATTGCTAATACCTCTTGGTTTTGTGTATTTTTCTTGCTTAGAGTAAACCCTCCCTTTCCAGCACCTGAGGGGTATTACTAAACTGATTGAGCAACTTTCATTTTATATTGCCACTGTAATATTATACTAGATGAATACAAAAGACAAAACAGGAATCGTGTGCCATTAAAATGCACATTTCTTTTAACTATAACTGTGCGTCTACAAGTTTTGTTTTTTAAGTCATATTGATAAAGCTGCTTTGTACGACAGCGGTGTTATACACTGTATATTATGCTACTAATGTTTTCTTTGGTTCTTAATATCTGTGGAAAAAAATATTATGCTGTAAAGACTCCAGCCTCCAAACACTCAACATAAGCACTTTATGGTTATAGTGGTTATTGGAATTTCATTTGTGTTTTATTATTATTATTTGCTTCTGGAATACATGGAAATTTTTTCAAAACTGTGGATTAGTGCAAACTAAGCATTTAAAAATAATAAACTACTCAGTCAAGTGATATAAAACACCCAGTAGAATATGAAAATAGGGAAATGACATACAGTAGCTTACTAAAGAATATGAATTATATGAAACTTGTCTCAGTATAGTAAGTAACCACTGCAGCTTCTGCAGGAGAAAGTTCTCTCCATCACACTTGTATCCACGGAAAATATGCTGTGAGTGTGCTTTTAGTGATAACCTGACATCCTCTTACTGGAATGAAATGGTGTTTCAATTATAGGATGATTCAATTTTTAAAGGTTATAGCCAGAGTCTTTTCACAGTGTCATAAATGGCAATGTAATTTTATTTCAAAAAGTAGTATGTCAATGAGTGGTTCTTCACAAGAGGTATTGATTATTTCACAGTTCTTCCAATATGCAGCAATGTATAACACAGAAGTAGGGAGGCCAATCCCGGGATCCGGATTGGCGGGATCCCTGGATTTAGGCACAAAATGACTGGGATTCAATCCCGGGATTGGAAACTTCAATCCCGGGATTGGAAACTCCAATCCCGGGAATTGAGTGATCAGCGTTGAGCATCCTCAGGATGCTCAAACACTGCCCGGCTTCCTCCTCCCGGCTCATCCGCGCAGTGTGACCTGCAGTCACAGGTCACGCTGTGCCGTTACTCGCCGCTGACCGCCGCTGGGAGCCGCAGAGAGAGAAGAGGATGTGTCCTGCCCCTGATGTATGGGTGAGTTATGTGTACGGGGCGGGGCGAGGGGGGTTGTGGTCACATAGGGAAAAGCCAATCCCAGGTATCCTGTGATACTGGGACTGACAATTTTTCAATCCCGATACCCAGGATTGAAAAACTGGCCCGGGATTGGCCTCCCTACACAGAAGGTAGTGTACAATATGGTTGATGGAAAGATCTTCCAGTTACAGAGCATGATTATTTCGAGAATGTTTACAAATGACACCCAGATTTCTCAAGCCTTGGAAAGTGATAAATTGCATGGTGATAAGGTACCAGCCAACCAGCTCCTGACATTTTTCAAACTCAGCCTGTGACAGAAGTTAGGAGCAGATTGGTTGGTGCTTTATCACCATGCTAATTAATAACTCTCCAGGGCTTGATAAATCACTTGCCCACATAATTAATAATAATGAGGTATAAGCTGCTTCTAGCTGTTTCTAGACATACAGTAATTGTGTAACTGCTAACCTGAGGGGGAGAATCCAGAGAGTTGACTGACAATGTGCTGACACATACTCATGAAATGCTTATCCTGATGGTGAGGTGACCACCCCCATATTTAATCTTGAGACCACAAATCTTCTAAGGTAGTGGTTCCCAAACTCAGTCCTCAAGGCACCCTAATGGTCCAGGTTTTAAGGATAACCATGCTTGAGCACAGGTGACTTAATTAGTACCTCATCTATTTTTATTAAACTATCCGTGCTCAGCCATGGATAACCGTAGAGCTTGTACTGTTAGGGTGGTTGAGGAATGAGTTTGGGAACCATTATACTTAGCGATCAAGCCAGACCTAACTTGGGTACAAGTTATGGAGAGACACTGCATCACAATATCTGGAGGAAAGGCAATGGTCTGAAGCTACCAAGAGACAATGATTGTTCAAAGCCTGATAGATTCTGCTGTGGAAAGGGTCTAGTCAACCAGGAGAAGCAATCAACATGGCACTGCTCAAGACAAGATGGAATCATTAGCAAAGATGTGCAGTGAGGTAAATGGCTCAGGAGGCACTGGCTAGTTCCAGAGCCAGATTTACGCACAATATATGAGCCAAAGGGTACATGTGGCCATTATACACAGGTGCAGCAGTATAAACTCCCGGAAATTTGATGAGTTTGTGAGATCGCATAGCAGACCCGGTAAATACGCACCGTCACCATGTTTTCTCCCGCAGCGGCCCCGTATGATGTAAAATTGTTGGTGATATTTTTTTGGGCCCAAGCTACAAATGCCAGAAGTACTGTACTAAAGGTAAAGTCACCAGAACAACGGCAGAAAACTATAACTTTTAAACACTACTCACTGTAACTCAATACTCCCAATTCTCTCAGTGCTCTAAATACAAATGTAATTAGCTGCAATTTCGCAAATACCCAGTCAATACGCAACAATCAGCAAATTACTGTGTAGTGAGATTGCTCAAACTTCAACAGTCTGAGCTATTTGTAAGACTAGAACATAAAGATTCAAATTAAATATATGCAGTTGATTGTTAATAATCAACATTTAATTAATGGGCCAAAACAATAAATGTATTTATAGGCACAATTAGTCAATTAATTAATTATTTGGAGCACTAATAAAAACGTATGTTTGAATTATGCAAACAATATCATATTTCATTAGCATTAAGAGGTCCATGTTATTTATAAATTAAGCACCAGTGCTAATAATATTTTTTATGTTAATTGGGCCCATATTAATTAATTAGTTAATGATGGAGATAGATACATGCTGGTCCTTCTAGTAGCACAAATGTGCAATCATTATTTAATATAGCCTCAATTAACATGATATATTATTGTCACCATAATTTTATCTCTAAAATTATTGCCCACTTAATATTTATTTAATATTTATTAAATATTTATTTATTAACAGTTACTTATCTAGCACCATCATATTCCATTCCTTTACAATTGAGAACTAAACAGTAGGTAAAAAACAAGACTGTGTAGAAACAGTTAAACATAGAGGTAACGTAAAAGTGCCCTGCTCATGAGCTCGCCATCTATAGGGAAAAAGGAATTTGATACATGAGAATAATTGCTACATATTGCAAATGGCCCAGCTAAATTGCAAAGGTTACTAGTGGGCTACATGATCCAGACACACAGCGATGTTGGCATGAAGTCAGTGGGTTATGTGCAGGGGTGTACTGGGATGGAAAACCAGCCTGGGAAATTTATGGAAGCAGCCCTAATGGGGATGTTGAGGGGGGCCTGATTGTACACCATTGCAGCCTTACTTGCGTCTTTTGCCACAGTTGTGTCTAAGACTAGGGGCGGATTTGGAACCAAAGGTGGCCCTGTAAAATTTTGTAGAAGTGACCTGACGTGGGCAGCACAAGAGGTATAATATACCGTGTAGCCATGGCAGCATCACTGGATGGCAGAGTTGCTGTACTGCAGAGATGGAATAATAGAATGAATGGTGAGCATGCAGTGTACTGAGTGTGGTGGGCTGCTTGTCATGGGGGGGGGGGGCACATGACAACACAGAAAACAGGCCACACATATATGTCGGCCTACCAGGAATCTTCCTGGTGAGTCCTATGGCCAATCTGCCACTGGTTATGTAAGTGTGGGAAGTGAACATAGTACAGTATGAGTTATGTGTGAACTGTATAAAGAGGAGCTAGTTGGGTAGAAGAATCTATGGAGATTAATTTGGTCGTTCTGGAATTTGCTAAGCTTATCTGGAGAGGGGAGTGTCATGGAACCGCTTGAAGGTCTGGAGGCTAGAAGAAAGTTTTGTTGTGCGAATGAAGGCATTCCACAGAGTGGGTGCAGCCCCCACAATATCCTGTAATGGGATTGGCAGCATGTGGATGAGAAATGTAGCTCTTGTGCAGTGGGGAGGGCCTAAACTGTGAGATATTTTGAAACAAGCGAAGAGATTATATTAGTGTAGTGTTATTTATTGCCTTTTATGTTAGCAAAGGTATTTTACAGTATATTAGATTGAATAAGACACAGGCAGCCAATGTGAGAACAGACAGAGCGGAGCAGCAGCAGCAGAATATCTTGCCACTGTATTCAAAATAGATTGTAGTGGTGTAAGGCTGGTTTGGGGAAGACCATTAAGGAGTCATTGCATTAGTCAATGTGTAAGATAATGTGAGAGATAATGAGCACATGAATTAAAGTTTTTGTCTTGTGTGAGATATTTGCATATTCTGGAATTATTTCTTAGATATATATAACAGGATATGGAATCAGATTGAATTCTGTGAACAAAGGACAGTTCCGATACACCTATGCAGAGTGTTTGAGGAGTAGGGTTAATTGTTGTGTTTTCAACAGAGATGGAGATATTTGTAAGAGAATTTCGGTTATGGATCAGTAGGTTGACAGTCAAAAGGTCGACAATGTCTAGGTCAAGACCAAATGGTTGACATGCACAAGGTCAACATGATCAAAAGGTCGACCGGGTCGAAAGGTTGACACGGAAATGGTCGACACATGAAAAGGTCAACATGAGTTTTTTATGTTTTTTTTTAATATCACTTTTTCTCTTCCAGAACGTTGAACCCCAATTAGTGTACAACACCCCTCGCAAGCCTCGCTTAGCTTGCCACGCTTTGGGCAAGGTGCCTTGCTCCTCTACCGCTGTGGTCAGCACAGGTTACTATTCCCAATCGTAGTGCGGTTGGATGGTAAAGTATGAGAAATGTAAAAAAAACCTGCAAATCGACCTTTTAATGTATCAACCATTGTCATGTCGACATTTTGACCATGTTGACCTTTTGACCTTGTCAACCATCAGCATGTCAACCATTTGGTGTCGACCTATTGCTTGTTGACATTTTGACTGTGGACCTATCATCTGGATATGGAAAATTTCTATCAACTGGTGGGATTATTATTAGCTCCATTTTCGAAACTTAAGTTTGAAGTGCAGAGGGGACATCTAAGATGAGGGACAGTCAATAACGCAGGCCACCATAGATGGTGAGAGATCTGGAGAGGATGCATAGATTTTGTATCATCTGCAGAGAGATTATGCCCAAATCGAGATGAGTTTATTAGTTTTCCAAGAGAAGTGATATAGATAGAGAAGAGCAGTGGACCTATGGCTGAGCCTTGTGGTACTTGAGCTTGTAAAGGAGGTGGATCCAGAAAAGCAATCACTGAAAGTACAATTTGATTTAAAAAAAAAAAAAGGATGAGCGATACTTATGCTAATACACATTTGGAAGCACAATTTGTAAAAACAAAAAATCTGATAAATTTCCTCCATGGTGTAGAAGCGGAATTTGACCAAGAGTTGAAGGACAATCCCCTTCTGTGGTCAGTCTATTGCCTCTGGCATATTCTCAGACGTTCGAGGAATTTGGGGGGACACAAGTCTTTATTATTAACGTTTCTCGGTAACAACGATTTCCAGCGTGGGGAGGCGGGCTTTCCATTCACGATGTTCCACAAGGAGGGCCTGAAAGATATAAGACACATAGTCAATGTGGGAAATGGGAAACCACTGACATGTGCACAAGCTCAGGAGGCCTACCCGTTTATTCTAAGATACCCGCTAGCATTTTAACAGATGCAACACTACGCATGCTCGATACTTAACACCCTTTCGGGGGCGGATTACACTAATGATCTAGATATCTTTCTCTGAACACCACCGGCCACTAAAAAGGCCTTATCTATACATTACAGAAAACTTAACACTCCAATGGATCACTCAAGGTCGCAATCTGGGATGACAAAATGGTTATCAGATTTTCCTGCACTCACGTGTGAGATGTTGCTAAACAATCTGCTCCTTTCTTGCAAGTTATTACCCTCGGCACAATATCATGAGATGTTCTACAATATTGTCTATAGGGCATATTTTTCCCCTTATAAACAATATAAAGCAGGCATGGTAGATTCGGACAGATGTCTGAAATGCCATGCACCCAAAGCAGATCTCATGCATTGTTTTTGGTTGTGCCCGATGCTCCGTCGCTTTTGGCTTCAGGTGAGGCAATTTGTCACAGAGCAGCTGATATATTTTATTTCTTTCACGGCAGAATGGGCAATTTTGGGGATAAATCCGGCTGGACAAAGAGTAACGAAGGGATGTAAAAGATTGTTACTGGCGATTAGTGCGGCTGCGCGTAAAGCAATTTTGCAATCTTGGATATATAAAGATACGCCTACTCTAGCTTTGTTTAAGGGAAAGCTCCATCATTTGTTTTAGATGCAATGGCTAGAAACCACGCTACAGAAAGACAAATTGGTGGGGATATTTTTCGACTCCAGGGAGAGCTATATCGCCACTCTTCCTTTAGATTTTCAGGCTAGACTTAAACACTCCTTTAAAACCACTGAGTGGTATGAGACAAGAGTGGCGGTGGGGGACCCTCCCATTGTGTTAGCAACTGAATACTGATGGTGTTGTGGGGCCCCGGCCTCCCCATTTCTCCGTATCACCTAAGTTGCAGGTTTCTTGTAGTAAAAATTGTACTGTACCTAATCTCTAAGGTACGTGTAGACGACAATAATATCCGTGTATAGCATTGATCCTTGAAATGACCTACTGTGAATTGTGGGCTCATATCTAAACGATACACTTGCTTTTCTATCCGACTCCCTATGCTATATGTACACATCTTTCACCTTGTACTGTTTATACAACTTTCATTGTAATGTGAAGTAATGCATTAATAAAGAAATTGTTCTACGTTAAAAAAAAAAAGGATGAGAACCAGGATATATCATAGTATCCTATAGAATAAACCTAGGCACTGTAGCCTTTGCAAGAGCAAAGAGTGGTCCACAGTGAAAAAAGTAGCAAAGAGATCCAGGAGAATTAAAAGTGAATAATGGTGTTTTTATTTAGCAGTTATCAAATCATTGACCACCTTGGTCAGGGCAGTCTCAGTGTGGTGTTGGGATCTGAAGAGGATCAAATAGTTACATAATTACATAGTACATAGTTGGTGAGGTTGAAAAAAGACAAAATGTCCACCGAGTTCAACCTGTATTATAAAATTAAATATCAGTCAGATGCTGTAACCTTGAATATTTCTATCAGTTAGGAATAATGCTGTAACCTTGAATATTTCTATCAGTTAGGAATTTATCTAATCCATTTTTAAACTTATTTAGCGAGTCCACCATTACTACCTCCTCTGGTAGAGAATTCCAAATCCTTGCTGCTCTTACCATAAAGAACCCTTTCCTCCGTTGTGTATGAATTTTTTTTTCTTCTAACCTCAGGGGGTGTCCTCGTGTACTGTGTAGCGTTTTTTTATAAACAGATCGCTTGATAAGTCCTTGTAATTTCCCTTAATGTATTTATAAATATTAATAATGTCCCCTCTCAGCCACCTCTTTTCCAGTGTAAACATATCTAACCTTGTAAGTCTTACCCCATAATTCAGTGCCTCTAACCCCTTAACCAGTTTGGTGGTTCGCCTCTGAACCCTTTCTAGTTCCAAGATATCTTTTTATAGTGCGGTACCCAGTACTGTACACAATATTCCAGGTGCAGCCATACCAATGATTTATACAGTGGCAGGATTACACTCTCATCCCTTGTATCCAATTCCCCGTTTTTTGCAAACTAACAACTGATTTGCTTTTGTTGCTGCATTTTGACATTGTGTACTGCTACTAAGTCTATTATCGATGAGCACAGCCAAATCCTTTTCAACAACCGTTATTCCTACATTTTCGCCATTTAGTTTATATGCTGCCCGATTATTCTTAATCCCAAAGTGCATAACTTTAAATTTTTCTATATTGAACTTAATTTTCCATTTGTCTGCCAAGACCTCCAGACTGGATAAGTCATTCCGTAGGGACTCAACATCCTTATCTGAATTAATTACTCAACACAGTTTAGTATCGTCAGTGAAAATTGACACTGTGCTTTCTAGGCCCACTCCTAGGTCATTAATGAATATGTTAAACAGCAATGGCCCGGTTGTATAAGGAAAGAAAGCATGTGCAGCAGGTACAGGCCAGCCTCTCATGAAGCTTGGAGAGGCATGGGAGCTCAGAGATGAGAGAGTAATTTGATTTTGAACCAGAATTAGGATAAGTTTTGTTTTATTCAGAACAGGAGTAATCATTTGAATTAGGATGGAAATATACTACTAGAAAGAGAAAGAAAGAGAGATTACAGATTTTAGTTAAGATTGGGATGAGCTGAGTAGACAAGGATTGACAGATTTGTCAGGGTATAGGATCAAGAGGAGCGGTAGCAGAATAGGACGTTAAGAAAAGAACAGATACTTCATCTGCACTTCTGGGGAAGAAGATGCCATTTTATATCTGATATTAGTTTTGTTCTTAAAGTAGGAAGCAATATATTGGGCACTGATGGTGTTTGGTGTGGGGTGAGAAGAAATGTAAACATATTTAAAAAAAGTTTGGGGTTAGAGGCTGGAGATTGAGATAAGAGACTGAAAGTATGTTTGTTTGGCAGTGTTTACAGTGTTTTTACAGAAGTGGTAGATAGAGGAATATGTGAGAAAGACATGCAAAGTGTGGGACTTACACCAATGATGTTCTGCTTTTCGTGAGAGTTTTCTTTAGTGAGCCATGGCTGACATCGAGGCCAATGTAGTGAGCGAGAGTAATTGGTGCCTTGATCGAGAGCGGTTTCTAGGGTTGGGTTAATATGTGGTACTGTTATTTCAGGACAGGAGAAAGTAGAGATTGGGAAGAGAAGTTTTTGAAGAGAGTTGGAGAGTTGATGATAATTAATAGAACTTAAATTTCTACATGAAATATGAGGAGCTAAAAAAACAATATGAGGAGTTGATAGAGCATTTCAGCATTGAGTGTAATATAATGGACTAGAGTTTGCAAATGTACAGTGATGATCTAATATAGGGAAAGGAGTGTTAAAGATACCAGAAATTGAGCATACTGTAGTTTTCAAAAATAACACATACTGTAGATTACTAGAATACTAAACCAAGGCAGTAGCCATACTGATACTGTAACTGGGAGAGCACGAGAGGGGATAATAGAAAGAGCATTTTCAAGGTAAAGTAAGAGTGTGGATTATCAATGCAGATGCTGAAATGACCCATGATAACAGTGTCAGAGGACGAAATGAGGCAGCTAGGCAGAGATACTGTATGTTCAATAACAAGTTGGTGTGGTCCAGGGGCATCTACAAGCAGAGAAAGAGGGTTGGAAATCCTAATTGCAGGTACCTCAAATGATGTGAATGTGAGTGATGGAACATTAGGTAGAACTGTAAATGTGCAGTGTGGGGAAAGGAGTAATCCATCCTCACCTCCGTATCTGCCTCCAGGCTTGGAGGTATTGGTGAAGTAAATACCACTGTGGGAAAGGGCTGCAGGTGAGGCAGTTAAAATATTGCCGTTGTAATTAAAATATTTTCATTATTTATTATTAATTTGTCCTGAATAATACAGTCAGCCAATCAGCCTTTCATACTGAGTAATGAAAGGGCACATCTGATTAGCTGCCGTCTATAAAGTTACAAATACCAATTAACAATTATATGAAATATAATTATTATAATCAGGCACTCTAAAATAACTGAATGACTAATAACAAGGCCAATTCACCTATGTATATCTAGATATTAGTGCGGCTGCTCCCAACAAAGTATTCTGCAGTACTTAATTAAACATAACAAAAAGGAAAATAGTATCCAGTAGATGATCTCAATAGGTGTTCCCAATGATATGCGGAGCACTCCGGGGTGCATGGAATAGGTGTCCCTCCAACGTACCCCTGAGTGCTCCGCATATGATTGGGAACACCTATTAAGACCATCTACTGGCTGCTTATAACCAAAGTGATTATTATAAGAACTTTATCCATATTGTGGAATCTTCAGCCGGTTCTGTGTGCTGCTAATGACGTGCTATTGTGCAGAGCTAATTTTAAATTGTGTTTAAATCGTGTTTGTTACATTTTAGAAGTACAATATATGTATTATCAATAAATTGCCTTTGGCAGATTTAGGGGGACATTTACTAAGCAGTGATAACAGTGGAGAAGTGAGCCAGTGGAGATATTGCCCCATCAACCAATCAGCAGCTCTGTATCATTTTGTAGTATGCAAATTATAGATGTTACTTCAATGCTGATTGGTTGCCATGGGCAACTTCTCCAGTGGCTCACTTCTCATATCTTATCACTGCTTAGTAAATGTCCCCCTTAATCTTATATGAGCGCTCCCTTTGGATACTATTTTCCTTTTTGTTACTATAAAGTAGTTAGACTTACCAATCTTAACTTACTTTCACGATGAAAGCTCTATGGAGCATTCCAGTACGTATAAGACCCACTATACTACAGAACATGGGCCTGATTCAGATCTGATCACAGCAGCAAATTTGTTAGCAAATGGGCAAAACGATGTGTACTGCAGGTGGGGCAGATATAACATGTGCAGAGAGAGTTAGAGTTGGGTGGGTTATATTTTTTTCTGTACAGGGTAAATACTGGCTGCCTTATTTTTACACTGCAATTTAGATTTCCGTTTGAACACACCCCACTCAAATCTAACTTTCTCTGCATATGTTACATCTGAACGACCCCCCTCCCCCCACCACCACCACCCCCTGCAGTGCACTTGGTTTTGCCCATTAGCTAACAAATTTGCTGCTGCAATCAGATCTGAATTAGGCCCAATGTGCAGGGGGGATATTGTTTTCTTAACGTGACGGCACAACATTTTTTATTATTTTTGTTATGGGGTAACAATAACATGAAAAAAAGGGACTATTATTTCTTTTATTAATTATACTCATGTACCATGTAAAAATTTTAGTAGGAAGTAGGCACCAGTTTGCATTGTTTCATAATAGGGAACGCACAGTCTACATTACGTTTTTATAAGGTGGCACAGTTTACATTATTTATTAATAAGGAAACATAATTTAAAATTTTAACCCTGGTTTCCACTAACCAGAGATACCAGGATGAGGATATTCCTGCCTAGCAGCGGTCCTGACATAATCTGAACAGATGTTCAAGTCCCCACTAGCTGGTGATTTAGGGGCTTCAACCCCACTGCAAATTGCTGCACATCAACTGTGATCTTCATGTGAACCTTCTAAACTGCTGGGTATTAAATCCAGGGGTTTGGGGCACAGGCGCTTTAAGAAGGGAGGGGGCCCGTGTGCAGTCTCTGATTGGCCCACCTCCTCTCCGGTGGTGCAGTATACTCTGGAATTGTGCCAGCATCTACTGCGCATCTGTAGGTCTCCAGGAACATAGCGCGCATGCCGCGTTTCTGGGGAAATCTCTGTTGCGCATGCACGAATCACCAGAAAATAGCCGCAGCTGCCATTTTCCCAGTGATTTTTGCTACTCTGCAGCAAGCACCATGCTGACATAGAGGGGAGTACAGTGAAATGGGTGCAGGATGTGCAGTGTGTTCCCCCCTGGGACCCAGGGGCCCATCTGCATCGCACACCTTGCACCCATTATAGATACGAAAGTGGTTTGGAGGCCAAAATTGTGTAGATTTGCTACAAGTTGGAACTTTCTGGCAAAATCAATCTCTATTACATTTCCCCTTCATTTGGCAAACTATAGTAATGCAATAAGTTTACTAAAATACATGAATGGCGGCATATCTTGCCTGTTTTCAGTTTATAGCTTTCCACATATGTACCACTGTGGTTGGTGGTTGTTAAATGCAAGTAGTTAATAGACATACATCATGACTGAGCACCTGGGAACTCTGGAGTATTGTAATTGAAAAAGTATAATGTAGAAGAAAAAAATAAGATGCCCTTCTCCACTCACTTAGTAGATAGACTAGTAAAAAGCAAGGGTTGGTGCTGAGCAGGGGCAGATTGAGATGGAAAACCAGCACGGGGAAATTTAGGGATGCAGCCCTAATGGGGGTGGGGTCTCTTGAGGAGGTGGGGTCTGTCAAGGGTAACTGTAGTCTAATTTGCAGGGCAGTGGGGGCCAAAAAATGGAAGCCTCCCTGTAGGTATTCATGACACACACAGAAGCCCACATGCAAGTCTCACAAACACACACACACACACACACACACACACACACAAACAGCTCACATGCAATGTACACACACACACACACACACACACACACACATACACACACACACACACACACAATCCCACATGCAAGTCTCACAAACACATACACACAAAGAGAAGCCCATATGCAAGTCACACACACACACATATATATATATATATACACACACACACACACACACACACACACACACACACTCACACACAGAAACACACATGGAAGTCACACACACCACACATGTTAGGCACACACAGAAATTCACATGCAAGTTACACGGTTCCGGTATGAATGGTCGACCATGTTATGGTCGACAGTCATTAGGTCGACCACTATTGGTCGACATTGACATGGTCGACGTGGACACATGGTCGACACATGAAAATGGTCGACACATGAAAAGGTCGACATGAGTTTTTTAACTTTTTGTGGTGTCGTTTTTTGCGTAAAGTGACTGGGAACCCCAATTAGTGCACCGCGACCCCTCGCATGGCTCGCTTCGTTGGCCATGCTTCGGGCATGGTGACTTCGCTCCGCTACCGCTTCGCTCGGCACAGATTACCGTTCCAATCGTAGTCCACTTGGATCGTAAAGTATGGAAAAGTTCCCCAAAAGAAAAAAAAGTAAAAAAACTCATATCGACCTTTTCACGTGTCGACCTTTCATGTGTGGACCATTTTCATGTGTCGACCATGTGTCCATGTCTACCATGTCAATGTCGACCAATAGTGGTCGACCTAATGACTGTCGACCATAACATGGTCGACCATGTGAACGGATACCAAGTTACACACAGACAGTCATACACGTTTCCCTCCACTCCCTCTTACAGCACTGTCTGTACCATAAAACCAGCAGACTGCACTCTCACTGGCTGGGCTGGCCGTGGATCAGCATCAGCTTCTCCTTTTTCTCTCCTTGACATCAGCAGCAATGCTGGGTCTAACTGCTCCTAATTCCCGTGTAGCTCTGCCCCCTGCCGAGGCCCATGTAGCCACGCCCCCTGCTGAGTCCCCAAGTGCCGGAGCTGCTTCTCCCGGCTAGCGGCTTCTGGGTATCAGCTTCCTTCCAGCTGGGAGTGTGAATGCCGACCTAGGTGGCAGCATGAAGCGGACAGCCGAGAGGACCGGCCTACCGGTATTACGTCCCACTGTCCTGGCATGCCAATCTGCCCCTGGTGCTGGGAGACTGGAGCTGGGGATCCCGGTGGTCAGCATACCGTCCCTGGATTCCCGACCGCAGAATGCTGGCGCGGGGGGGGGGTGTTGAGTGCAACAAAGCACCTTGCTGGCTTGCTGTGCTCGCTACAGGTTCTATTCCCACTCTATGGGTGTCATGGACACCCACGAGTGGAAATAGTACCTGTGGGTCGGAATACTGTTTGCCAGCATTGTGATCATTCGGGATCCCGGTGTCAGCATGGTGACCGCCAGGATCCCGAGTGCAGGTCACAAGCACTATGCATATAATAAAGGACACACATATTTAATAGGATTGAAACAATTTCCTCTTGCTACAGTATATACTGTTAGGAAACAAATATTCTTAAAAACAAATGAAAATTCAGATTTATAGTATAGATTAGTTATATATATAGTTTAGTCTCTCTCTGTTTTATATCCCGGGTAATTTTAATAAGAAAAAAACAATGGATTTCATTTGTCATGACTATCTGCTTCCTTTTTAGATATGTGTAGCTGTAGCTCTGAGCTCTGAAGACTATATAAAGGCCATTCTTTATCCTTTGTTAAATATGTTTTCCAATCAAGCAGAATTTGAGTGAAAGAAAAACCCAGTGAAATAGAATTTCTGTCCCCAGAGAAGCATATTCTCGCACAATACCTGTTTTTCTGCATGTCCTCTGGTGTGCAGTCCTTAATGTAGTTTTGTCAGTCCTGTGATATTTCTCAGATTAGAAATGAAAGGTACCAGTATCTGAAGAATCTTCCGTTCTACGTTCCATCTTCGTATATATCTCTAAACCCTTTGTGACTTTACATATTTCCTGCCATATTTGTTTTCCAAGGCGTTATTGTTTTGTATTACTTCTCTCATCGTGTCTCTAGTTTGCTCTCCATCTAGAAGAGATAATACAGGAAAGAAAAGAGTACACAAAAGGCACAAGATTGTTTTGGTGGAGAAAGTTCTTTTTTTTAGATTAAAACTCACGGGAGGCTTGTGATAAGATTTCACTTTTGTTCAATCAATCCAAATCAACGTTTATTCTTGACTTTGTATTTATTTAAACTGCTTCATGTATTGGATGATAACTTTGCTTTCATTATTGTTAACAGCTGTTTTTTTTTTATTATTTTGGACATTTCCAGACAAGCAAACAGACCAAGTACGATTACTGAGCAGCACAAATCACAATTTTCAAATATTGGAATTTACTTGAAATTATTTACTGCCTCTTTACAAACGAAGACTGCTTATTGAAAAAAACACATCTCTTGTATAACACACTACATTGCTTGGTCTGCAGATTTGTCAATCCAATTACGGTAGGTGCAAGTCTGCAAATACCCCGGAATTCTCTGATCCAATTAGAAATGCCTATTTGTGGTACTTGCAGTGATGGTTCATGAATAGTCTACCAAATGCGATCTGAGAGAAGTGAATGAAAAATAATTTCCTGGACCCTGAAAAGGTGACACATTTGTTAGCAGAATCATTGAGAAGGCTGGACATAAGGAAAGTACTGGACACTTTTAAAAGGTGTCAAACGGATGATTTGGGCATTTATTTATTTATTTTTGTATAAAAATTATATTAACCAAATGAATTACACTTAACTACAGTGTAAAAAAATAGAACATACAAAAAAAGTAGAAAATATGTGACTACACTTTGGGGGTTAGTCAGAGATGGGCGCAGATCGTTGCATCCGCAGCAAGATCTGCATTCATCTCCTCACATGCTGGGGGTTGCCCAGCATACGGCATGGCTGCCCACCATATGTGGCACCGCCTCACAATGCGCCCGCAATTTAATTGCGGACTCTTCGAGTAGAGGTTGACCCCTCCAAAAAACACTTGTGACATGCCCCTGTTTCAGCCACCCCGCTCCCGCAATGCAGAAACACAACCCCCAAACGCCTGCCACTGTCAATCACCATGCGGGATGCGGCTGCAAGGAGAAGGGTCACACACGTGCACTGCGGCCACTGCATGTGCGCAGATCAGATTGACATGGCGGCTGTATACAGCCGCGTAGCTGCGTCCATCTCGGAATCACCCTCATTGTCAAAAAGCAGATAAAAAAGCAAATATTTTTCAGTGAAATATGAAAAATACTTTCATTCAATTTGGAGTGCATAGTAAAATAAAAAAACAATATTTGGGGGTAATTTGAGGACTTTTTTAACCCCCAAAATGACATGTAATTACTGGTCCAATTAAGCTAATTAAAAACTTCCAAATGCCTAATTAGTCATAGGGGGAGGGGGGGGGGGGGCAGATGGTGACAGTCAATACTGTAGATCGAGCTCAGATGGTCGACAAGTACAAGAGGACAGGTACAAAACATCAACATGTGACAGGTCGTAACTAGAACTTTGTGGATCCCATAGCAAAATTTTGAAGGTGCCCCCAAAGCTTCTAAAGACAACTTTCTGCAGCACACCCCTGGAGTGGGCATGTCTAGTACTGCCCAGGGGGGGCGTACTTACTGCTGTCTATCATTTTATTACGATCATTAAGCCAGACCTACTTGAAACTAAATAACTCCATTAGTTGATGCATATAGCTGGCAACTTTAAGCTTGGGGCTAACACATGTAAGTGGCCTAGGGTGGTTCAACAGCAAGGCACATATATAAAAGTGCATTAGAATGCTGGGATTATGATGGTAAGGGGTCTGGGGGTCTTCCATTAGACACCATTGCTTCCAATGTTGCCCTTGTCCACTGGCGTTTTCACTAGCACTGCTCATGTATCTCAATTTTTTTCTTTTTGTGGAAATCATAGCATTAGAATACTGGCCATTAAAATGTTCTCAGTGTTAACCTAAACTACAGACAATCTAGGATAAAGATACAGCAGATAGGCTGGCACATATAGAAGTAAGGCAGAGATGCTGGCACAGATAGGAGAAGGGTAAGGGACTGGCACATATTGTAAAAAGGTAGAGGGACTGGCAAAGTTGGGAGAAAGGCAGAGGGGCTGGCATATATTGCAGAAAGTTAGAGGGACTGGCACAGATGAGAGAAAGGTAAGGGGCTGACTCACATAGGAGAAAGGTACTGTGGCTGACTCACATAGGAGAAAGGTACAGGGGGTTGACTCACATAGGAGAAAGGTACTGGGGCTAACTCACATAGGAGAAAAGTACAGGGGCTGACAAAGATTGGAGAGATAGTAAGAATGATATATACATACCGAGTAAAAAAAAAGAGACAGGAAGTCATGCTTACCTTGCCTTCTAACTGTGGCATTTGCAGAGCCCAGACCCCTCTAAATTAAAATATGTGGAGAAAAATGAACCAGCACTGGTAAGTGACTAAAAATACTTGGCTTTTATTTTAAGAATTTATAGACATATATTATATATCAAGAGCTAAACATATATCGGCAGGCCGAAAACACAAAAGTTTACACCTTAAAAAATAGACAAACTTAAAATTCCCCATTACTGGGATAAAAAACAATAATAAAAAAATATACAGATTTACAGTAGCAGTTATAATCCGTTTATCAGTATAATAAATTTATACACATTTCAAATTGGGAATAATCAGCAAATAATGAATGTGCTTAGTGGGATATTTGTTATACCCACATTAATGAACTGATAACTTTTCAAATGTAGTTGTAAGTGCTGGTTTAGTTTCAACACAACTGTTATGCACACCAGTGCCTGCAGGAAAGTACTGGTGTCAGAACTGTTATGCACTCCAGTGTCTGCAGGAATGTACTGGTGTTTGAACTGTTATGCAAAACAAATGGACTCACAGACAAACTGGGGAATATGACATAACGTACACAGAAGGTGATAGGGTAACAAAATACACACAAAGTGAACAGAGAAGCCCAGAGGCTAAGGAACTGGGTATCTTCCTTGTATTAGAACTGCTCAGATGGAAATAGCAAGATGTTGTGTTTTAATACGTAGAGAACCCGAAATGCTGTTGCTAAGGGCAACAGCAAAACCCTAAAGGGTTACCAACGGGTGTGGCAGTAAACTCCTTGGTCAGAGATGGAATGATAGACACAAGGAGAGACTCCACAATCCTGATTCTCACTTGCAGTGCACAGGTTTTAGCTTACTGCCACTAAACTGACCCCTGACACCTAGCACAGTGAGACAGGATTAGACAGGCAAGTCTTAGAATACAGCCGCAAACTTGCTAAGTTCACAGAGTAGTAACAGAACCCCAGCAAGCTAAATGACTGACTCCAGTCTTACTGCTAGGTCTGGATTGGCAGAGTGTAATACCAAATCCCCAGGCCTATTTGCAGTAAGCAACAAACAAATACAAAGCTACACAGTACTGGCTAACTTTCATGAACTGACTAACCAACAAAGATTCAGCAGCATCTGCTTACCCTGAAAAGAGGCCTTATAAAGCAGGTGCTGTCCACGCCCCACTCAGACCTCACAGACTGTGAGCACAAAAACCAGCACCGGATCCCCTGCCGTGCACAGAGCCTATAACCACTGCACAGCAAAAGACCCGAACCGGAGTATCAGCTGCGCTCAGGTTACTCCACTAGCACTTGTCTCCCGGTTGCCATGACGACGTGGCAGCACAGGGCAGGAGACCCTAACAGTACCCCCCCTCTGACGAGGGGTCAAAGAACCCCTACCACCGGGTTTATCGGGGAACTGCGAGAAGAAAGAGCGTATCAGTCTGGGGGCATGAAGATCACAACTGCGCACCCACGACCGCTCCTCCGGGCCATACCCCTTCCAGTGCACCAAAAATGACAGCCGACCCCGAACCACCTTGGAGTCAAGAATCCTTTCAACAACAAACTCCCTCTGGCCACGTATCAGAAGAGGGGAAGGTCTTCCACTGGAAGAAGGATTACTAATCGCCCGTTTTAAAAGGGAACAATGAAATGTTTTATTGATACCCAAAGAACGGGGCAGATCTAACTGAAATGCCACCGGATTGATAACCCTGGTGATCTTATAAGGGCCGATGAACCGGGGGCCTAACTTATGAGATGGCTGTCTGAACTTCAAATTCTTGGTTGACAACCAGACGAAGTCTCCTAATTTGAAGCTGCAGGGTCTTTTCCGCTTATCAAAAACCCTTTTGGTCACTAATGACACAGACACAAGGGCTTTCTTCACTTTCCGCCAAATACCTCTAAGGACCGAAACCACAGAGGAACCACCAGGCGTGGAGTCCAGGGGGTCAAAAGAATTGGCCTTAGGATGATGCCCATACACACAAAGGAAGGGAGAGATCCCTGTAGCAGAGTGAGCCGCGTTGTTATAGGCAAACTCCGCCATGGACAGATGAGCAACCCAGTCAGTCTGACACTTGGAGACATAACACCTGAGGAACTGCTCCAAGGACTGGTTCACCCTTTCAGTCTGCCCATTAGACTGCGGATGGTAGCCTGACGACAAGCTGACAGAAATCTGGAGATCGGAACAAAATGCCCTCCAGAATTTGGCCACAAACTGGGATCCGCGGTCAGAGACCACATCAAGTGGCAACCCGTGGAGACGCACAACATGCAGCATAAATAATTCAGACAGGCGTCTGGCTGATGGCAGCCCAACCAGTGGAACGAAGTGCGCCATCTTCGAAAACCTGTCAACGACAACCCAGATGGCTGTCATCCCCGAGGATTTGGGCAAGTCCACCACAAAATCCATTGAAATGTGGGTCCATGGCTTAGATGGGATAGAGAGTGGATGTAATGGGCCAACAGGAACCCCTCTAGGAGTCTTATTTCGGGCACAGATGTCACATGCCCGAACCCACTGATCCACATCCTTAGCCACCGAGGGCCACCACACCGCCCTAGATAGCAACTCCCGAGTTCTGGCAATACCCGGGTGACCTGCCGACTTCTTGGCATGGAATTCCAGGAACACTCGCTGTCTTAACCTAGGAGGCACAAACAAAAGACCTACCGGAAGGTCTGGAGGAGCCTGCTCCTGTGCTCTAAGGACTAATGATAAGAGGTCCTGGGTAATGCCCACTTTAATACATGATGGGGAAACAATGGGCAACGGCTCCTCGGTGGTCTCCTGGATTGGAGCAAAACTCCGCGAGAGCGCATCAGCCTTGATGTTTTTTGACCCAGGGCGATATGTTATCAAAAAATTAAAGCGAGCAAAAAACAAAGCCCATCGTGCCTGCCTGGCATTGAGACGCTTCGCTGACTCTAAATATGCCAGATTCTTATGGTCAGTGAGAATTGAGACCACAAACTTAGCCCCCTCAAGCCAGTGTCTCCACTCCTCGAGTGCATCCTTAATAGCCAACAATTCCCGGTTACCCACGTCATAATTCATCTCGGCAGGCGAAAATTTACGGGAAAAGTAAGCACAGGGATGAAGGCGATTATCAGACACTCCCATCTGAGAAAGCACTGCCCCAATACCCATCTCAGAGGTATCCACCTCCACCACAAAAGGACGCTCTGGATCTGGGTGTCGCAGCACCTTGGCCGAAACAAATACCCTTTTGAGACGGGCAAAAGCCGCTTTAGCCTCACAAGACCAGTGAGCAACATCCGCCCCTTTCTTAGTGAGTGCCACCAAGGGCGCCACTATAGACGAAAATCCAGCGATAAATCGTCTATAAAAATTCGCAAAGCCCAGGAAACGCTGAAGCGCCTTCAAACTAGTGGGCTGCACCCAATCCAGGACTGCCTGTACCTTGGAACCCTCCATTTGGAAACCTTCTGGGGAGATAATATATCCTAGAAATGCGATTTGCTGAACTTCAAATTCGCACTTCTCCAGCTTCGCCCCAAGCCGGTGGTCTCTGAGTTTCTGGAGGACTAAGCGTACATGCTTCCGATGTTCCTCCAGGGAATGGGAGAAGATTAGGATGTCATCTAAGTATACAACTAAGAATCTATCCAAATATTCCCTGAGCACATCATTCATGAAATCCTGGAAGACTGCCGGGGCATTACAGAGCCCAAAAGGCATCACCAAATATTCATAATGCCCTGAGTGGGTATTAAAGGCAGTCTTCCATTCATCCCCCTCTCTTATTCGGATTAGATTGTACGCACCGCGTAGGTCAATCTTAGAAAAAATGGTGGCAGTACGAAGCTGGTCAAACAAGACCGAAATGAGAGGCAGTGGGTATGAGTTTTTAATCGTGATACGGTTCAATTCCCTGAAGTCGATGCAGGGTCGCAACGAACCGTCCTTTTTACCCACGAAGAAGAACCCCGACCCAACTGGAGACTGTGAAGGTCTGATAAATCCCTTAGCCAAGTTCTCCTGAATGTACTCTGCCATAGCCTGAGTCTCAGGACGTGACAGGGAGTACAACCTGCTCTTGGGAAGCTTAGCATTTGGCAACAAATCAATGGCACAGTCATAGGGGCGATGGGGAGGTAGTACCTCTGCAACTTTTTTGGAGAACACGTCCGCAAAATCTGCATAACACCCTGGCAATCCTGGCAAACTTAGCTGCGAGAGCCTGACTGGAAGGCTCAAGCAACTCCTGAAACAATCAGTACCCCAACTAAGAATCTCCCCAGAGACCCAGTCAAATTGAGGATTGTGGGCCCTTAACCAGGGTAACCCCAACACCAATGGGGCAAAAGTACAGACAGTCACATAAAAGGACAATTTTTCAGAGTGTGTGGCTCCAATAAACAAAGAAATCTGGCTAGTGCAAGAGGTAATTTTACCTTGGGATAATGGTTCCCCGTTTAACCCACAAATCTCAATTTCCGATGCCAAGGGTACTAAGGGAACAGAGTGTTTCAGGGCGAATTGGCGGTCCATAAAAACCCCGTCGGCCCCACTGTCCACAAAGGCCTCAGTCTTGACAGTTTGACCGAGGATCTTCAAGGTCACCGGAATGATAAAAGTCTTCTTGGGAAATTCTGACTTCTGGCCTGACAGGATATTTCCCATCACCCTCAGGCCCTGAAGTTTTCCGGCTTTTCTGGGCATGATACTACCACATGACCTTTATTCCCACAGTACAAACACAAGCCCTGCTGTCTCCTCCGCGTCTTCTCACGCGAGGAGAGGCGGGTAGCCCCAATCTGCATAGGCTCCTCAGAAAATTCCTCAGAGTCTGAGGTTCCCTTGGGAAGGAAGGAAATCTCAGTCTCCCTTTCAAGCCTACGCTCTCTCAGCCGTCTATCCACCCGGATGGATAACTGCATGAGCTGATCCAAGCTATCAGGCAAGGGATATTGTACCAGTTGGTCCTTTATCTGGTTAGAAAGACCTCTTCGGTACTGGTGTCTCAGGGCTGGGTCATTCCACTGGGTATCATGGGCCAACCTCCGAAACTCCGTACAGTAAACCTCAACTGGCCTTCGCCCTTGCTTAAGGATCGAAATCTGAGCCTCGGCTGAGGCCGTCTTGCCAGGGTCATCATACAACATGCCCAGTGCCGTAAAAAAAACATCAACACTTTTAAGCGACGGACAGTCAGGCTGCAACCCATATGCCCAGACCTGTGGGTCTCCTTGTAGCAAGGAAATCACTATGCCCACCCACTGAATCTCCGACCCAGAAGACTGAGGCCTAAGCCGGAAGTATAGCTTGCAGCTCTCCTTGAAACAAAAGAACTGCGAGCGATCTCCAGAAAAACGATCCGGGAGATTTACTTTCGGCTCCTTAACCCCTGCAGGTGCTGCTGCTGCGGGAGCTCCGCCAGCAGCCTGGGAGGTGTGCATTTTTATGGACAAATCATTAAATTGTCGAGTCAGGACCTGCACCTGATCGACCACCTGTTGCAACGTATTTTGAGGGGTATGCTCCATATTCCCACAAAATTTCAACAGGAGTATTAGGCTGCTGAATATGTTATGCACACCAGTGCCTGCAGGAAAGTACTGGTGTCAGAACTGTTATGCACTCCAGTGTCTGCAGGAATGTACTGGTGTTTGAACTGTTATGCAAAACAAATGGACTCACAGACAAACTGGGGAATATGACATAACGTACACAGAAGGTGATAGGGTAACAAAATACACACAAAGTGAACAGAGAAGCCCAGAGGCTAAGGAACTGGGTATCTCCCTTGTATTAGAACTGCTCAGATGGAAATAGCAAGATGTTGTGTTTTAATACGTAGAGAACCCGAAATGCTGTTGCTAAGGGCAACAGCAAAACCCTAAAGGGTTACCAACGGGTGTGGCAGTAAACTCCTTGGTCAGAGATGGAATGATAGACACAAGGAGAGACTCCACAATCCTGATTCTCACTTGCAGTGCACAGGTTTTAGCTTACTGCCACTAAACTGACCCCTGACACCTAGCACAGTGAGACAGGATTAGACAGGCAAGTCTTAGAATACAGCCGCAAACTTGCTAAGTTCACAGAGTAGTAACAGAACCCCAGCAAGCTAAACGACTGACTCCAGTCTTACTGCTAGGTCTGGATTGGCAGAGTGTAATACCAAATCCCCAGGCCTATTTGCAGTAAGCAACAAACAAATACAAAGCTACACAGTACTGGCTAACTTTCATGAACTGACTAACCAACAAAGATTCAGCAGCATCTGCTTACCCTGAAAAGAGGCCTTATAAAGCAGGTGCTGTCCACGCCCCACTCAGACCTCACAGACTGTGAGCACAAAAACCAGCACCGGATCCCCTGCCGTGCACAGAGCCTATAACCACTGCACAGCAAAAGACCCGAACCGGAGTATCAGCTGCGCTCAGGTTACTCCACTAGCACTTGTCTCCCGGTTGCCATGACGACGTGGCAGCACAGGGCAGGAGACCCTAACAACAACACTCAGAAGAATGGGCTTAGTTGTCAATATGTAGAGAAAAAGTCCATTGGACCGCAACTATTCCATTGATGGTGGTAAATAACTCAAAGCCTTGTTCTAAATAAGCTGTATGCAGAGGGAGAGTCAGTATAATTGTTCCATTACTAATATCACAGAGCTGAGAGCCTTAGTATAATGAAACAGCATACATGTAAAGAAAGTCAATGAATTAATAAATTGTTACCGCTGTCCTTCCGGCCACTGGTGCTTTTTAACCATTGATAGTGGCCATATCCAGAGGTAGTGGGTGACTCCTGGCTGCTGTGTGTTAACCGCTGATAAGAGTGCTCCCCTCTGTTGTATGCTGCCGCTCCCCTGGGCACAGGCTGCTGCTGACTGTGATAGATAGGCACTACCGCTGTGTATTGTGTAGTGCTAACAGACACTGCTGCACTGTGTGACTGCCAGTTCCATGTCTGATGATGCGTTTCCCCGCCTTCCTGATGTCAGCGGCTTCCTCAGATCAGTATGATATATACTGATATATAATATATGTCTATAAATTCTTAAAATAAAAGCCAAGTATTTTTAGTCACTTACCAGCGCTTGTTCATTTTTCACTACATATTTTATGTTGCATTTGGGTTGAGTATACCCATTGAATAAGCTGCAGGTATCTGGCTGGTTAATAGGTGCCAGGTCACATTACTTTCTGTTTTTTCCCTCTAAATTAAAAGAATAGTATAGGAACATAACAGAACTGTACTGACAGGAGGCTGTGCCGAGGTCAGGAAGGGCATGTGGGTGGCGGGATAATCACCCATCAACAGGTTAAGCACTAGCTGTGACTACCTTAACCACCACCTCGTGCATCATTCTGTATTACAAGCGAGTATGTGACAGGCAACAGGTTAGACAATGTGATCTGGAGGGAGTTAATATGTAAGCATTCAAATGTTTTATTTCTTTTGGTTATTTATTTATTAATTACGACCAGTTATTTATATAGTGTACACATGTTCCGCAGCGCTTTGGCCATTCACATCAGTTCCTGCCCCAATGGAGCTTACAATCTATGGGATCTATTTACTAAGCTTTGGATGGAGATAAAGTGGGTGGAGATAAAGTACCAACCAATCATCTCCTTACTGACATGTCACACGCTGTGTTTAAAAAATGACAGTTAGGAGCTGACTGGCTGTTACTTTATCTCCATCCACTTTACCTTCATCCAAGGCTTAGTAAATAGACCTGTATATTCCCTACCACAAGAACATGCACACACATTCACACTAGGGTTATTTTTTTTATTTTTTTGTTGGGAGCCAATTATCCCACCAGTATAATTTTAGATTGTGGGAGGAAACCGAAGTACCCGGAGGATACCCACGCTAGTACAGGGAGAATATACAAACTCCATACAGTTAGGGCCATGGTGGGAATTGAACCTATGATCTGTGAGGCAGTAATGCTAACCATTACCCCATCCGTACTGCTGGTGCGTTAAGTGTGCAGTATAACTACTGTAAAACAGTTTTTCACAGACTCACTACTACCAGTGTCCATAGTGTGTACAACCCTGATTGTCACTGCCCACCCCTTGGTTACTCGTCCAATCTAGAAAACCCCAACTGAGGGAAGGCAGGGTCAAGTGGCCTGCCCAGAACTGACCCTCGTCACCAACCCCTTGGTCAGCACACCTAGTCTGCTCTACTTTGATGATGCCGTCAATGCGTCAATCACGGAGGACCCGGACTCAGAGAAGGGAGAAAATAAACTTCATTGCAATTTAGCTTTATTGATGGCCAGCCCAGCCCATGTTCTATTTTGCAGTGTGACAAGGTGCAGAGGGAGCTGCAGGGCCCCCAGGCGATACGGGACCCAAAGCAACTGCACCCACTGCACCCACAGTAGTTACCCAGATACAAAACAAGGTTGACATGACAATGGTCGACACAAAAATGGTCGACACAAGCCTTTTGGGAGTTGTTGGCCAATTATTGTATATTTCATGTTATGTGGGGGTTTTCAAGTCGCATCGCAAAGTAATGTGACTGCATTTCCCAGTTGACGGCACCAGTGCGCATGCGCAGTTCCCGTCCTGCGCTTGCACGGCCCAGTAAACGCTGCAAATACTTCTACCTGATTGACAGGTAGAGGTGTTCACGTGGTGGGCAGGGGCAGCGACGGGTCAGTGCGTGGGCGACGCTGGGAAAATGGGGCTGGGGGCGGCTGCATTTTCGAGGCGGCTGCGTGACATCGCACACAGCTGTTCCCATGGCAAAGATGGTGGCAGGCCGGTTGCCTTTGCAGCCGGAATGCGGATGCAGGGGGTCATCTACAGTTGCTGTGACTGTAATTTAATTGCGATTAGAGCCACTGGACGGCACTATAAGCATGCTGGGCGGCCTTGCCCTACAATGGGCGGCCCCCAGCATGTGAAAGAAAGGATTGCAGATTCTGCAATCCTACCTGAATAACCCACTTTGACCACTAGCAGTACAAACGTAGACCCTTGCAGGCTCGCTTCACTCGCCATGATTCGTGCAACGTTACTATTCACAATCGATGTCCATGTGGATAGTAAATTAAGCAAATATTGAAAAACATGTGAAAACCCCAAAAAACACAGTCATGTTGACCTTTTAAAGCTGCCGACCTTTTCTGCAGGTCGGCCTTAAGCACTGTCGACTTTTCATCTGTAACTTTTGTACCTGTCGACCTAATGCATGTCGACCATATGGTGTCGACCTATTGACTGCCTACCTAGAAATTTTAGATCTATCAACAGGATACTGAGGGGGTGTGCACAAAAAATGCTCATTTCCTCTGATTGCTTCAATGTGAATTGGATTGCAAAATGACTTTGCAGAGAAAATGGGAGCTCGTATCGCGCACCAGGCAACTCGCACCTAGGGCCTAATTCAGATCTGATCGCAGCAACAAATTTGTTAGCTAATGGGCAAAACCATGTGCACTGCCGGTGGGTCAGATATAAACTGTGCAGAGAGAGTTAGATTTGGGTGGGTATTATTGTTTCTGTGCATGGTAAATACTGGCTGCTTTATTTTTACACTGCAATTTAGATTTCAGATTGAACACACCCCACCCAAATCTAACTCTCTCTGCACAATTTATATCTGCCCCTCCTGCAGTGCACATGGGGGGTAATTCAGCATTGATAGCAGCAGCAAATTTGTTAGCAGTTGGGTAAAACCATGGGGGTCATTCCGACCCGTTCGCACGCTGCGGTTCATAGCAGCGGTGCGAACAGGTCGGTTCTGCGCATGCGTGGCGGACGCAATGCGCAGGCGCGTCATTACTCAGCGATGGCAGTTGCTGGGCAACGACACCGGGAATGAAGAAAGCGGTCACAAGAAGATTGACAGGCGGGAGGCGGATCGGGGGGTCTACTGATCGTTTTCCGGGCGTGGAGATCCGAACGCAGGCGTGTCGAGGCGTTTGGAGGGCGGATGTCTGACGTCAATTTCCGGGACCTTCATCGCTGGATTCATCGCACAGGGTAAGTAACTGCAGGGCTAGTCTTCTTTTACACAAAAGCGATCGCAGCCTTGATATGCTAAAATACACTCCCCCATAGGCAGCGTCTAGTTGATCGCACGAGCAGCAGAAAGTTGCTACGTGCCATCAACTCGGAATGACCCCATATGTGCACTGCAGGGGGGGGGGGGCAGATGTAACATTTGCAGAGAGAGTTAGATTTGGGTGGGTTATTTATTTGTATCTGTGCAGGGTAAATACTTTATTTTTACACTGCAATTTAGATTTTAGTTTGAACACACCCCACCCAAATCTAACTCTCTCTGCACATGTTATAACTGCCCCCCTGCACTGCACATGGTTTTGCCCAACTGCTGACAAATTTTCTGCTATGATCAGATCTGAATTAGGCCCCTAATTGGATTGACCCCCCAGTGTTTTGATAGGGTGTAGTATGGTATGCCGGCTGTCGGGGTCCTGGAGCACAGCATACCGGCGCCGGAATCCCGACCGCCGGTATACCATCAGCGTGATGAGCGCAAATGAGCCCCTTGCGGGCACGGTGGCACGCCACGCATGCCACGCTATCTATTCTCCCTCCAGGGGGGTTGTGGACCCCCGAGGGAGAAATGGTGTCGGCATGCCGGCTGTCGGGATTCCGGCGCCAGTATACTGTGCGCCGGGACCCACACAGCCGACAAACTGAAGACCACCCATTTTGATAGTGTGCCCATGATGTAATTATAATGATGCTACTGCATGGTATCTGATAAATTCCTCCTAATATCAATGATATACTGAAGTCGAAAATACATGTAACACCTGGCGGTAAATTTATTGAACAGTGGTTTTTAAAGCTGTTTCATCTTTGGCATTTGGTTATTGGATTTAAAGGGGCAATAATATTAAATACAAACCAAGGAAGCTTTGTATTTAACATTGTTACCCATGTAAATCAATTGTCTAATACTGACGAAAATGCATCGGCTTTGAAAATCGCTGCTTAGTAAAGTGCTGTTAGGATTTACAGTATGGGAAGTGTTTTGCATAAAAATACCAGAAACTTCCTAATCTATAGTACTGTAGTGATGATGTGTGATTTTACATGCAACTGATGACACAATTTCCACTATATGGTCTGTGGCATGACTATACTAACATTAACTAGAGATGAGCGCCTGAAATTTTTCGGGTTTTGTGTTTTGGTTTTGGGTTCGGTTCCGCGGCCGTGTTTTGGGTTCGACCGCGTTTTGGCAAAACCTCACCGAATTTTTTTTGTCGGATTCGGGTGTGTTTTGGATTCGGGTGTTTTTTTAAAAAAACACTAAAAAACAGCTTAAATCATAGAATTTGGGGGTCATTTTGATCCCATATTATTATTAACCTCAAAAACCATAATTTCCACTCATTTTCAGTCTATTCTGAATACCTAACACCTCACAATATTATTTTTAGTCCTAAAATTTGCACCAAGGTCGCTGGATGACTAAGCTAAGCGACACTAGTGGCCGACACAAACACCTGGCCCATCTAGGAGTGGCACTGCAGTGTCACGCAGGATGTCCCTTCCAAAAAACCCTCCCCAATCAGCACATGACGCAAAGAAAAAAAGAGGCGCAATGAGGTAGCTGACTGTGTGAGTAAGATAAGCGACCCTAGTGGCCGACACAAACACCGGGCCCATTTAGGAGTGGCACTGCAGTGTCACGCAGGATGTCCCTTCCAAAAAACCCTCCCCAATCAGCACATGACGCAAAGAAAAAAAGAGGCGCAATGAGGTAGCTGACTGTGTGAGTAAGATTAGCGACCCTAGTGGCCGACACAAACACCGGGCCCATTTAGGAGTGGCACTGCAGTGTCACGCAGGATGTCCCTTCCAAAAAACCCTCCCCAATCAGCACATGACGCAAAGAAAAAAAGAGGCGCAATGAGGTAGCTGACTGTGTGAGTAAGATAAGCGACCCTAGTGGCCGACACAAACACCGGGCCCATTTAGGAGTGGCACTGCAGTGTCACGCAGGATGTCCCTTCCAAAAAACCCTCCCCAATCAGCACATGACGCAAAGAAAAAAAGAGGCGCAATGAGGTAGCTGACTGTGTGAGTAAGATTAACGACCCTAGTGGCCGACACAAACACCGGGCCCATTTAGGAGTGGCACTGCAGTGTCACGCAGGATGTCCCTTCCAAAAAACCCTCCCCAATCAGCACATGACGCAAAGAAAAAAAGAGGCGCAATGAGGTAGCTGACTGTGTGAGTAAGATTAGCGACCCTAGTGGCCGACACAAACACCGGGCCCATTTAGGAGTGGCACTGCAGTGTCACGCAGGATGTCCCTTCCAAAAAACCCTCCCCAAACAGCACATGACGCAAAGAAAAATAAAAGAAAAAAGAGGTGCAAGATGGAATTGTCCTTGGGCCCTCCCACCCACCCTTATGTTGTATAAACAAAACAGGACATGCACACTTTAACCAACCCATCATTTCAGTGACAGGGTCTGCCACACGACTGTGACTGATATGACGGGTTGGTTTGGACCCCCCCCAAAAAAGAAGCAATTAATCTCTCCTTGCACAAACTGGCTCTACAGAGGCAAGATGTCCACCTCATCATCACCCTCCAATATATCACCGTGTACATCCCCCTCCTCACAGATTATCAATTCGTCCCCACTGGAATCCACCATCTCAGCTCCCTGTGTACTTTGTGGAGGCAATTGCTGCTGGTCAATATCTCCGCGGAGGAATTGATTATAATTCATTTTAATGAACATCATCTTCTCCACATTTTCTGGATGTAACCTCGTACGCCGATTGCTGACAAGGTGAGCGGCGGCACTAAACACTCTTTCGGAGTACACACTTGTGGGAGGGCAACTTAGGTAGAATAAAGCCAGTTTGTGCAATGGCCTCCAAATTGCCTCTTTTTCCTGCCAGTATAAGTATGGACTGTGTGACGTGCCTACTTGGATGCGGTCACTCATATAATCCTCCACCATTCTTTCAATGGTGAGAGAATCATATGCAGTGACAGTAGACGACATGTCCGTAATCGTTGTCAGGTCCTTCAGTCCGGACCAGATGTCCGCATCAGCAGTCGCTCCAGACTGCCCTGCATCACCGCCAGCGGGTGGGCTCGGAATTCTGAGCCTTTTCCTCGCACCCCCAGTTGCGGGAGAATGTGAAGGAGGAGATGTTGACAGGTCGCGTTCCGCTTGACTTGACAATTTTCTCACCAGCAGGTCTTTCAACCCCAGCAGACTTGTGTCTGCCGGAAAGAGAGATCCAAGGTAGGCTTTAAATCTAGGATCGAGCACGGTGGCCAAAATGTAGTGCTCTGATTTCAACAGATTGACCACCCGTGAATCCTTATTAAGCGAATTAAGGGCTCCATCCACAAGTCCCACATGCCTAGCGGAATCGCTCCGTGTTAGCTCCTCCTTCAATGTCTCCAGCTTCTTCTGCAAAAGCCTGATGAGGGGAATGACCTGACTCAGGCTGGCAGTGTCTGAACTGACTTCACGTGTGGCAAGTTCAAAGGGCATCAGAACCTTGCACAACGTTGAAATCATTCTCCACTGCGCTTGAGACAGGTGCATTCCACCTCCTATATCGTGCTCAATTGTATAGGCTTGAATGGCCTTTTGCTGCTCCTCCAACCTCTGAAGCATATAGAGGGTTGAATTCCACCTCGTTACCACTTCTTGCTTCAGATGATGGCAGGGCAGGTTCAGTAGTTTTTGGTGGTGCTCCAGTCTTCTGTACGTGGTGCCTGTACGCCGAAAGTGTCCCGCAATTTTTCTGGCCACCGACAGCATCTCTTGCACGCCCCTGTCGTTTTTTAAATAATTCTGCACCACCAAATTCAAGGTATGTGCAAAACATGGGACGTGCTGGAATTTGCCCATATTTAATGCACACACAATATTGCTGGCGTTGTCCGATGCCACAAATCCACAGGAGAGTCCAATTGGGGTAAGCCATTCCGCGATGATCTTCCTCAGTTGCCGTAAGAGGTTTTCAGCTGTGTGCGTATTCTGGAAACCGGTGATACAAAGCGTAGCCTGCCTAGGAAAGAGTTGGCGTTTGCGAGATGCTGCTACTGGTGCCGCCGCTGCTGTTCTTGCGGCGGGAGTCCATACATCTACCCAGTGGGCTGTCACAGTCATATAGTCCTGACCCTGCCCTGCTCCACTTGTCCACATGTCCGTGGTTAAGTGGACATTGGGTACAACTGCATTTTTTAGGACACTGGTGAGTCTTTTTCTGACGTCCGTGTACATTCTCGGTATCGCCTGCCTAGAGAAGTGGAACCTAGATGGTATTTGGTAACGGGGGCACACTGCCTCAATAAATTGTCTAGTTCCCTGTGAACTAACGGCGGATACCGGACGCACGTCTAACACCAACATAGTTGTCAAGGCCTCAGTTATCCGCTTTGCAGCAGGATGACTGCTGTGATATTTCATCTTCCTCGCAAAGGACTGTTGAACAGTCAATTGCTTACTGGAAGTAGTACAAGTGGGCTTACGACTTCCCCTCTGGGATGACCATCGACTCCCAGCAGCAACAACAGCAGCGCCAGCAGCAGTAGGCGTTACACGCAAGGATGCATCGGAGGAATGCCAGGCAGGAGAGGACTCGTCAGAATTGCCAGTGACATTGCCTGCAGGACTATTGGCATTCCTGGGGAAGGAGGAAATTGACACTGAGGGAGTTGGTGGGGTGGTTTGCGTGAGCTTGGTTACAAGAGGAAGGGATTTACTGGTCAGTGGACTGCTTCCGCTGTCACCCAAAGTTTTTGAACTTGTCACTGACTTATTATGAATACGCTGCAGGTGACGTATAAGGGAGGATGTTCCGAGGTGGTTAACGTCCTTACCCCTACTTATTACAGCTTGACAAAGGGAACACACGGCTTGACACCTGTTGTCCGCATTTCTGTTGAAATAGTTCCACACCGAAGAGCTGATTTTTTTGGTATTTTCACCAGGCATGTCAACGGCCATATTCCTCCCACGGACAACAGGTGTCTCCCCGGGTGCCTGACTTAAACAAACCACCTCACCATCAGAATCCTCCTGGTCAATTTCCTCCCCAGCGCCAGCAACACCCATATCCTCCTCATCCTGGTGTACTTCAACACTGACATCTTCAATCTGACTATCAGGAACTGGACTGCGGGTGCTCCTTCCAGCACTTGCAGGGGGCGTGCAAATGGTGGAAGGCGCATGCTCTTCACGTCCAGTGTTGGGAAGGTCAGGCATCGCAACCGACACAATTGGACTCTCCTTGTGGATTTGGGATTTCGAAGAACGCACAGTTCTTTGCGGTGCTACTGCTTTTGCCAGCTTGAGTCTTTTCATTTTTCTAGCGAGAGGCTGAGTGCCTCCATCCTCATGTGAAGCTGAACCACTAGCCATGAACATAGGCCAGGGCCTCAGCCGTTCCTTGCCACTCCGTGTGGTAAATGGCATATTGGCAAGTTTACGCTTCTCCTCCGACAATTTTATTTTAGGTTTTGGAGTCCTTTTTTTACTGATATTTGGTGTTTTGGATTTGACATGCTCTGTACTATGACATTGGGCATCGGCCTTGGCAGACGACGTTGCTGGCATTTCATCGTCTCGGCCATGACTAGTGGCAGCAGCTTCAGCACGAGGTGGAAGTGGATCTTGATCTTTCCCTAATTTTGGAACCTCAACATTTTTGTTCTCCATATTTTAATAGGCACAACTAAAAGGCACCTCAGGTAAACAATGGAGATGGATGGATACTAGTATACAATTATGGACGGACTGCCGAGTGCCGACACAGAGGTAGCTACAGCCGTGAACTACCGTACTGTGTCTGCTGCTAATATAGACTGGTTGATAAAGAGATGTCGTAGTATGTATGTATGAAGAAGAAAGAAAAAAAAACCACGGTTAGGTGGTATACAATTATGGACGGACTGCCGAGTGCCGACACAGAGGTAGCCACAGCCGTGAACTACCGTACTGTACTGTGTCTGCTGCTAATATAGACTGGTTGATAAAGAGATGTCGTAGTATGTATGTATGAAGAAGAAAGAAAAAAAAACCACGGGTAGGTGGTATACAATTATGGACGGACTGCCGAGTGCCGACACAGAGGTAGCCACAGCCGTGAACTACCGTACTGTACTGTGTCTGCTGCTAATATAGACTGGTTGATAAAGAGATGTAGTAGTATGTATGTATAAAGAAGAAAGAAAAAAAAACCACGGGTAGGTGGTATACAATTATGGACGGACTGCCGAGTGCCGACACAGAGGTAGCCACAGCCGTGAACTACCGTACTGTACTGTGTCTGCTGCTAATATAGACTGGTTGATAAAGAGATGTCGTAGTATGTATGTATGAAGAAGAAAGAAAAAAAAACCACGGTTAGGTGGTATACAATTATGGACGGACTGCCGAGTGCCGACACAGAGGTAGCCACAGCCGTGAACTACCGTACTGTACTGTGTCTGCTGCTAATATAGACTGGTTGATAAAGAGATGTCGTAGTATGTATGTATAAAGAAGAAAGAAAAAAAAACCACGGTTAGGTGGTATACAATTATGGACGGACTGCCGAGTGCCGACACAGAGGTAGCCACAGCCGTGAACTACCGTACTGTACTGTGTCTGCTGCTAATATAGACTGGTTGATAAAGAGATGTCGTAGTATGTATGTATAAAGAAGAAAGAAAAAAAAACCACGGTTAGGTGGTATACAATTATGGACGGACTGCCGAGTGCCGACACAGAGGTAGCCACAGCCGTGAACTACTGTACTGTACTGTGTCTGCTGCTAATATAGACTGGTTGATAAAGAGAAGTAGTAGTATGTATGTATAAAGAAGAAAGAAAAAAAAACCACGGGTAGGTGGTATACAATTATGGATGGACTGCCGAGTGCCGACACAGAGGTAGCTACAGCCGTGAACTACCGTACTGTGTCTGCTGTGACTGGATGATAAATAATGATATAAAAAATATATATATATCACTACTGCAGCCGGACAGGTATATATATTATATAATGACGGACCTGCTGGACACTGTCTGTCAGCAGAATGAGTTTTTTATAGAATAAAAAAAAAAACACCACACAAGTGAAGTCACACGACGAGTGTTTAACTTTTTCAGGCAATCACAATATAGTATACTACTAACTATACTGGTGGTCAGTGTGGTCAGGTCACTGGTCAGTCACACTGGCAGTGGCACTCCTGCAGCAAAAGTGTGCACTGTTTAATTTTAATATAATATGTACTCCTGGCTCCTGCTATAACCTATAACTGGCACTGCAGTGCTCCCCAGTCTCCCCCACAATTATAAGCTGTGTGAGCTGAGCACAGTCAGATATATAATATATACATAGATGATGCAGCACACTGGGCTGAGCAGTGCACACAGATATGGTATGTGACTGTCTTGTACTCCTGGCTCCTGCTATAACCTATAACTGGCACTGCAGTGCTCCCCAGTCTCCCCCACAATTATAAGCTGTGTGAGCTGAGCACAGTCAGATATATAATATATACATAGATGATGCAGGCATGCAGCACACTGGGCTGAGCAGTGCACACAGATATGGTATGTGACTGAGTCACTGTGTGTACCGTTTTTTTCAGGCAGAGAACGGATATATTAAATAAAACAACTGCACTGCTGGTGGTCACTGTGGTCAGTCACTAAACTCTGCACTCTCTTCTACAGTATCAGCCTCAGGTCAATCTCTCTCTCTCTCTCCTAATCTAAATGGAGAGGACGCCAGCCACGTCCTCTCCCTATCAATCTCAATGCACGTGTGAAAATGGCGGCGACGCGCGGCTCCTTATATAGAATCCGAGTCTCGCGATAGAATCCGAGCCTCGCGAGAATCCGACAGCGTCATGATGACGTTCGGGCGCGCTCGGGTTAACCGAGCAAGGCGGGAAGATCCGAGTCGCTCGGACCCGTGAAAAAAAACATGAAGTTCGTGCAGGTTCGGATTCAGAGAAACCGAACCCGCTCATCTCTAACATTAACTCAATCTGAATATGCTTTCTGTCAATCTTGTGTCATTGAATGACAAAAACTGTCATTCAAAAAAGTTGTAATGACTGTTTGCTGACTGTCATTTGCTCCCACACATTACCATATTTTAATTTCATCCAACCAACTAGTTGGGTGGTTGGAGGAAAGTTGGTCTGGTGCAGGGCCGGATTAAGGCTGATGGGGGTGAACCTGTGGGGGCCCCCATAACTACATTTGTGGCCAGTTTTAGCACACACACACATCCGCTCACGTAGCAGCACAGCAGCACATGCCAGCAGCTCAGTCAGTCTCTTGCGGGATAGTGAAGGGAGATCCCGCGAGACACTGACTGAGCTGCCGGAGTGTGTTACTGAGTCTGTACACGGAGCTCCTCAGCAGCTGCTGAGGGAGACTGCTCCTATTTAGAAAGCAGTCAATGGGGACCCCTAATGTGTGGGGGTCCTAGGACAGCCGTCCCTGTTGCCCCTCCCTTAATCCGGCTCTGGTATGGTGTATGACCAGCTTTAGAAAAGTAACATTTCATGTTGACTGTAGACTGTTGATACACAACCTATGTTCTGGCTACTGTATTTCACTCCTTTGTGAATACAGGTAGAAAAAAAACATTTAAAACATAATTTTCTTTGTGATCATTTTCAAAATCATTAATTTTCCTAGTTACGTTTAGTAGCTCGGTATCATCATTTTTATTTTATTTCTGTTTGCAACAGTCCTTGGATTTCCATAGTGGATTTTCAGCCCCCCGTACAGTAGCTTCAGCAATTTAAGTGCTCTCCTTTTTATTCTTTTGCCACCATTGTATTATTATTTAATCACATTGGTTCCCTTTTATCCTTTCAAATATATAGAATACACTTGCAAAAGTATTCATCTAAATAGTTTTAGTATTCTCTCAGTTAGTATCCGTCCTTTTATTTAAGTATACGCTTCTCCAGTCTACCAGCTGCATTGCTTCTATGCGTCTGTGAGCTTATTAACTTTGCCCAACTAAAATGTACAGTTTTTGTAGCTCCCATACAAAGCATTTATTGAACTTGTTCTACTATCCCTAAAGCCATATTGGCCCTTCACCTGTTTATTAGATATAATAACTGCTCCGTTAGATATTAGCAATA
Organism: Pseudophryne corroboree; assembly: GCF_028390025.1. Lineage (NCBI taxonomy): Eukaryota > Metazoa > Chordata > Amphibia > Anura > Myobatrachidae > Pseudophryne > Pseudophryne corroboree. The sequence goes on along the minus strand of NC_086444.1, from coordinate 183,949,461 downwards.
CCAAGCTAAAAAAAAAAAAAACTTTGTGAAATGAGCCAATTTCATTAAGTAGTGCTCAGCTCTAGTTGCCAGTGTTATTTCAGAGCGCATTAGTAAGTGGAAGCATTGTGATGCTAGTAAAGCTTAGTAAAGAGCTATGAGGGTGGTTCAATAAGTAAGGTAACAAGTCCTTTCTCAAGCTGTGTCCATCTACAAAAAAAAAAATCATCCTTAACTAACTATGCTGCTGCCGGGAGCCATACAGGTTGGGTGCAGAGTGGGCCAGGTCGGGGCAATGTTTGACACAGTGTGGGTGCCCCATCTATTAATTGTCCCTGGCTGAGCTGCCATGTAAGCAGAAGAGGAGAAGGGGGAGGGCAGTTTCCAAAGAGGGGGCGGGGCTTCCCGGTACAGGGTACAGCCCTGACACCTGCAATGCACCATGGTAGATAGGAGGGATCATGCAGCTGCCAGTGCCACAGTACACTCTCTAGGGCAGAGGTTCTCAAACTCAGTCCTCGGGGGCACACCCAGTGCATGTTTTGCAGGTCTCCTCACAGAATCGCAAGTGAAATAATTAGCTCCACCTGTGGACCTTTAAAAATGTGTCAGTGAGTAATACACCTGTGCACCTGCTGGGTTACCTGCAAAACATGCACTGTGTGTGCCCCCGAGGACCGAGTTTGAGAACCTCTGCTCTAGGGCATACTTATCATGAAAACATTGTGACATAAGAAACTTTAGATTTCAATTCTCCACTACAAATGAACAGCACTGATCTGCTGACCATCTCTGCACCCTCGCTGGAGTCTGCTCCCTCCGGCATCCTACCAAGCAATGGCTCTGGTTCACAAGCACTTTCCAGTGCACCCTCTCCTTCCCTGCATCCTCTGTTCCCCCTGGCATTCTCACCAGCCCCTTCCCCCTGCCCCCAGCACTGAATACCGGCACAGAGACCCGCTGCCCAGCTGCAGAGTTGATCGCTGCAGCCATGGTCCTCCCGCTGGCAATGAGATTTGCTGCCTGGCTCCAGAGGTAAGCTCTGCAGCTTCTGCACCCCCGCCGGGACTGATTCACTGATGACTGGAGTCGCAGGCAGAGAGGAAACAGCTGGAAGGGATCTCAATAGATCCTTCTGCTGCACAAGCTGCGGTGTAAATGGTAGCTTGTGAAGAGATTCAGATACAGTACGCTATCTCAGGATAGCGAACAGTTTCACTGTCAAGTTCCGAAAATAAAGCTTTTTCAGAACTTGATGAATATCATAATGTCTACAATCTTATTTATTAAGTATGGGGAGTGTGGAAATGATTTTGGCATGACTGAAACAAGCAGATATGAGTGATATCTCCTTCGTTACAGCTTTGATGAATAAGGCTGACACTTAAAGCTGAGAACAGCAATGAAATAATTGTAAAAAATCATCAGTTTTAAGTGATCATGAATATGCCCCTTAGTGAGATTTACCCAGCCTGTGAGCTGCAAAGGAGAGGGGAAATGAAATGATGTTGCATACCCTCCAACTATACCATTTTAGTCGGTACAGTACTGTTTTTAATGGTCTGAACTGGCAAACATGGACTGTACCATCTGTATCGCTTTGTACCAGGTTGGTAGAATCTCCCAGATTTCTATAGCAGCGCTACTGAGTGACTTACTGTACATAAAGTATATGTAACTCTAATATCTACTCCATGACAATGTCATTATTTTATATCTAGCTGTGTGCCGCTTCCAGACACTTCAAGAAAGGTTCCTGGCCACTGATGTATAAAAGGATGAAACAGGTCATTGCTATCTAATTCGGCTCCCTGTTTGGCAGCCAATCACTCACCTAGCGGAAACCATAATGAGGAAGGTGGCAGCACAGACACCAGACATAGAGGACTTATTACAGGATGGGGATGCAGTTTTAGGGGGAGATGTACTAAGCTTTGGACAGACACAAATTTGATGGAGATAAAGGGCCTAATTCAGAAATGATCGCTCGCTAGGTTTTTTTTGCACTGCTGCAAACAGATAGTCGATGCCCATAGGGGAGTGTATTTTCACTTTGCAAGTGTGTGAATGCATGTGTAGCAGAGCTGTACGAACAGATCTTGTGCAGTCTCTAAGTAGCCCAGTACTTACTCAGCCGCTGTGATCACATCAGCTTGTCCGGGACCGGAACTGACGTCAGGAACCCTCCCTGCAAACGCATGGACACGCCTGCGTTTTTCCAACCACTCCCAGAAAACGGTCAGTTACCACCCACAAACGGCTTCTTCATGTCAATCTCCTTGCGATCGCCCGTCCGAATGGATTCTTCGCACAAACCCATCACTGAGCGGAGATCCGCTTTGTACCTGTGCGACGCGCCTGCGCAGTGCGGTGCATATGCATGCACAGTTCTGACTTGATCGCAGCGCTGCAAAAAAATGCTAGCGAGCGATTAGGTCTAAATTACCCCCAAAGTACCAGCCAATCAGCTCCTAGCTGTCACATTACAGGCTGTGTTTGAAAGCTGACAGGAGTTGATTGGCTGGTACTTTATCTTTGTCCACTTTATCTCTTGCTAATGCTTAGTACATCTGTCCCTTAGAGATCTGGGGGAGAGGTTGGTATATTGGTCTGGCATAAGTGATGTACAGTGCATCCGGAACGTTTTCACAGCGCTTCACTTTTTCCACATTTTGTAATCTTACAGCCATATTCCAAACTGGAATAAATTATTTTTTTCCCTCAAAATTCTACATACAATACCCCATAATGACAACCTGAAAAAAGTTTTTTTGATATTTTTGCAAATTTATTAAAAATAAAAAAATAAGAAATCACATGTATATAAGTATTCACAGCCTTTGCTCAATACTTGCTTCACGTAGGGATGGTATTGGCCTGGTTATAAGCGGTGCCTGGTTTCCTACAAACACGACGCCTGGCATTCACGCCAAAGACTTCAATCTTTGTCTCATCAGACCAGAGAATTTTGTTTCTCATGGTCTGAGAGTATTTCAGATGCATTTTGGCAAACTCCAGGTGGGCTGCCATGTGCTTTTTACTAAGGAGTGGCTTCCGTCTGGCCACTCTACCATACATGCCTGATTGGTGGATTGCTGCAGAGATGGTTGTCCTTCTGGAAGGTTCTCCTCTCTCCACAGAGGAATGCTGTAGCTCTGACAGTGACCATCCGGCTCTTGGTCACCTCCCTGACTAGGGCCCTTCTCCCCCAATTGCTCAGTTTAGACGGACGGCCAGCTCTAGGAAGTGTTCTGGTGGTTACGAGCTTCTTCCAATTATGGATGATGGAAGCCACTGTGCTCATTAGGACCTTCAAAGCAGCAGATATTTTTCTGTACCCATCCCCAGATTTGTGCCTCGAGACAATCCTGTCTCGGAAGTCTAAAAGCAATTCCTTTAACTTCATGCTTGGTTTGTGTTCAGACATGCACTGTCAAGTGTGACACCTTATATAGAGTAGTGATGAGCGGGTTCGGTTCCTCGGTATCCGAACCCCCCCCGAACTTCACCCATTTTACACGGTTCTGAGGCAGACTCGGATCCTCCCGCCTTGCTCGGTTAACCCGAGCGCGCATGAACGTCATCATCCCGCTGTCTGATTCTCACGAGATTCATATTTTATATAAGGAGCCGCGCGTCGCCACCATTTTCACTCGTGCATTGGAGATGATAGGGAGAGGACGTGCAGCGTTGTCTCAGTTTCTGTGCTCAGTGTGCTGCAAATATCTGTGCTCAGTGTGCTGCAAATATCTGTGCTCAGTGTGCTGCAAATATCTGTGCTCAGTGTGCTTGCAAATATCTGTGCTCAGTGTGCTGAAAATATCTACGTTCTCTGCCTGAAAAACGCTCCATATCTGTGCTGCATTGTAGTATATAGTAGGAGGACAGTGCAGAATTTTGCTGACCAGTGACCACCAGTATTATATAGCAGTACGGTACAGTAGGCCACTGCTCTACCTACCTCTGTGTCGTCAAGTATACTATCCATCCATACCTGTGGTGCATTTTAGTTGTACGCAGTATATATAGTAGGAGGATAGTGCAGAATTTTGCTGACCACCAGTATATAATATATACCAGTACGGTACAGTAGGCCACTGCTCTACCTACCTCTGTGTCGTCAAGTATACTATCCATCCATACCTGTGGTGCATTTTAGTTGTGCGCAGTATATGCAGTAGGAGGACAGTGCAGAATTTTGCTGACCACCAGTATATAATATATAGCAGTACGGTACAGTAGTCCACTGCTCTACCTACCTCTGTGTCGTCAAGTATACTATCCATTTTTATCTGTGGTGCAATTTAGTTGTGCGCAGTATATATAGTAGGAGGACAGTGCAGAATTTTGCAGACCACCAGTATATAATATATAGCAGTACGGTACAGTAGGCCACTGCTCTACCTACCTCTGTGTCATCAAGTATACTATCCATCCATACCTGTGGTGCATTTTAGTTGTGCACAGTATATATAGTAGGAGGACAGTGCAGAATTTTGCTGACCACCAGCATATAATATATAGCAGTACGGTACAGTAGGCCACTGCTCTACCTACCTCTGTGTCGTCAAGTATACTATCCATCCATACCTTTGGTGCATTTTAGTTGTGCGCAGTATATATAGTAGGAGGACAGTGCAGAATTTTGCTGACCATCAGTATATAATATATAGCAGTACGGTACAGTATTCCACTGCTCTACCTACCTCTGTGTCGTCAAGTATACTATCCATCCATACCTGTGGTGCATTTTAGTTGTGCACAGTATATATAGTAGGAGGATAGTGCAGAATTTTGCTGACCACCAGTATATAATATATAGCAGTACGGTACAGTAGGCCACTGCTCTACCTACCTCTGTGTCGTCAAGTATACTATCCATTTATATCCGTGGTGCAATTTAGTTGTGCGCAGTATATATAGTAGGAGGACAGTGCAGAATTTTGCTGACCACCAGTATATAATATATAACAGTACGGTACAGTAGGCCACTGCTCTACCTACCTCTGTGTCGTCAAGTATACTATCCATCCATACCAGTGGTGCATTTTAGTTGTGCGCAGTATATATAGTAGGAGGACAGTGCAGAATTTTGCTGACCACCAGTATATAATATATAGCGGTACGGTACAGTAGACCATTGCTATTGATATATTACTGGCATATAATTCCACACATTAAAAAATGGAGAACAAAAATGTGGAGGGTAAAATAGGGAAAGATCAAGATCCACTTCCACCTCTTGCTGAAGCTGCTGCCACTAGTCATGGCCGAGACAATGAAATGCCATCAACGTTGTCTGCCAAGGCCGATGCCCAATGTCATAGTAGAGAGCATGTAAAATCCAAAAAACAGAAGTTCAGTAAAATGACCCAAAAATCAAAATTAAAAGCGTCTGATGAGAAGCGTAAACTTATATGCCAATATGCCATTTACGACACGGAGTGGCAAGGAACGGCTGAGGCCCTGGCCTATGTTCATGGCTAGTGGTTCAGATTCACATGAGGATGGAAGCACTCATCCTCTCGCTAGAAAAATGAAAAGACTTAAGCTGGCAAAAGCACAGCAAAGAACTGTGCGTTCTTCTAAATCACAAATCCCCAAGGAGAGTCCAATTGTGTCGGTTGCGATGCCTAACCTTCCCAACACTGGACGGGAAGAGGTGGCGCCTTCCACCATTTGCACTCCCCCTGCAAGTGCTGGAAGGAGCACCCACAGTCCAGTTCCTGATAGTCAAATTGAAGATGTCACTGTTGAAGTACACTAGGATGAGGATATGGGTGTTGCTAGCACTGAGGAGGAAATTGACAAGGAGGATTCTGATGGTGAGGTGGTTTGTTTAAGTCAGGCACCCGGGGAGACACCTGTTGTCCGTGGGACGAATATGGCCATTGACATGCCTGGTCAAATTACAAAACAAATCACCTCGTTGGTGTGGAATTGTTTTAACAGAAATGCGGTCAACATTTGTCAAGCCGTGTGTTGCCTTTGTCAAGCTGTAATAATAAGATTTTACTCACCAGTAAATCTATTTCTCGTAGTCCGTAGTGGATGCTGGGAACTCCGCAAGGACCATGGGGAATAGACGGGCTCCGCAGGAGACTGGGCACTCTAAAAGAAAGATTAGTTACTATCTGGTGTGCACTGGCTCCTCCCTCTATGCCCCTCCTCCAGACCTCAGTTAGGATACTGTGCCCGGAAGAGCTGACACAATAAGGAAGGATTTTGAATCCCGGGTAAGACTCATACCAGCCACACCAATCACACCGTATAACTCGTGATACTATACCCAGTTAACAGTATGAAATATAACTGAGCCTCTCAACAGATGGCTCAACAATAACCCTTTAGTTAGGCAATAACTATATACAAGTATTGCAGACAATCCGCACTTGGGATGGGCGCCCAGCATCCACTACGGACTACGAGAAATAGATTTACCGGTGAGTAAAATCTTATTTTCTCTGACGTCCTAGTGGATGCTGGGAACTCCGTAAGGACCATGGGGATTATACCAAAGCTCCCAAACGGGCGGGAGAGTGCGGATGACTCTGCAGCACCGAATGAGAGAACTCCAGGTCCTCCTCAGCCAGGGTATCAAATTTGTAGAATTTAGCAAACGTGTTTGCCCCTGACCAAGTTGCAGCTCGGCAAAGTTGTAAAGCCGAGACCCCTCGGGCAGCCGCCCAAGATGAGCCCACTTTCCTCGTGGAATGGGCTGTTACTGATTTAGGATGCGGCAATCCAGCCGCAGAATGCTCCAGCTGAATTGTGCTACAAATTCAGCGAGCAATAGTCTGCTTAGAAGCAGGAGCACCTATTTTGTTGGGTGCCTACAGGATAAAAAACGAGTCAGTTTTCCTGACTCCAGCCGTACAGGAAATATAAATTTTTAAGGCCCTGACTACGTCCAGTAACTTGGAATCTTCCAAGTCCCTAGTAGCCGCAGGCACTACAATAGGTTGGTTCAAGTGAAAAGCTGATACCACCTTAGGGAGAAACTGGGGACGAGTCCTCAATTCTGCCCTATCCATATGGAAAATCAGATAAGGGCTTTTACATGACAAAGCCGCCAATTCAGACACGCCTGGCCGAAGCCAAGGCCAATAACATGACCACTTTCCACGTGAGATATTTCAAATCCACAGTTTTAAGTGGCTCAAACCAATGTGATTTTAAGAAACTCAACACCACGTTGAGATCCCAAGGTGCCACAGAAGGCACAAAAAAGGGGCTGAATATGTAGCACTCCCTTTACAAATGTCTGAACTCCAGGCAGTGAAGCCAGTTCTTTCTGGAAGAAAATCGACAGAGCCGAAATCTGGACCTTAATGGAACCCAAATTTAGGCCCATAGTCACTCCTGACTGTAGGAAGTGCAGAAAACGACCCAGCTGAAATTCCTCTGTTGGGGCCTTCCTGGCCTCACACCACGCAACATATTTTCTCTAACGTCCTAGTGGATGCTGGGGACTCCGAAAGGACCATGGGGAATAGCGGCTCCGCAGGAGACTGGGCACAAAGTAAAAGCTTTAGGACTAGCTGGTGTGCACTGGCTCCTCCCCCTATGACCCTCCTCCAAGCCTCAGTTAAGATTTTGTGCCCGAACGAGAAGGGTGCAATCTAGGTGGCTCTCCTGAGCTGCTTAGAGTAAAAGTTTAAATAGGTTTTTTTATTTTCAGTGAGACCTGCTGGCAACAGGCTCACTGCATCGAGGGACTAAGGGGAGAAGAAGCGAACTCACCTGCGTGCAGAGTGGATTGGGCTTCTTAGGCTACTGGACATTAGCTCCAGAGGGACGATCACAGGCCCAGCTTGGATGGGTCCCAGAGCCGCGCCGCCGGCCCCCTTACAGAGCCAGAAGAGTGAAGAGGTCCGGAAAATCGGCGGCAGAAGACGTCCTGTCTTCAATAAGGTAGCGCACAGCACCGCAGCTGTGCGCCATTGCTCTCAGCACACTTCACACTCCGGTCACTGAGGGTGCAGGGCGCTGGGGGGGGGGGCGCCCTGGGACGCAATGAAAATACCTTAAATGGCTAAAAATACATCACATATAGCTCCTGGGCTACATGGATGTATTTAACCCCTGCCAGTTTTCCACAAAAAAGCGGGAGAAAGGCCGCCGAAAAAGGGGCGGAGCCTATCTCCTCAGCACACAAGCGCCATTTTTTCCTCACAGCTCCGTTGGAGGAAGGCTCCCTGACTCTCCCCTGCAGTCCTGCACAACAGAAACAGGGTAAAACAAGAGAGGGGGGGCACTAAATTGGCATATTAATATATACAGCAGCTATATTAGGGAAAAACACTTATATAAGGTTATCCCTATATATATATATATATAGCGCTCTGGTGTGTGCTGGCAAACTCTCCCTCTGTCTCCCCAAAGGGCTAGTGGGGTCCTGTCCTCTATCAGAGCATTCCCTGTGTGTGTGCTGTGTGTCGGTACGCTGTGTCGACATGTATGAGGAGGAAAATGGTGTGGAGGCGGAGCAATTGCCTGTGTTAGTGATGTCACCCCCTAGGGAGTCGACACCTGACTGGATGGTCTTATGGAAAGAATTACGTGATAGTGTCGGCACTTTACAAAAGACTGTTGACGACATGAGACAGCCGGCAAATCAGTTGATACCTGTACAGGCGTCTCAAACACCGTCAGGGGCTATAAAACGCCCGTTACCTCAGGTCGATACAGACACTGACACGGACACTGACTCCAGTGTCGACGGTGAGGAAACAAACGTATTTTCCAGTAGGGCCACACGTTACATGATCACGGCAATGAAGGAGGTTTTGAACATTTCTGATACTACAAGTACCACAAAAAAAAGGGTATTATGTGGGGTGTGAAAAAACTACCCGTAGTTTTTCCTGAATCAGATGAATTAAATGAGGTGTGTGATATGAAGCGTGGGTTTCCCCCGATAAAAAACTGCTAATTTCTAAAAAATTATTGGCATTATACTAGAGATGAGCGGGTTCGGTTTCTTTGAATCCGAACCCGCACGAACTTCACTTTTTTTTTCACGGGTCCGAGCGACTCGGATCTTCCCGCCTTGCTCGGTTAACCCGAGCGCGCCCGAACGTCATCATGACGCTGTCGGATTCTCGCGAGACTCGGATTCTATATAAGGAGCCGCGCGTCGCCGCCATTTTCACACGTGCATTGAGATTGATAGGGAGAGGACGTGGCTGGCGTCCTCTCCATTAGAATAGATTAGAAGAGAGAGAGAGAGAGAGAGATTGTGCAGACAGAGTTTACCACAGTGACCAGTGCAGTTGTTGTTAAGTTAACTTTTATTTAATATATCCGTTCTCTGCTATATCCGTTCTCTGCCTGAAAAAAACGATACACAGCAGTCACACAGTGTGACTCAGTCTGTGTGCACTCAGCTCAGCCCAGTGTGCTGCACATCAATGTATAAAAGCTTATAATAATTGTGGGGGAGACTGGGGAGCACTGCAGGTTGTTATAGCAGGAGCCAGGAGTACATAATATTATATTAATTTAAAATTAAACAGTGCACACTTTTGCTGCAGGAGTGCCACTGCCAGTGTGACTAGTGGTGACCAGTGCCTGACCACCAGTATAGTAGTATATTGTTGTATACTATCTCTTTATCAACCAGTCTATATTAGCAGCAGACACAGTACAGTGCGGTAGTTCACGGCTGTGGCTACCTCTGTGTCGGCAGTCGGCACTCGGCAGGCAGTCCGTCCATCCATAATTGTATAATTATATACCACCTAACCGTGGTATTTTTTTTTCTTTCTTTATACCGTCGTCATAGTCATACTAGTTGTTACGAGTATACTACTATCTCTTTATCAACCAGTGTACAGTGCGGTAGTTCACGGCTGTGGCTACCTCTGTGTCGGCAGTCGGCAGGCAGTCCGTCCATCCATAATTGTATTATTATAATATATACCACCTAACCGTGGTTTTTTTTTCATTCTTTATACCGTCATAGTGTCATACTAGTTGTTACGAGTATACTACTATCTCTTTATCAACCAGTGTACAGTGCGGTAGTTCACGGCTGTGGCTACCTCTGTGTCGGCAGTCGGCAGGCAGTCCGTCCATCCATAATTGTATTATAATATATACCACCTAACCGTGGTTTTTTTTTCATTCTTTATACCGTCATAGTGTCATACTAGTTGTTACGAGTATACTACTATCTCTTTATCAACCAGTGTACAGTGCGGTAGTTCACGGCTGTGGCTACCTCTGTGTCGGCAGTCGGCAGGCAGTCCGTCCATCCATAATTGTATTATAATATATACCACCTAACCGTGGTTTTTTTTTCATTCTTTATACCGTCATAGTCAGTCATACTAGTTGTTACGAGTATACTACTATCTCTTTATCAACCAGTGTACAGTGCGGTAGTTCACGGCTGTGGCTACCTCTGTGTCGGCACTCGGCAGGCAGTCCGTCCATCCATAATTGTATTATAATATATACCACCTAACCGTGGTTTTTTTTTCATTCTTTATACCGTCATAGTCAGTCATACTAGTTGTTACGAGTATACTACTATCTCTTTATCAACCAGTGTACAGTGCGGTAGTTCACGGCTGTGGCTACCTCTGTGTCGGCACTCGGCAGCCCGTCCATAATTGTATATACCAGTGACCTAACCGTGGTTTTTTTTTCTTTCTTTATACATACATACTAGTTACGAGTATACTATCTCTTTATCAACCAGTCTATATATTAGCAGCAGACACAGTACAGTGCGGTAGTTCACGGCTGTGGCTACCTCTGTGTCGGCACTCGGCAGCCCGTCCATAATTGTATATACCACCTAACCGTGTTTTTTTTTTCTTTCTTTATACATACATACTAGTTACGAGTATACTATCTCTTTATCAACCAGTCTATATATTAGCAGCAGACACAGTACAGTGCGGTAGTTCACGGCTGTGGCTACCTCTGTGTCGGCACTCGGCAGCCCGTCCATAATTGTATACTAGTATCCAATCCATCCATCTCCATTGTTTACCTGAGGTGCCTTTTAGTTGTGCCTATTAAAATATGGAGAACAAAAATGCCACTCCTAGATGGGCCCGGTGTTTGTGTCGGCCACTAGGGTCGCTAATCTTACTCACACAGCTACCTCATTGCGCCTCTTTTTTTCTTTGCGTCATGTGCTGTTTGGGGAGGGTTTTTTGGAAGGGACATCCTGCGTGACACTGCAGTGCCACTCCTAGATGGGCCCGGTGTTTGTGTCGGCCACTAGGGTCGCTTATCTTACTCACACAGCGACCTCGGTGCAAATTTTAGGACTAAAAATAATATTGTGAGGTGTGAGGTATTCAGAATAGACTGAAAATGAGTGTAAATTATGGTTTTTGAGGTTAATAATACTTTGGGATCAAAATGACCCCCAAATTCTATGATTTAAGCTGTTTTTTAGTGTTTTTGGAAAAAAACACCCGAATCCAAAGCACACCCGAATCCGACAAAAATAATTCGGTGAGGTTTTGCCAAAACGCGTTCGAACCCAAAACACGGCCGCGGAACCGAACCCAAAACCAAAACACAAAACCCGAAAAATTTCAGGCGCTCATCTCTACATTATACCCTTTCCCGCCAGAGGTTAGGGCGCGTTGGAAAACACCCCCTAGCGTAGATAAGGCGCTCACACGCTTATCAAAACAAGTGGCATTACCGTCCCCTGATACGGCCGCCCTCAAGGAACCAGCTGATAGGAAGCTGGAAAATATCCTTAAAAGTATATACACACATACTGGTATTATACTGCGACCAGCAATCGCCTCAGCCTGGATGTGCAGTGCTGGGGTGGCTTGGTCGGATTCCCTGACTGAAAATATTGATACCCTGGACAGGGACAATATATTATTGACTATAGAGCATTTAAAGGATGCATTTCTATATATGCGAGATGCACAGAGGGATATTTGCACTCTGGCATCAAGAGTAAGTGCGATGTCCATTTCTGCCAGAAGAGGATTATGGACGCGACAGTGGTCAGGGGATGCGGATTCCAAACGGCATATGGAAGTATTGCCGTATAAAGGGGAGGAGTTATTTGGGGTCGGTCTATCGGACCTGGTGGCCACGGCAACGGCTGGAAAATCCACCTTTTTACCCCAAGTCACCTCGCAGCAGAAAAAGATACCGTCTTTTCAGGCTCAGTCCTTTCGTCCCCATAAGGGCAAGCGGGCAAAAGGCCACTCATATCTGCCCCGGGGCAGAGGAAGGGAAAAAAGACTGCAGCAAACAGCCTCTTCCCACGAACAGAAGCCCTCCCCCGCTTCTGCCAAGTCCTCATCACAATGACGCTGGGGCCTTACAAGCGGACTCAGGCAAGGTGGGGGCCCGTCTCAAGAATTTCAGCGCGCAGTGGGCACACTCGCAAGTGGACCCCTGGATCCTGCAGGTAGTATCTCAGGGGTACAAATTGGAATTCGAGACGTCTCCCCCTCGCCGGTTCCTGAAGTCTGCTTTACCAACGTCTCCCCCCGACAGGGAGGCGGTATTGGAAGCCATTCACAAGCTGTATTCCCAGCAGGTGATAATCAAGGTACCCCTCCTACAACAGGGAAAGGGGTATTATTCCACGCTGTTTGTGGTACCGAAGCCGGACGGCTCGGTGAGACCCATTTTAAATCTGAAATCCTTGAACACTTACATAAAAAGGTTCAAGTTCAAGATGGAGTCACTCAGAGCAGTGATAGCGAACCTGGAAGAAGGGGACTATATGGTGTCTCTGGACATCAAGGATGCTTACCTCCATGTCCCAGTTTGCCCTTCTCACCAAGGGTACCTCAGGTTTGTGGTACAGAACTGTCACTATCAGTTTCAGATGCTGCCGTTTGGATTGTCCACGGCACCCCGGGTCTTTACCAAGGTAATGGCCGAAATGATGATTCTTCTTCGAAGAAAAGGCGTCTTAATTATCCCTTACTTGGACGATCTCCTGATAAGGGCAAGGTCCAGAGAACAGTTAGAGGTCGGAGTAGCACTATCTCAAGTAGTACTACGACAGCACGGATGGATTCTAAATATTCCAAAATTGCAGCTGATTCCGACGACACGTCTGCTGTTCCTAGGGATGATTCTGGACACAGTACAGAAAAAGGTGTTTCTCCCGGAGGAGAAAGCCAAGGAGTTATCCGACCTAGTCAGGAACCTCCTAAGACCAGGCCAAGTGTCAGTACATCAATGCACAAGGGTCCTGGGAAAGATGGTGGCTTCTTACGAAGCGATTCCATTCGGCAGATTCCACGCAAGAACTTTTCAGTGGGATCTGCTGGACAAATGGTCCGGATCGCATCTTCAAATGCATCAGCGGATAACCCTGTCTCCAAGGACAAGGGTGTCTCTCCTGTGGTGGTTACAGAGTGCTCATCTCCTAGAGGGCCGCAGATTCGGCATTCAGGATTGGGTCCTGGTGACCACGGATGCCAGCCTGAGAGGCTGGGGAGCAGTCACACAGGGAAGAAATTTCCAGGGCTTGTGGTCAAGCATGGAAACGTCACTTCACATAAATATCCTGGAACTAAGGGCCATTTACAATGCCCTAAGTCAGGCAAGACCTCTGCTTCAGGGTCAGCCGGTGTTGATCCAGTCGGACAACATCACGGCAGTCGCCCACGTAAACAGACAGGGCGGCACAAGAAGCAGGAGGGCAATGATGGAAGTGGCAAGGATTCTTCGCTGGGTGGAGAATCATGTGATAGCACTGTCAGCAGTGTTCATTCCGGGAGTGGACAACTGGGAAGCAGACTTCCTCAGCAGACACGATCTTCACCCGGGGGAGTGGGGACTTCACCCAGAAGTCTTCCACATGATTGTGAACCGTTGGGAAAAACCAAAGGTGGACATGATGGCTTCCCGCCTCAACAAAAAACTGGACAGATATTGCGCCAGGTCAAGGGACCCTCAGGCAATATCTGTGGACGCTCTGGTAACACCGTGGGTGTACCAGTCAGTGTATGTGTTCCCTCCTCTTCCTCTCATACCAAAAGTACTGAGAATCATAAGAAGGAGAGGAGTAAAGACTATACTCGTGGCTCCGGATTGGCCAAGAAGGACTTGGTACCCGGAAATTCAAGAGATGCTCACGGAAGACCCGTGGCCTCTACCTCTAAGAAAGGACCTGCTCCAGCAGGGACCATGTCTGTTCCAAGACTTACCGCGGCTGCGTTTGACGGCATGGCGGTTGAACGCCGGATCCTGAAGGAAAAAGGCATTCCGGATGAAGTCATCCCTACCCTGATCAAAGCCAGGAAGGATGTAACCATACAACATTATCACCGTATTTGGCGTAAATATGTTGCGTGGTGCGAGGCCAGGAAGGCCCCTACAGAGGAATTTCAACTGGGTCGTTTCCTGCATTTCCTGCAAACAGGACTGTCTATGGGCCTCAAATTAGGGTCCATTAAGGTTCAAATTTCGGCCCTGTCAATATTCTTCCAAAAAGAACTGGCTTCTGTTCCTGAAGTTCAGACGTTTGTCAAGGGAGTACTGCATATACAACCTCTTTTTGTGCCTCCAGTGGCACCTTGGGATCTCAATGTAGTTTTGGGATTCCTAAAATCACATTGGTTTGAACCACTCACCACTGTGGACTTAAAATATCTCACATGGAAAGTGGTAATGCTGTTAGCCCTGGCTTCAGCCAGGCGTGTCTCAGAATTGGCGGCTTTATCCTATAAAAGCCCTTACCTAATTTTTCATACGGACAGGGCAGAATTGAGGACTCGTCCTCAATTTCTTCCTAAGGTGGTTTCAGCATTTCACTTAAACCAGCCTATTGTGGTGCCTGCGGCTACTAGGGACTTGGAGGATTCCAAGTTGCTGGACGTAGTCAGGGCCCTGAAAATATATGTTTCCAGGACGGCTGGAGTCAGAAAATCTGATTCGCTGTTTATCCTGTATGCACCCAGCAAGCTGGGTGCTCCTGCTTCTAAGCAGACGATTGCTCGTTGGATTTGTAGTACAATTCAGCTTGCACATTCTGTGGCAGGCCTGCCACAGCCAAAATCTGTAAAAGCCCATTCCACACAGAAAGTGGGCTCATCTTGGGCGGCTGCCCGAGGGGTCTCGGCTTTACAACTTTGCCGAGCAGCTACTTAGTCAGGGGCAAACACGTTTGCTAAATTCTACAAATTTGATACCCTGGCTGAGGAGGACCTGGAGTTCTCTCATTCAGTGCTGCAGAGTCATCCGCACTCTCCCGCCCGTTTGGGAGCTTTGGTATAATCCCCATGGTCCTTTCGGAGTCCCCAGCATCCACTAGGACGTTAGAGAAAATAAGAATTTACTTACCGATAATTCTATTTCTCATAGTCCGTAGTGGATGCTGGGCGCCCATCCCAAGTGCGGATTGTCTGCATTACTTGTACATAGTTATTGTTACAAAAATCGGGTTATTGTTGTTGTGAGCCATCTTTTCAGAGGCTCCTTCTGTTATCATGCTGTTAACTGGGTTCAGATCACAAGTTGTACGGTGTGATTGGTGTGGCTGGTATGAGTCTTACCCGGGATTCAAAATCCTTCCTTATTGTGTACGCTCGTCCGGGCACAGTATCCTAACTGAGGCTTGGAGGAGGGTCATAGGGGGAGGAGCCAGTGCACACCAGCTAGTCCTAAAGCTTTTACTTTGTGCCCAATCTCCTGCGGAGCCGCTATTCCCCATGGTCCTTTCGGAGTCCCCAGCATCCACTACGGACTATGAGAAATAGAATTATCGGTAAGTAAATTCTTATTTTCGCCAAATACGGTGATAATGGTTTGCGGTTACTTCTTTCCTGGCTTTTATCAGCGTAGGAATGACTTCCTCCGGAATGCCCTTTTGCTTTAGGATCCGGAATTCAACCGCCATGCCGTCCAACGCAGCCGCGGTAAGTCTTGGAACAGACAGGGCCCCTGCTGTAGCAGATCCTGTCTGAGCGGTAGAGGCCATGGGTCCTCTGATATTATTTCTTGAAGTTCTGGGTACCAAGCTCTTCTTGGCCCATCCGGAACCACGAGTATCGTTCTTACTCCTCGTTTTCTTATTATTCTCAGTACCTTTGGTATGAGAGGCAGAGGAGGGAATACATAAACCGACTGGTACACCCATGGTGTCACTAGATCGTCCACAGCTATTGCCTGAGGGTCCCTTGACCTGGCGCAATATCTAGTTTTTTTGTTTAGGCGGGACGCCATCATGTCCACCTGTGGCCTTTCCCAACGGTTTACCAACAGTTGGAAGACTTCTGGATGAAGTCCCCACTCTCCCGGGTGTCGGTCGTGTCTGCTGAGGAAGTCTGCTTCCCAGTTGTCCACTCCCGGAATGAACACTGCTGACAGTGCTAAGACGTGATTTTCCGCCCATCGGAGAATCCTTGTGGCTTCTGCCATCGCCATCCTGCTTCTTGTGCCGCCCTGTCGGTTTACATGGGCGACTGCCGTAATGTTGTCTGATTGGATCAGTACCGGCTGGTTTTGAAGCAGAGGCCTTGCCAGACTTAGGGCATTGTAAATGGCCCTCAGTTCCAGAATATTTATGTGTAGGGACGACTCCTGACTTGACCAAAGTCCTTGGAAATTTCTTCCCTGTGTGACTGCCCCCCAGCCTCGAAGGCTGGCATCCGTGGTTACCAGGACCCAGTCCTGTATGCCGAATCTGCGGCCCTCTTGAAGATGAGCACTCTGCAGCCACCACAGTAGAGATACCCTGGTCCTTGGAGACAGGGTTATCAGCCGATGCATCTGAAGATGCGATTCCGACCACTTGTCCAAGAGGTCCCACTGAAAGGTTCTTGCATGGAACCTGCCGAATGGAATTTTGCTTCGTAAGAAACTACCATTTTTCCCAGGACTCGTGTGCAGTGATGCACCGATACCTGTTTTGGTTTCAGGAGGTCTCTGACTAGAGATGACAGCTCCTTGGCTTTCTCCAGCGGGATAAACACTTTTTTCTGTTCTGTGTCCAGAACCATCCCCAGGAACAGCAGGCGTGTGGTAGGAACCAGCTGTGACTTTGGAATGTATAGAATGCATCCGTGCTGTTGTAGCACTTCCCGAGACAGTGCTACTCCGACCAACAACTGCTCCATGGACCTCGCCTTTATAAGGAGATCGTCCAAGTACGGGATAATTAAAAACTCCCTTTTTTCGAAGGAGTATCATCATTTCTGCCATTACCTTGGTAAAGACCCTCGGTGCCGAGGACAGTCCAAACGGCAGTGTTTGGAATTGGTAATGGCAATCCTGTACCACAAATCTGAGGTACTCCTGGTGAGGATGGCAAATGGGGACATGTAGGTAAGCATCCTTGATGTCCAGGGATACCATGTAATCCCCCTCCTCCAGGCTTGCAATAACCGCCCTGAGCGATTCCATCTTGAACTTGAATTTTTTTATGTATGTGTTCAAGGACTTCAAATTTAAAATGGGTCTCACCGAACCGTCCGGTTTCGGTACCACAAACAGTGTGGAATAGTAACCCCGTCCTTGTTGAAGTAGGGGCACCTTGACTATCACCTGCTGGGAATACAGCTTGTGAATTGCCTCTAGCACAGCCTCCCTGCCTGAGGGAGTTGTCGGCAAGGCAGATTTGAGGAAACGGCGGGGGGGAGACGCCTCAAATTCCAGCCTGTACCCCTGAGATACTACTTGAAGGATCCAGGGATCCACCTGTGAGCGAGCCCACTGATCGCTGAAATTTTTGAGGTGGCCCCCCACCGTACCTGGCTACGCCTGTGGAGCCCCCGCGTCAGCAGCACTATCTGCAGGTCTCAGTCTAGTACCTGAGTGTGTAAATACAGACTTCAGGATAGCCTCCTGCTTTTTATCAGCAGGTACCTTCAAAGTGGCCGTATCCTAAGACGGCAGTGCCACCTTTTTTGACAAACGTGTGAGCGCCTTATCCACCCTAGGGGATATCTCCCAGCGTAACTTATCCTCTGGCGGGAAAAGGTACGCCATCAGTAACTTTTTAGAAATTACCAGTTTCTTATCGGGGGAACCCACGCTTTTTCACACTTCATTCACTCATTTGATGGGGGAACAAAACACTGCCTGCTTTTTCTCCCCAAACATAAAACCCTTTTTTAGTGGTACTTGGGTTAATGTCAGAAATGTGTAACACATTTTTTTATTGCCGGGATCATGTAACGGATGTTCCTAGTGGATTGTGTATATGTCTCAACCTCGTCGACACTGGAGTCAGACTCCGCGTCGACATCTGTGTCTGCCATCTGAGGGAGCGGGCGTTTTTGAGCCCCTGATGGCCTTTGAGACGCCTGGGCAGGCGCGGGCTGAGAAGCCGGCTGTCCCATAGCTGTTACGTCATCCAGCCTTTTATGTAAGGAGTTGACACTATCGGTTAATACCTTCCACCTACCCATCCACTCTGGTGTCGGCCCACAGGGGGCGACATCCCATTTTTTTTTTTTTTTAAATTGAGTAATTTTTATTTTCTTTTTTTTTTGCAAGGGAAACAATAAGAACATCGAAACAAAAGGGAAGAAAAAAAAAAAAACATACAAACATAAAGAACATACAAAGAATAAACAGATACAATCCGTGTCACAATGTAGTAAACATATCAATAAAAAATTTCGTGTTCATATCAATACATAAGGGTTTTGTGATCATTAATCTCTCATATAGTATTAACAGTCAGAGAGTTGAGCTGGAGCCGTCACAGCCGTAGCTAGACGGGAGGCGTTCCACCTGTTCCACTTATTGAGATAATGTGGCAGGGTCCCTCTAGACCTATGTGTAAACCTTTCGTGTCCAGACACCACGTTTACCAGAGCCCGCCAGTTGTATAGGCTAGGAGGGGAGACAGCAAACCAGTTACGCGCTATAATCACCTTCGCTAAGGTAGTCAAGCAAAAAACATATTTATAAAGTATCGGACAATAGGTTTCCTCTAAATCTAAGGCAAACATACACAATGTAGGAGAGAAAGGGGGTAACGTCGGTTCTGTAATTAATATGTCTGACCAAATTGCTTCCCAGAAAGCATACACAGTTGGGCATAACCATAATAAGTGCCAGAAATTAGCTCCAGAGGCACCACACCTCGGACATGCATCATTAGGCCGTAGCCCCGCTTTAAAAAGAGAAACTGGAGTTCTATACGACCTATGGAGAATAAAGAAGAAGACTTGTTGATATCTGATACATGGAGTAGTATACTTAAGAGAGCACAACACCTGGAGCCACTGGTCATCTTCAAGTGGACCTATGTCCTGCTCCCATTTAAGTTTAAGCGGGTCAAAGACATTGGGGCAAATGTGATCATTAAGGCTAGCATATAAAGTGGAAACCTGATGTCTCGTTCCCAGGTTCACAACCAATTCTTTAATTGGCGAATTAGAAATGGTCGGAGACGAAACCCCAAATTGTGCCTGCACTGCATGACGGAGCTGTAGGTAACGATAAAAGGATTTATTGGATATACCAAGCTCCTCTTGCAGTTGCGCAAAAGATTTGAAAACACCAGTATCATATAGCTGTGAAATTGTTATAAGGCCCGCGCCAATCCATATATTGTCTTGTGTGAGATGCAATAGCTCCCTATATGTAGTGTTAAACCAAAGGGGTGTATCGGGATCTGTAGCGCTCCAGTCATAAAAAGAGTGAGCCAGTCGCCACACAAGTAGCGACTGACGGAGTAGAGGGGGAAGACCAGCAGTAGAAGAGGCTGAAAGAAGGAACTGAACAGGGGAGAAGTGAGACCCCACACACTCGGCAAAGAATCTCATAAACGTGGGACTATCCCTATTTAAAATCCAATTCGATAAATGTACAAGTTGGGCAGCCAGATAATAAGCTCGCAGATTAGGAAAACCCAATCCTCCAGCAGATTTAGCCTTAACTAGAGCTCTCAGGGCAACCCTAGGCGTCTTGTTACCCCAAACAAATGAAGAGAGTAAACTATCAATGCCAGAGAATACCTTCTTAGGAATATAAACAGGGGAATGTTGTAATAGGTAAAGAAATTTTGGTTGGATCACCATTTTAATTAAGTTAATGCGACCCGTAACAGTAAGGGGAAGCTTCTTCCATATATGGACCCGACGCTTCAAATCCTCCATGACCTGGTCTATGTTATGATGTACAAAAGTTGTGACATCAGGAGTGATCCAGACACCAAGATACTGAAAGCGGAGGGTCCACTGTAGTGAGCAAACAATAGGTAACGGGTCAGGGATAATACCAGATAAGGGGAGGACATGAGATTTATTCCAATTGATAGACAAGCCAGAATAGAAGCCAAATGTGTCAACAATATTCAGCAGGGAGGTCAGGGAAGCATCGGCATCATTGAGAAACAGGAGCATATCATCAGCGTACAATGCGATAACATCCTCATGTCCATCAATAGTAATGCCCCTAACAGCAGGGGTCAATCTGACAAAGCTCGCCAGTGGTTCTATAGCTAGGGCAAAGAGGGCAGGGGACAACGGGCAGCCCTGTCTAGTTCCACGATATAAAGCGAAGGGGGACGTAACAAAACCATTGACAGATAGACGAGCCATAGGAGAGGAGTAGAGCAACTGCAACCATCGTATAAATTTGGGGCCAAAAGCAAATTTTCTAAGGACTTCCCACAGGTAATCCCATTCCACGGAGTCGAATGCCTTAGCGGCGTCCAAGGAAACCACCACGGCATCCGATCCCGATTGATCCCCCCTCTGCAGATGACAAAACAGCCGCCTCAAGTTTTGTAGGGTAGACTTGCCTGGCATAAACCCCGTCTGGTTATCATGAATAATCGATGCTATAACAGTATTAAGTCGAATCGCCAAAATCTTGGCCAAAATTTTTACATCAGTGGATAGCAATGATATTGGGCGGTAGGAGTCTGGGACCGTAGGGTCTTTACCCGGCTTAAGGATCACTACAATAAGAGCTTCCGACATAGAAGGAGGCAAGCATCCACCCTCCAGGAGAGCGTTAAAAAGATTTAGAAGGTAAGGGCCAAAATATTCACTATACTGTTTATAGACCTCAACAGGTATGCCGTCACTACCCGGGGCTTTCTTATTGGGGAAGGAGGCAATAGCCGCCTCAACCTCCTCAACAGAGATACCACTATCGAGAAATTCAATAGCTTGTTGTGATAATTGGGGCAAATCAACACCAGAGAGGTACTGTTGTAATTGACCTGAGGTATAAGTGCTTCTAGAAGTGTATAGCGAGGAGTAAAAGGACTGGAAAACTTGGGCTATCTCAGGGGTAGTATAGACTATTGCTCCCTGGGGGTCACAAATCTTTTGAATGGATCCTCCAGCTCTCTCCTCCCGTGCCAGAAAAGCTAAATAACTACCACCTGTGTCCGACTGTGAATAGAGGGTATGCTGCGAGAAAAGCAATTTACGTTTGGATTTATCCAATAAGTGGTCAGACCAGGCCTTCCTCGCCATATCCCACCTGCAACGGTCACTAAGGGTTTTGGTACGAAGATAATCAGATTCACTTTGGGAACAGGCAAGCTCCAGGCGTGATTCCTCTTCTCTACCAGATTTCTTAACAGAAGCAATGCGCTGTATAAAGGAGCCCCTCATTGAAGCCTTAAATGCATCGTGCTTAATAAGTGGGTCTAAACAAGTCATATTATGTGTTTCGAAGTCCCTCCACTCATGAACCAGGGCGTCATGATCAGTCAGCAAGGTCAACCAAAAGGGGTTTAGCTTCCACACTTTGGCTCCACAGGCAGGTATCGTATCTAGGACCACCAGCAAGGGCGAGTGGTCCGAGATCCCTCTCTGTAAATATCGGACATCGACTATTCTAGGGGTGAGATCAGGGGAAACCAAGGCCAAATCTATCCTTGAAAAGGTATGGAAACTGGCTGAGTGGCAAGAGTATTGCAACTGCTGAGGGTGTCTTAGCCTCCAAACATCAACAAGCTCAAGTTCAGCAACCAGCCGTGCAAAAGGCGTAGGGGAAGGGGAAATAGAGGGTAAAGAAGGTGGACGTTCAGACCACCTATCCAAACCTCCATCCAAAACATTATTAAAGTCGCCTATGCAGAGGATCGGCGCTGAGGGAGAGGTAGCAATAAATGCCATAGCATGACGAAGTACCTCATTACTGTAAGGGGGGGGGACATAGACAGCAAGTATATGAAGAAGTGTGCGGTTAACATAAGCCCTAAGGAAGACATATCTACCATATTGGTCAATTTGACTATGGACCAAGCAGGGGTTAAAGTGAGCCGGAACGTGCCGGAACTGCGTTCCGTCAGTTCCACCAGGAGACGGAACGCAGTTCCGCCTCCCCCGGCTCACCTAACCCGATGTCCCGGGCGGCGCTGCAGGGAGATGCCGGGCGCCCGCTGAGATCGCGTTACCAGCGGGCGCCCGTCTCCCTCTCCGCAGCGGCAGCCGGAGGCAGGAGCTCAGTACT
Organism: Pseudophryne corroboree; assembly: GCF_028390025.1. Lineage (NCBI taxonomy): Eukaryota > Metazoa > Chordata > Amphibia > Anura > Myobatrachidae > Pseudophryne > Pseudophryne corroboree. The sequence goes on along the minus strand of NC_086444.1, from coordinate 183,927,096 downwards.
GAGCTCCGGCTTCCGGCTCTGTCAGTGCGCGCTATGGGAGAGACGTCATGACGTCTCTCTCATAGTGCAGAGGAGCGTGCGGCAAGAGAGGACTGCGGCGGGAGTGGGGCTAGGTAAGTATAGTTCTTTCCCCCCCCCCCTCCCTCCCTCCTATATGTGTACCACAGGCGTTTCTACTGGGGGCCTTTACTACTGGGGCAAACTACAGAGGGGCAAACTACTGGGGGGCTCTAGTACTGGGGGCAAACTATTGGGGGGCTTTACTGCTGGGGCAAACTGCAAGGGGCAAACTACTGGGGGGCTCTAGTACTGGGGGCAAACTACAGAGGGGCAAACTACTGGGGGGCTCTAGTACTGGGGGCAAACTACTGGGGGCCTTTACTACTGGGGCAAACTACAGAGGGGCAAACTACTGGGGGGCTCTAGTACTGGGGGCAAACTACTGGGGGGCTTTACTGCTGGGGCAAACTACTGGGGGGCTCTAGTACTGGGGGCAAACTACTGGGGGGCTTTACTGCTGGGGCAAACTACTGGGGGCAAACTACTGGGGGCATTACTACAAGGGGGCAAGCTACAAAGGGGCAAACTACTGGCAGCATTACTACTGGGGGCTAAACTACAAGGGGGCATAATTACAGGAGCTAAACTACTGGGGGTATAACTACAAGGGGGCAAACTACTGGGGACAATACTAACTTTGGCAAACTACATGGGGGCTAAACTACAGGGGCTAAACAACTGGGGGCACAACTGCAGGGGGCATTACCACTGGGGGCTAAACTACATGGGGCAAACTACATGAGGGCAAAACTACTGGGGGCATTACCACTCAGTGGCTAAACTAGAGGGGGAGGGGGGGGAGTAAATTGCTGGGGTCATAACTGTAGGGGCATTACCAGTATGGGCATGACTACTGGGGCTAAACTACAGGGGCTAAACGACTAGGGGCAATACTACACAGGGGCATTACCATTAAGGGCATTACTGGTGGGGTGCACAGCTAATGAGGGCATTGTAAAGGGGGCACTTCATAAGGGGCACTACTGTTGGGGGCATTGCATAAGGGGCACTACTACTGTGGGCATTGTATAAGGGATGCTACTGCTGGGGGCATTACTGTATGGGCCGACAAAGAAGCTGCGTTCCCGGTCCGCCCTCCGTCGCTCCGCCCCTACCATCGCCGCCGCACTGGAAGCCCAGGTTTCAGACTCCCAGCTGCAGCGGATCTGGGACCAGGCCGGCTTTATTATCCCTGCCGCTGCATCGAGCTTCTGTGACCGCGGCACTACTAGTTCAAATCTGTCGCTGATTGGCTGCCGGTCCGCAGCAGTTTTGAAATATTAGCGCCGTGGTCACAGGAGCTCGATGCGGCGGCAGGGATAATAAAGCCAGCCTGGTTCCAGATCCACTGCAGCCGCCCTCAGCCTCTTCTGCCGCCCCGCCCTCGGACCTCTGCGCACCCACAGCCTCCTCCTCCGCACTATCTCCGAGGCCCACAGCCTCCTCCATGTCACGCCTACCACAGCCTACTCATCCACAGCACCGCAGACCACCGCCGCTGCTAAACAGGTAATCTAACCTGCTGCCTTTCTCTCTCCCTAGTCCCTACTGTATTCCCCTGCTGTCACTTTCCATGTCCCTGCTGTCACTCTCCCTGTCACTCTATAATGTGAATTTCGGCTCATTCTCTGTGCTATAATGTGAATTTTGGCTCATTCTGTGTGCTATAATGTGAATTTCGGCTCATACCGTGTGCTATAATGTGAATTTCGGCTCATACTGTGTGGTGTAATGTGAATTTCGGCTCATACTGTGTGGTGCAATGTGAATTTCGGCTCATACCGTGTGGTGTAATGTGAATTTGGCTCATACTGTGTGGTGTAATGTAAATTTGGCTCATACTGTGTGGTGTAATATGAATGTGGCTCATACTGTGTGGTATAAATGTGAATTTCGGCTCATACTGTGAGCTATAATGTGAAAGGGGTCCTACTATTGTGGTGCATAATGTGTATAAGGGGTACATGGTGTGGTAAACTACACTGAAGGCCATGCCCCCTTTTGCGTGGCCACGCCCCGTTGTCAGGAGTGCGCGCGCCTTCGGCGCGCACATAATTGCACCCTTCACTTTTCCATACCCCCACTTCAAAATTTCCACTTGGGTACTACTACTGTGGGCATTATTACTATTGTGTGACCACGCCCCTTTCTTTTTGAGACCACACCCCCTTTTTTCTGCGCGCGCCTACGGCGCGCGCAATGCCTTTATTTCATTGGCGCCGTGGGGAGGGGGGTGAGTTCCACCACCTCTCTAGGACCACTTTAAGCACTGGGACCAAGTGACAGCTGACCGATTTCCTTATCAAAACCGAGACCCCTCGAGAATTCGTGGAAAAGGTAGAATGATATGACAGACCAACCCAAGGCCTCCTGAGAGCTAAGGTCCTAGTACCAGACAAATGGGTTTCAGAAAGACATATAATATCTGCTCTATACTTCTGTAGTTGAGACAAAACGAGAGCACGCTTAATGCGGTCATTCAGGCCCCTCACATTCCAGCCGAGTATGCGGAGCCCATCAATCCCTGTAGCCATGAAGAGAAGAAAGAAGGGACTGAAGGAGATTAAAATCAAGGTGAGAATACAGAGGAACAGAGGAGACGAAGCATCGAAGAGAATAGAGGCACACAGTAAAGAGGAACCTGCATTGGAGAAAAGGAAAAATCAAAAGGGCCTTGACGGCACCCCTCCAGCAAACAAATATGACATAGAGAAACCACAGAATATACACAGTGGAATACGGAATCACATGACAGTTCAAGAAAAAAAACAAAAAATGACACAGTGACACAGGCATTAATATACTAACAAGAACAAAAACAGACACAAAACAGCCCAACCATCCCCCACCCTGTATATCCATTAGAACCTAGATACACTTGGATCCCCAAAACAATCCTAACTAAAGCTAATAAAAAACCTAAAACAGCCCTGGGGTATAGAGACAAACTATACCTCTATAAAAAGCTATATCCTAGCATTCAGCTCCAAAAACTAAAAGAGCATCCCCGCTGCATAGACAATGAAAAAAGGTACATTGCTGTGAGAAGGAACCCAGCATATATTGTAACGCCTAAAAAAAAAAAAAATAGCAAGAAAAAACTCTGAGGTATCAGAACACAATGGATAAACGACTAAGCAAACAATTGTCCTCAAGGAGGGGCATGAGGTATACGGTCCAGCCAGGCCTCCACTTCCTGAGGGGTGTTAAAGAAGTGTGTAGAGCCATCATGCACAACCCGTAAGCGCGCCGGAAACAACATGGAGTACTGCAGCTGTCGGTCACGAAGCCTCCTCTTCACGTGAAGAAACTGTGCACGGGTCTTTTGGACATCCACAGCGAAATCCGGATAAACTGATATAGTTTGGCTGTCAAATTTTAAAGGCCCCTGAGTGCGGGCCAGCCGGAGGACCGCATCCCGGTCTTTGTAGTGTAGAAAGCGGGCTATGAAAGTACGTGTAGGTGCACCCGGGGGAGGAGCCCTTGCGGGCAGACGATGTGCCCTTTCAACGGAGAACTGAGGACTAAAGTCAGCACGGTTAAACAATTGAAGGAGCCATTTCTCAAGGAATGATTCCGGAGAAGAGCCTTCCGTCCTCTCCGGGAGGCCAACAAAACGCACATTATTACGACGAAGTCTTCCTTCAATGTCAGACAGTTTCGCTTTTACTGCCGACATCTGGGTGGTGAGACTGGAAACCGTATCTTTAAGAGGGTTGGTGAGGTCTTCCAAATCAGAGATACGGTGCTCGGCTTCTCCCACCCTTTCACGTATTTTTTGCATATCATGCCTGATCAGGGTAATATCCACTTGCACCTGGCCGATTTTATCCATAACTCGCTGTTCAGACGTAGATATGGCCAGAAGAATCTGTTGCGTTGACTGGGACGTGTCGTCAGGCTGAGGAGGGTTCCTGGAAGGTGAAGGAGGGGATGGGGGAGCAGCACCTCGGGAGGGTCGAGAGGAGGATGGAGAATCCCTCGCAAATCTTTCAAGCTTGGAAGCCGCAGCGGTATTGCCCCCACGAACCATAATGCAGACCAAGAGGAGTACAGTGGGCAGGTAAAAGCAGTATTAAAAAAAAAAAAATATATATATATATATTTTTTTTTATTTGCTTAGAGGTCAGGTGATGGAACACCCTCCACTATACTTTGGAGGTGTTCTAAATCAGGGATACAGTAAAGGAGAGTATACGGTAGCACAGTCCCCAAAGTAAAAAGTCACCAAATGGAAGACAGAGAATGTGCATTCACCAGATCCTGCAAGGATCTTAAGTTTCCCCTGACAGGACAGTGCAGGGAGTGCAGAGTCAGTACAGGCAGGCAGAGACTTCCAGCAGGCTCAGCTAATGGATTGCAGAGCCCCTCCAGAAAGTATGCAGCAGGTCTCCGCATACAGCGGTCTGCGGCCCGCCGAACATAGTGTGCAGGAGTACAGGGCAGTGGAGAGCAGGCGGGAGCAGAGGCAGCGGGTATCGCGCTGGAGAGGAGCTCCGGAGTAGCGCGCTGTCAGCCTCCGTTCACAAGCCCCAAGATGGCGCCGCACTTCCGGTCAGACGGAGCCAGGGAGACCGAGCGGCGCAGACCTCAATGAGTCCAGCGGCAGCACCAGGCAAGGTAACCCGCCGGGAGACCACTCAAAACGGGCAGGAGAGGATGTCAGGCAGGGTGAGCAGGGTCAGGGACTTTCAGCAGCGGGGAAGCCAGGATAAACGGAGGATGTTAGACGGAGCTCTCTCAACTAGCTCCTTACAGCATGCTCGGCCAAGCCACGCCCCCGCGACATCCCATTTATCGGCATCTGCTCCGCCTCCACATAAGCCTCCTCATCAAACATGTCGACACAGCCGTACCGACACACCGCACACACACACAGGGAATGCTCTGACTGAGGACAGGACCCCACACAGCCCTTTGGGGAGACAGAGAGAGAGTATGCCAGCACACACCAGAGCGCTATATAATGTAGGGATAAACACTATCACTGAGTGAATTTTTCCCAATAGCTGCTTGTATAAACAATATTGCGCCCTCTCTTTTTAACCCTTTGAGCCTGAAAACTACAGGGGAGAGCCTGGGGAGCTGTCTTCCAGCTACACTGTGAAGAGAAAATGGCGCCAGTGTGCCGAGGGAGATAGCTCCGCCCCTTTTTCGCAGACTTTTCTCCCGCTTTTTTATGGATTCTGGCAGGGGTAATTATCACATATATAGCCTCTGGGGCTATATATTGTGATTATTTTGCCAGCCAAGGTGTTTTTATTGCTGCTCAGGGCGCCCCCCCCCCAGCGCCCTGCACCTTCAGTGACCGGAGTGTGAAGTGTGTATGAGGAGCAATGGCGCACAGCTGCAGTGCTGTGCGCTACCTTGGTGAAGACTGAAGTCTTCTGCCGCCGATTTTCCGGATCATCTTCATGCTTCTGGCTCTGTAAGGGGGACGGCGGCGCGGCTCCGGGAATGAACACCAAGGACGGGTCCTGCGGTCGATCCCTCTGGAGCTAATGGTGTCCAGTAGCCTAAGAAGCCCAAGCTAGCTGCAAGCAGGTAGGTTCGCTTCTTCTCCCCTTAGTCCCTCGTTGCAGTGAGCCTGTTGCCAGCAGGTCTCACTGTAAAATAAAAAACCTAACATATACTTTCTTTCTAGGAGCTCAGGAGAGCCCCTAGTGTGCATCCAGCTCGGCCGGGCACAGAAATCAAACTGAGGTCTGGAGGAGGGGCATAGAGGGAGGAGCCAGTGCACACCAGATAGTACATAATCTTTCTTTTAGAGTGCCCAGTCTCCTGCGGAGCCCGTCTATTCCCCATGGTCCTTACGGAGTTCCCAGCATCCACTAGGACGTCAGAGAAAAGTAGGAGTAAGGATGTTAACCACCTAGGAACATCCTCCCTTATACGTCAGATGGAGCGCATTCATCAGAAGTCATTGACAAGTTCAAAAACTTTGGGTGACAGCAGAAGCAGTCCACTGACAACTAAATCCCTTCCTCTTGTAACCAAGCTCCTGCAAACCACACCACCAACTCCCTCAGTGTCAATTTCCTCCTTACACAGGAAAGCCAATAGTCCTGCAGGCCATGTCACTGTCAAGTCTGATGAGTCCTCTCCTGCCTGGGATTCCTCCGATGCATCCTTGAGTGTAACGCCTGCTGCTGCTGGTGCTGCTGGTGTTGCTGCTGGGAGTCGATCGTCATCCCAGAGGGGAAGTCGGAAGACCACTTGTACTACTTCCAGTAAGCAATTGACTGTCCAACAGTCCTTTGCGAGGAAGATGAAATATCACAGCAGTCATCCTGCTGCAAAGCAGATAACTCAGGCCTTGGCCGCCTGGGTGGTGTTAAACGTGTTTCCGGTATCCACCGTTAATTCACAGGGAACTAGAGAATTGATTGAGGTACTGTGTCCCTGGTACCAAATACCATCTAGGTTCCATTTCTCTAGGCAAGCGATACTGAGAATGTACACAGACGTCAGAAAAAGAGTCACCAGTGTCCTAAAAAATGCAGTTGTACCCAATGTCCACTTAACCACGGACATGTGGACAAGTGGAGCAGGGCAGACTCCGGACTATATGACTGTGACAGCCCACTGGGTAGATGTATTGCCTCCCGCAGCAAGAACAGCAGCAGCGGTACCAGAAGCAGAATATCGCAAACGCCAACTCGTTCCTAGGCAGGCTACGCTTTGTATCACCGCTTTCCATAAGAGGCACACAGCTGACAACCTCTTACGGAAACTGAGGAACATCATCGCAGAATGGCTTACCCCAATTGGACTCTCCTGGGTATTTGTGACATCGGACAACGCCACCAATATTGTGTGTGCATTACATGTGGGCAAATTCAAGCACGTCCCATGTTTTGCACATACATTGAATTTGGTGGTGCAGAATTATTTAAAAAACGACAGGGGCGTACAAGAGATGCTGTCAGTGTCCCGAAGAATTCCGGGCCACTTTCGGCATTCAGCCACCGCGTGCCGAAGACTGGAGCACCAGCAAACACTCCTGAACCTGCCCTGCCATCATCTGAAGCAAGAGGTGGTAACGAGGTGGAATTCAACCCTCTATGTGCTTTAGAGGATGGAGGAGCAGCAAAAGGCCATTCAAGCCTTTACAGCTACCTACGATATAGGCAAAGGAGGGGGAATGCACCTGACTCAAGCGCAGTGGAGAATGATTTCAACGTTGTGCAAGGTTCTGCAACCCTTTGAACTTGCCACACGTGAACTCAGTTCAGACACTTCCAGCCTGAGTCAGGTCACCCCTCATCAGGCTTTTGCAGAAGAAGCTGGAGAGAATGAAGGAGGAGCTAAAACAGAGCGATTCTGCTAGGCATGTGGGACTTGTGGATGGAGCCCTTAATTCACTTAACCAGGATTCACGGGTGGTCAATCTGTTGAAATCAGAGCACTCATTTTGGCCACCGTGCTTGATCCTAGATTTAAAACCTACGTTGTATCTCTCTTTCCGGCAGACACAAGTCTGCAGAGGTTCAAAGACCTGGTGAGAAAATTGTCAAGTCAAGCGGAACGTGACCCGTCAACAGCTCCTCCTTCACATTCTCCCGCAACTGGGGCTGCGAGGAAAAGGCTAAGAATTCCGAGTCCACCCGCTGGCGGTGATGCAGGGAAGTCTGGAGCGAGTGCTGACATCTGGTCCGGACTGAAGGACCTGCCAACGATTACTGACATGTCATCTACTGTCACTGCATATGATTCTGTCACCATTGAAAGAATGGTGGAGGATTATATGAGTGACCACATCCCAGTAGGCACGTCAGACAGTCCGTACGTATACTGGCAGGAAAAAGAGTCAATTTGGAGGCCCTTGCACAAACTGGCTTTATTTTACCTAAGTTGCTCCCTCTCCAGTGTGTACTCTGAAAGAGTGTTTAGTTCAGCCGTTCACCTTGTGAAGGAGGAGGTGGACATCTTGCCTCTGTAGAGCCAGTTTGTGCAAGAAGAGATTGATTGCTTCTTATTTGGTGGGGGCCCAAACCAACCAGTCATTTCAGTCACAGTCGTGTGGCAGACCCTGTCGCTGAAATGATGGGTTTGTTAAAGTGTGCATGTCCTGTTTATACAACATAAGGGTGGGTGGGAGGGCCCAAGGACAATTCCATCTTGCACCTCTTTTTTCTTTAATTTTTCTTTGCATCATGTGCTGTTTGGGTACTATTTTTTGAAGTGCCATCCTGTCTGACACTGCAGTGCCACTCCTAGATGGGCCAGGTGTTTGTGTCGGCCACTTGGGTCGCTTAGCTTAGCCATCCAGTGACCTTGGTGCACCTCTTTTTTTCTTTGCATCATGTGCTGTTTGGGGACTATTTTTTAAATCTGCCATCCTGTCTGACACTGCAGTGCCACTCCTAGACGGGCCAGGTGTTTGTGTCGGCCACTTGGGTCGCTTAGCTTAGTCACACAGCTACCTCATTGCGTCTCTTTTTTTCTTTGCATCATGTGCTGTTTGGGGACTATTTTTTTGAAGTGCCATCCTGTCTGACACTGCAGTGCCACTCCTAGATGGGCCAGGTGTTTGTGTCGGCCACTTGGGTCGCTTAGCTTAGTCACACAGCTACCTCATTGCACCTCTTTTTTTCTTTGAATCATGTGCTTTTTGGGGACTATTTTTTAAATCTGCCATCCTGTCTGACACTGCAGTGCCACTCCTAGATGGACCAGGTGTTTGTGTCTGCCACTTGGGTCGCTTAGCTTAGTCACACAGCTACCTCAATGCACCTCTTTTTTTCTTTGCATCATGTGCTGTTTGGGGACTATTTTTTTAAATTTGCCATCCTGTCTTACACTGCAGTGCCACTCCTAGATGGGCTAGGTGTTTGTGTCGGCCACTTGGGTCGCTTAGCTTAGTCACACAGCTACCTCATTGCACCTCTTTTTTTTCTTTGCATCATGTGCTGTTTGGGGACTATTTTTTAAATCTGACATCCTGTATGACACTGCAGTGCCACTCCTAGATGGGCCAGGTGTTTGTGTCGGCCACTTGGGTCGCTTAGCTTAGTCACACAGCTACCTCATTGCACCTCTTTTTTTCTTTGCCTCATGTGCTGTTTGGGGACTATTTTTTAAATCTGCCATCCTGTCTGACACTGCAGTGCCACTCCTAGATGGGCCAGGTGTTTGTGTCGGCCACTTGGGTCGCTTAGCTTAGTCATCCAGCGACCTCGGTGCAAATTTTAGGACTAAAAATAATATTGTGAGGTGTGAGGTGTTCAGAATAGACTGGAAATGAGTGGAAATTATGGTTATTGAGGTTAATAATACTGGTATCCGGACTCCAGGTCGACAGCACAAAGGTCGACACACCTTAGGTCGACGCCAATTGGTCGACACCCCTTATGTCGACATGGACAAAGGGTCGACAGGAACAAGGTCGACATGGAAAAAGGTCGACATGACTTTTTCACGATTTTTTTCTTTTTTTTGAACCTTTTCATACTTAACGATCCACGTGGACTACGATTGGAACGGTAAAGTGTGCCGAGCGAAGCGGTAGCAGAGCGAAGGCACCATGCCCAAAGCATGGCGAGCGAAGTGAGCCATGCGAGGGGACGCGGTGCACTAATTGGGGTTCCCGGTCACTCTACGTAGAAAACGACACCAAAAAAACATAAAAAACTCATGTCGACCTTTTTCCATGTCGACCTTGTTCCTGTCGACCTTTTGTCCATGTCGACCTAAGGTGTGTCGACAAATTGGCGTCGACCTAATGTGTGTCGACCTTTGTGCTGTCGACCCTCAGTCCCAGACCCAATAATACTATGGGATCAAAATGACCCCCAAATTCTATGATTTAAGCTGTTTTAGAGGATTTTTTGTAAAAAAACACCGAATCCAAAACACACCCGAATCCGACGAAAAAATTTCAGGGAGGTTTTGCCAAAACGCGTCCGAATCCAAAACACAGCCGCAGAACCGAATCCAAAACCAAAACACAAAATCAACTGAATTTACCACAGGTGACCGCGAGTAACCTCAACCGCTGACCGCAAAGTTCCCACCATTGGATACAATGGAGCGCCTATGCGCTACATTGTATCTCTGCCGTGCGCACCCTGAATGACAGCTCAGGAGCGCACAGCCAATCAGGAGAGTGCCATGACGTGGCGCTCCCTGATTGGCTGAAGGGACCCCCTTTGACAGGAGTCACGGGGTGTCCAGGCAGTCGGGGAAAGGGGTCCCATGTGTAAACATGGGGCCCCTTTCAGTGCGTGGTTCAGGTTTTTCAGTTTGTTTTTTTGCCAAGTACGTGGATTACAAGTAGAAGAGGACCGATCTACACTGGATTGTGTGAGTATAATTGTATTCACAGGTACCCCGTGGATTCTACATGGAGAAGTGGACCGATCATCGTGTGAACATAGGTAAGTATGTATGTATGTAGGTGTGCATGTATGTAATAAAGTTTTACTATCACGATGTGTTTGTTCTGTGTTTTGTTGGGTATTTTTTTTGTAGTAGTACTACAGGTACCAGCGGGCCCGTTTTTCCACTGCATGCTGGTACTTGTGGTTCTCCAAGTACCAGCTTGCGGGGGAGGCTTGCTGGGACTTGTAGTACTGCTACAAAAAACAATATTCTTTTTTTTACACTATGGCTATCAGCCCCCCATCCACCGCCCTTGGGTGGGGGGACAGTCTCGGGCTTCACCCCTGGCCCTTGGTGGCTGGAGGGGGGGTACCCCTTGATTTAAGGGGTCCCCACTCCTCCAGGGTACCCCGGCCAGGGTTGACTAGTTAGTGATTTAATGCCAGGGCCGCAAGGACCTATATAAAAGTGTCCCCCGGCTGTGGCATTATCTCTCTGACTAGTGGAGCCCGGTGCTGGTGTTAAAAATACGGGGGACCCCTACGCTTTTTGTCCCCCGTATTTTTGGTACCAGTACCAGGCGCAGAGCCCGGTCCTGGTTGATCAAATATGGGGGAACCCCTGTCAATTTTTTCCCCATATTTTTTCAACCAGGACCGGCTCAAAGAGCCCGAGGCTGTTTTTGCTTAGGAGGGGGGACCCCACGCAATATTTTTCTTGATTTTTAACACTTTAAATTTTTTTTAAAGGTGCACAATGAAGCCCTGCACGGATCTCACAGATCCGGCCGAGATTCATTGTGTTAATGTCGGCAGTGTTTTACTATTCACTCCCGTAAAACACTGGCCGAAATTACGAATGACATCGACATCGGAAAAAACGAAAATGCAGAATACAACAGCTTAGTAAATGTGGCGTAAAAAATTAAAAAAGTTGCAAATTCACACATTCGATGTCATTCATGTTTAATCTCCCTCCAAATCGACACAAATACGAATTTTAGTAAATATACCCCGTGGACTCCAATTAAGCTGTAGGAACATCTCAAGGATTATCAGTGGAAACAGGATGCACCTGAGCTCAATTTTGAGTTTCATGGCAAAGACTGTGAATACTTATACTGTATACATGTGATTTCTTAGTGTTTTATTTTTAATAAATTTGCAAAAATCACAAAAAAACTTTTTTCATATTGTCATTATGGCGTATTGTGTGTAGAATTCTGAGGGGAAAAAAATATTTATTCCATTTTGGAATAAGGCTGTAACATAACAAAATGTGGAAACGTGAAGCGCTGTGAATACTTTCCGGATGCATTGTATGGGCGGAGCAGAAAAGTAGAAGTAGAAAATCAGAAGCAGAAGAGCGAAGGTGGGTTTGATTTGCATTTGATGAGTGATATGAAATATGTTTGGGAACTGAATTTAAGCAATGACAGGGAAAATGTGTAATGAAGAAATACAGGAGAGATCTGGATCATCTCCAGGGCAAGTAGAATCATAAAATGGGAGTTTGTTTACTATCCTGAGGCTGTGGTTGGAGATTTACCACAGTAACTTTATCCAAAAAGAAGAGGAAAATGCTGTGATTACCACCAGGATGGTTACATCAGGATGTGAGTATCATAAAGAAACAGTCCTGGTCAGGGTATCAGATACAGGATGCAGCATCCATTGTTATCTAAAGGACATTTCCATACTACAGTATACTAGTAATATTGGAATAACAGTAACTAATATAAGAAAGACAGTGACAGAGGTGTCACAGAAGCTGCGAGACATAACGGGAAGACACCACAACTGTGTGTCTCATCTCACCAGATAACCGGGTTCCCTGCACTGTACTGGCAGTCTCACAATTCACAACTCAGCTTACTCAGGTCTCCTGTAGGTTTACAGAGACTCACCCCCATCACAGCTGTGTCTGAGAGCCTCTGCTGGACATATTTACCCAGAGGTTCCCAAACGAGGTCCTCAAGGCACCCTAACAGTCCAGGGCCAGTATTTACAAAAAATCCGAGTTTGGACGATTTGTGTTTTTTTTTACTAAGTCCCAACACAGGAATTCACTAAGCACAAATCTCGGCAGTGTTTGGTATAATTCGTAATGGTTTGAACGGCAAAGTACACAAATACGAATGAATAGACCATCGGTCAAACGCGCCTGTTATTTCATACAATACGGGAATTCACTATTCATTCGTATTTGGGTGTTAGTCTCTGAGTGCTCAATTGCGGTCGGATTTGTTTGCGATTCGTTAAAAAACGCAGCAAATAAATAGACCTGCTTTTTTCATCCGTGTTTACATGTGTTGACACTTATAAATCATTCTAACCTGAATTAGGATGCCTATAAAAGGGACACAAACTTCTCTCATGCAAAATAATTTATTTCCTTATGTTTGCTGGCCAAAACTTGTAGATTTGTAAGGCAATACACATTTAACAACATATATCCATTATTACACACATTTGTGTTCAACTTTCAAATATGTCAAATGTTGTTTCTGCATCATGTTTTTAAATCTGATTACTTATTTTTAACACACACAAACTTGGCACAACAATAATGTCAGTCATTTTCGGACTGAATTATCTAAATATTACCCCCAACATATTAGGACACTTTTAGCCAACTCAATTGTGTTTTTCTTGTCAATTCGTCTAGAGAAGAAATGTAAAACAGTTACAATTCACATTGTAAATTGTATTGGTCATGGATGAATCTGCCTGGCTGCCAATTAGTCTGTCTGCTGGCTCAAAGAATGATTACAATCTAGAAAGAGTAATGATTAGAAAAAAATCAAGTGGTCTGCTTTCTGCATGCTAACATCTATGTGCAGCTCAAACAACAGTTTCCTGCTAACAACAAATACAAAGATGATAAAGAAGAAATGTGTGTACAAAATTCCTTTTGTTGTTTGTACCAGTTATAATTAATGATGTTGTACAAATTGTCAAGGTGCTAAGTGTTATATATATTCTATTAATCATACACTTGGTAAGTGTTTTTTTTCTCTTCTCTTTAAAAAAATGGGTGTGGTTTTTTTTAATGTTATTTGGGTGGTTGCTTGTCCTGGCCTTTGCCTTTACCACTGTTGTTTTGGCGTGCTCTGGTGGAGCGCCTTGGTGGTGATGACACTGGCGTTACATTTGGAGTAGTCGTACCAGAACTGCTGCTTGTTTGCTGTTGCTGCAGGGATCTGAGTGTTTCATTGAGGTTACTGAGGGTGGCATTGAGTTCACGTGTTGCAGCATTTTGATTGTCTACAATTCTGGACATGGATTCATTGATCATTTGATTGCTTTCTAAAATGTTTATATAGCTTTGCTGTTGTCTGTGCTGTTCTTCCATTATGCGCTGTAAGTTGCCAATGACATGTGTAATGTCTGCACGTATGATTTCCATGGTATTTGCAATTCTTGTGTTTGTTTCATTTTGTCTACTCAGATTTCTGCTGATTCATCTGAGGTGAGATGGTAGGCTTGCAAACATTTGGGTCTGCCTACGCAGGCAATCTTCATTAGTGGCCTGCTGTCTAGCCCAAATGGTCCAGAACACTTGATCAGGGCCTTGTGTTACTGGTGTTGTTGGGCTGTGTTGGGTTGGTGATGTGCTTTGCTGTGGGGGAGTACTCACAGGTGCTGGGGGGCTGATTCCTTCGCTTACTGGATGCATTTCTAACATGATTGTGTCATCCATGTCACTGTGTTGCTGTTGTTGCGGAGGGATGCTGGTACCAGGACTAGAAGCTGAAATTAAAAACATTTATCCGTTACTTATCCATATGTTTAATACATTGGTACAAAGCACTAAACATGGAACACATGTAATGGACTGGTGCTTTCAGATATCCGGCCTAGCAACATCATCACTCATTACTTAAATACATACATATGTCTGTTTGTGGCAAATGTGTCTGGTTACTTCATTCTGAAAGCAAACACATAAGTTGTATGGTACATCAGACATACTCCTGCCTAAAAACACATTGTAATCCATAATGTGTTGCCTTATAGTGTCTCCAACCAAAACATAGTAATGTTTTTGTATGCAGTTGGCAATGTTAGGACAAGCACACATGTGTAAATTATTCTAACAACCTTACTGTTTGCAAAGCTTACACATTAGTTTCTGTTGCAGCATCTTCCACACAATGTGCTACTGTATGGCTGAAGTGGACATACATATCTTTACTGGATGTTGTGTAGGCCATTTTGTTTGGTTTCCATTTCATGTTTTACTGACTTGGGTAAGTATAGCACATTTTGATGGGTATTGACTTAATGAGTTTAAGTAAATGGTTTTTTAAAGATCTGACATTTTTAACTGTTATCACAGTTTGTTACTCACAATCAAGATGAGGGGAGTGTGGTTGTCGTCTTGGAGGTGTGTCCAAAATTTGGAGTGGGGGCACCGAACAAACAGTAGATAATCTTCGTGGCGGGGTAGCCTTCTGTGGTTGGGCCTGGACATCAGACCTTGCTTTCTTTGCTGGCAGATGTTTTTTGTGGTGTGTTCCAGAAGTGCGCCTTCTGCTGCTTAAGACTTCTTTGGATGGACCTAGTATTGAAAGTGACATTTTGTTATGGCCATTCATTTACAAACCTAACCTATACTACAATGGACACTTTATCTGCTTCCGCAGCGTCATCATCATCAGATGTGATGGGAGTAACTGTAGGACGACCAGTACTGCTTTTTTTCAACACTGTAAATCCAAAAAATAAAAAAATAAAAATTATTCATGCTATTGTTAATACATCCACCCATTATGCCTATAAACATTACATCTTTAAAAATGGATGTTTTATTATGAATCTAAAAATAAGGACATTAAACACAAAAAGCACAACAACAAACCCAAAACATTGTCCAATAGCCATATACACTATGGAAAGTGCAACACAGGGAATCATATACAGGACACAGACATAGGACACAATTCCAAAAACATACACTAACAAGCCAAAACACACACAGCCTCATTTTCAAATAAAATGAAAAATAAAATAAAATACAGATGCGATATAGAAATAGGTCTGTGATGTGGCACTCCAAACACACATTAACACAATGGGGGTCATTCCGAGTTGTTCGCTCGCAAGCTGCTTTTAGCAGCTTTGCACACGCTAAGCCGCCGCCTACTGGGAGTGAATCTTAGCTTATCAAAATTGCGAGCGAAAGATTAGCAGAATTGCGAATAGACACTTCTTAGCAGTTTCTGAGTAGCTCCAGACTTACTCGGCATCTGCGATCAGTTCAGTCAGTTTCGTTCCTGGTTTGACGTCACAAACACACCCAGCGTTCGCCCAGACACTCCTCCGTTTCTCCAGCCACTCCTGCGTTTTTTCCAGAAACGGTAGCGTTTTTTCACACACTCCCATAAAACGGCCAGTTTCCGCCCAGAAACACCCACTTCCTGTCAATCACATTACGATCACCAGAACGAAGAAAAAACCTTGTAATGCCGTGAGTAAAAAACCTAACTGCATAGCAAATTTACTTGGAGCAGTCGCACTGCGGACATTGCGCATGCGCATTAGCGACTAATCGCACCGTTGCGAGAAAAAAATAACGAGCGAACAACTCGGAATGACCCCCCCATATGAGGCCAGCAAAAAAAAAAAAAAAAAACAGTAAGGTAACTAAGTCTGCAGTTGTTGTGTCAGTGTACAAATACACACTCAAAATGAACCAGCAAATAGTGGCCTTGACTTTAACAATATTACATTGAGTACTAATGAAATTATACATGTAACTGCCTTCAAAGACACTTTGCACTACTCCAGCCTCTAACAAATCAACCACTGATTTGGAAACATTGCACATGGATAACTGAATAAAAAAACATAGTCCAACTTTCAAAATGTACAATGTGCAAAAGTAAAACATTATTGCTGGACAATTCAATGACACACCAAGTCCAAACTACACATGGAAAATGTACTGTCCAAAAACCACATGACATACAAACAAGTAAGACGTTACATTGACTTTTGTATGAAACATGACCCAAAACAATGTATTTGATGACGCACACTTGAAGATGGGAGTAATATGCAATGCCACATGACACACATTTAAAACATACAGTAAGCCAGAAGTAATGTCATAGAATGTTAAGGCAAATACACATGCTCACCATCCTTCCTGGGGCGATCGGAATCCCGGACATGGGTTGCAGACACTACTTCTGGAGGGATTATAGTCCGCATGGGCTCCTCATAGTCCAGATATGTGGCAATAAAGGGCGGACCACCACCGGTTTTGCGAGCCGACTTCGCCTCCTTGGCCATTTTGGACTTGACACGTCGCTTTATGTCATAGTACCATTTGCGGCACGTGTCCTCCGTCCGCTTCACCACCCCCTCACTATTTACAGCAGCAACTACTTTCGCCCACAGCACCGTCTTCTTCCGTGTTGGCACCTTGGCGGACTCAGGCCCAAATAGCTGCATCTGATACTTCATCAGCTCCCGCACCAATGCCACATTTTCTGCATAACTAAACTTGACATTCCGCCCAGTCTTAGTAGTGGTGCGTGGCTGCGGAGCTGTCTGACTGTCACTATCACTGTCACTTGAGGCTGCTGCAGCAACCTCACCAACCTCCTCAACCTCCTCCACCTCACTAAGCTCACTAACACTCACCTCCTCCACCTGACCGACCTCCTCCCCCTCACTAACACCAACCACCTCACTCACCTCAGCCACCTCTGAGTTACACATAATTGTGTGACTAAACAACTAACACAGAAAAAAAAAAATCTCCTCCGCTACCACTACACTAATCACACACACACACACACACACACACACACACACACACACACACACACACACTGACAAGGGACTATAAATAAAAAAAACTTGGACAAAAATTGAGACAAAACCAAAAAATACAACACAACAAGAATGACAAAACTACTTTCAAACACAATGCAACACTCAGAACTCGCAAAAAATACTCATCCAAACAAATACTACTCACCAAACTCCACTGCACAACCTCTCTCCTCACCACTAACTAAACCCACGAGGTGCGGACGGTTTGGGCGTATTTATATGGTTGCGCACAGACACTCCTACCATCTGAAACACAACCAATCACGAACGGGGATGAAAACCGAAACTAAAAGTGAAAATGCGGCCGCGGGGAAAAAATAACCCTGCCGCGTTTAACTTAGAAAAAAAACCAGCAAAAACAACACAAACACGTACGCAAACGACAATGACGGCCGTAAATGTGGCAAAAAAACCCGACTGGCATCGACATCGGAAAACACGAACACAATAAACTCGAATGCTTAGTAACTTGCCGTATATAGTTTCAAAAAGTTGCATGAAAATGCACCCGATACAAGACGAGTTTAAACACTACATAAACCGACACAAACACGAATATTAGTAAATTTTGACCCAGGTTTTAAAGCTATCCATGGCTCGGCACAGATTGTTAAATTAAATTGACTGAAATACTAATTAAGTTAACTGTGGCAAGCATGGATAGTCTTAAAACCTGGACCGTTAGGGTGCCTTGAGGACCGCGTTTGGGAACCTCCGGATAAAGTAAACCCTTCCCTCCATCTCATTATCAGCACAAATCACAGACCCCTGAATCAGCCGAATGTGGAGGGTGCACATACTGCTCTGCTGAGGGGACGCAAATGGCTATACTGCACCTCCACTACACAGCCTGACACAGGGTAATCACATCAATAATGTTCTGTCCACATATCTAGTATTAAAACTGGCGCAAATTTATTTAAGCCTGTTGAACTTCTTAGAAATGATTAAAGGTAATGACTTTATGATATTGTGTAAAATTAGAGTAAGGAAAGACACAACCCATAAATGCGGCAAGACACGCCTCCTCTGGCTGACATGCCTATGGGTATATAATTGCAGTATATATATATATAAAAACAGGATGCTCAGCACTCACAATAGTAAACTCACTCACCTTAATACATAAATAATGGGGTTTTAGTTCATGGATTAAACAGTGCATTTAAGCTTGCAGCCCAACGTCAAGGGACTTTCATTGCAAGTCCTACTCTATAACACAGATTTTTGAGAACCTGGTAACTGCTATCACATCAGAGTCATGTCAACATGATTAGAATGTTGACAAAACGTTCATGGTAGACTAGTGGCTCCAGCAGTGCTTTATGGGTCTGAATGTAATGTCAGGATGCCTTCTGGTGGATCCTGTGTCATTTCTGCCAATAAGTATGGCTAACCTCTAACCCTAACCCTTCCCTTCAATAGCCCAACCCTAACTCTCCCCCTATTGTCTAACCCTAACCGTTCCCTCCAATAGCCCAACCCTAACTCTCCCCCTAGTGTCTAACCCTTCCCTCCAATAGGTTAACTCTAACTCTCCTCCTAGTGTCTAACCCTAACCCTTCCCTCCAATAGCGTAACCCTAACTCTCTTCCTAGTGTCTAACCCTAACCCTTGCCTCCAATAGCCTAACTCTAACTCTCCCACTAGTGTATAAACCTAACCCTTACCTCCAATAGCCTAACCATAACTCTCCCCATAGTGTCTAACCCTAACGCTCCCCCTAGTATCTAACCCTAACACTCTCCTTCAATATCCTAACCCTAACTCTCCCATTAGTGTCTAACCATAACCCTTCCCTCCAATAGCCCAACCCTAACTCTTCCCCAAGTGTCTAAGCCTAAACCTTCCCTCCAATAGCCTAACCCTAACTCTCCCCCTAGTGTCTAGCCCTAACCCTTCCCTCCAATAGCCTAATACTAACTCCTCCTAGTGTCTAACCCTAACCCTCCCTTCCAGTAGCCTAACCCTAACTCTCCCCCTAGTGTCTAACCCTAACCTTTCCCTCCAATAGCCAATCCCTAACTCTCCTCCTGGGGGTAAATGTACTAAGATGGGAGTTCTATTAAAGATGGGATGTTGCCCATAGCAACCAATCAGAGTCTACTTCTCATTTATCTAGCACCTTCTAGAAGATAATACCTGGAATCTGATTGGTTGCTATGAGCAACATTCCATATTAAATAGATCTCCCATCTTAGTAAATTTACCCCCTAGTGTCTAACCGTAACGCTCCCCTCAGTAGCCTAACCCTAACTCTGACCCTAACCTTTCCCTCCAATAGCCTAACCCTAACCCTTCCCCTAGTGTTTAACCCTAACCCTTCCCTCCCATAGCCTAACCCTAACTCTCCCCCTAGTGTCTTATCCTAACCCTTCCCTCCAATAACCTATCCCTAACTATCTCCCTAGTGTCTAACCCTAACCCTTCCCTCCCGTAGCCTAACCCTTACTCTTCCTGTAGTGTCTAACCCTAACGCTTCCCTCCAGTAGCCTATCCTTAACTCTCCCCCTAGTGTCTAACCCTCCCCTCCAGTAGCCTAACCCTAACTTTCCCCCTAGTGTCTAACCCTAACCATTCCCTCCAATAGCTTAACCCTAACTCTCCCCCTAGTATCTAACCCTAACCTCCCC
The DNA here is from genome assembly GCF_028390025.1 of Pseudophryne corroboree. Taxonomy (NCBI): domain Eukaryota; kingdom Metazoa; phylum Chordata; class Amphibia; order Anura; family Myobatrachidae; genus Pseudophryne; species Pseudophryne corroboree. Next base: position 183,907,232 of record NC_086444.1, on the reverse strand, counting down.
TCCAGTAACCTAACCCTAATTAATCCCCCTAGTGTCTAACCCTAATCCTTTCCTCCAATAGCCTAACCCTAACTCTCCCACTAGTGTCTAACCCTTCCCTTTCAATAGCCTTTCCCTTACTCTCCCCCTAGTGTCTAACCCTAACTCTCCCCTCCAGTAGCCTAACCCTAACTCTCCCCCTAGTGTCTAATACTAACCCTTTCCTCCAGTAGCCTAACCCTAACTCTCCCCATAGTGTCTAAAAATTACCCTTCCCTCCAGCAGCCTAACCCTAACTCTCCCCCTAGTGTCTAACCCTAACCCTTCTCTCCAGTAGCCTAACCTTAACTCTCCCCCTAGTGTCTAACCCTTACCCTTCCCTCCAGTAGCCTAACCATAACTCTCCACCTAGTGTCTGACCCTAACACGTACCTCCAGTAGCCTAACCTTAACTCTCCCCTTAGTGTCTAACCCTTACCCTTCCCTCCAGTAGCCTAACCCTAACTCTCCGCCTAGTGTCTGACCCTAACACGTACCTCCAGTAGCCTAACCTTAACTCTTCCCCTAGTGTCTAACCCTCCCATCCAGTAGCCTAACTCTCCCCTTAGTGTCGAACCCTAACCCTCCAGTAGCCTAACCCTACAGTAACTCTCCCCTAGTGTCTAACACTAACCCTCCCCTCCAATAGCCTAACCCTAACTCTCCCCTAGTGTCTAACCCTCTTGTCCAATAGCCTAACCCTAACTCTTCCCCTAGTGTCTAACCCTAACCATCCCCTCAAGTAGCCTAACCCTAACTCTCCCCCTAGTGTCTAACCCTAACCCGCCGCTCTTAGCATTGTGACTACAACCCGTATGTAACCTTATAAGTGTCTGTGTCACTGTTTATATGCTTGCTGAAAGTGAGTGTGAAAGCCATTGTGTGTGTGCCTGTGCATATTGGAGAGCTTGCAGTGAGTGTGACTATGTATGTGTGAGATCTTGCTGTTTGTGTGCATGCTTTTAGTGCCCATGGGCATCTTCTCACTGCACGGGTCGGATGTAATGGAGTCCGAAACGACCGGAGCTCCAATATTCCGGCCAAACTCATACGTGTTTTTAAAGCAGCAAACATTTAAAGTGCAAAACCAACCAAAGGATATTGGGGAGATCAAGGGCGATTACACATAGCTTTGCCTAGGGTGCCTATCAAACTTGCTCCGGCCCTGGCTACATATAAAGTCAGGCAGTATATTTTATTCAGGATAAATAAATAAATAAATAAAAGAGAACCAATTGCATTTACGCCATTTGCATCATAAGATGCGTTGGCCATTCTTCAGCTATATCTGCTGCTAGCGCTATATGAGACCCAGAAGCTTACACTTATATTGCGGCGAAGGTTAAATCTGTAAATGACAACCAGGAGCAGACCAAAAAATAGAAATGTAAATGTACAGAATATTTTACATTTATGTGCAATATATATTTTAATTGTTTTGTTTAGGTCGAAAGGCTAAAAAACAAGTAGGTTTCCATTTATTTCCCCTGCGCTGATTTCTCTTGTATCTCCGCAGGCCATGTACACTAATTGGTGGTAGGCCTTAAGGAACCTGATGGCCTAATCATCTGCATGGACCTTAAGGTACATAATTTGAAGCTTTGTGAAAAATTCATAAACAGTCTTTTATTTTATATTTCATATTCCTTCTATTTATAGCAAAATAAATGAAATCATAGCAACAGCGAGAAAATATATACTATAGATACAAAATGGTAATAAGAGAACTTTTAAAATGACTACTAATGAGCACTATTCATTAGAGATGAGCGCCTGAAATTTTTCGGGTTTTGTGTTTTGGTTTTGGGTTCGGTTCCGCGGCCGTGTTTTGGGTTCGAACGCGTTTTGGCAAAACCTCACCGAATTATTTTTGTCGGATTCGGGTGTGTTTTGGATTCGGGTGTTTTTTTCCAAAAACACTAAAAAACAGCTTAAATCATAGAATTTGGGGGTCATTTTGATCCCAAAGTATTATTAACCTCAAAAACCATAATTTACACTCATTTTCAGTCTATTCTGAATACCTCACACCTCACAATATTATTTTTAGTCCTAAAATTTGCACCGAGGTCGCTGTGTGAGTAAGATAAGCGACCCTAGTGGCCGACACAAACACCGGGCCCATCTAGGAGTGGCACTGCAGTGTCACGCAGGATGTCCCTTCCAAAAAACCCTCCCCAAACAGCACATGACGCAAAGAAAAAAAGAGGCGCAATGAGGTAGCTGTGTGAGTAAGATTAGCGACCCTAGTGGCCGACACAAACACCGGGCCCATCTAGGAGTGGCACTGCAGTGTCACGCAGGATGGCCCTTCCAAAAAACCCTCCCCAAACAGCACATGACGCAAAGAAAAAAAGAGGCGCAATGAGGTAGCTGACTGTGTGAGTAAGATTAGCGACCCTAGTGGCCGACACAAACACCGGGCCCATCTAGGAGTGGCACTGCAGTATGTATGTATAAAGAAAGAAAAAAAAACCACGGTTAGGTGGTATATACAATTATGGACGGGCTGCCGAGTGCCGACACAGAGGTAGCCACAGCCGTGAACTACCGCACTGTACTGTGTCTGCTGCTAATATATAGACTGGTTGATAAAGAGATAGTATACTCGTAACTAGTATGTATGTATAAAGAAAGAAAAAAAAACCACGGTTAGGTCACTGGTATATACAATTATGGACGGGCTGCCGAGTGCCGACACAGAGGTAGCCACAGCCGTGAACTACCGCACTGTACACTGGTTGATAAAGAGATAGTAGTATACTCGTAACAACTAGTATGACGACGGTATAAAGAATGAAAAAAAAACCACGGTTAGGTGGTATATAATACAATTATGGTTGGACGGACTGCCTGCCGAGTGCCGACACAGAGGTAGCCACAGCCGTGAACTACCGCACTGTACACTGGTTGATAAAGAGATAGTAGTATACTCGTAACAACTAGTATGACGACGGTATAAAGAATGAAAAAAAAACCACGGTTAGGTGGTATATAATACAATTATGGTTGGACGGACTGCCTGCCGAGTGCCGACACAGAGGTAGCCACAGCCGTGAACTACCGCACTGTACACTGGTTGATAAAGAGATAGTAGTATACTCGTAACAACTAGTATGACGACGGTATAAAGAACGAAAAAAAAAACACGGTTAGGTGGTATATATTATAATACAATTATGGATGGACGGACTGCCTGCCGAGTTCCGACACAGAGGTAGCCACAGCCGTGAACTACCGCACTGTACACTGGTTGATAAAGAGATAGTAGTATACTCGTAACAACTAGTATGACGACGGTATAAAGAACGAAAAAAAAACCACGGTTAGGTGGTATATATTATAATACAATTATGGATGGACGGACTGCCTGCCGAGTTCCGACACAGAGGTAGCCACAGCCGTGAACTACCGCACTGTACACTGGTTGATAAAGAGATAGTAGTATACTCGTAACAACTAGTATGACTGACTATGACGGTATAAAGAATGAAAAAAAAACCACGGTTAGGTGGTATATATTATAATAATACAATTATGGATGGACGGACTGCCTGCCGAGTTCCGACACAGAGGTAGCCACAGCCGTGAACTACCGCACTGTACACTGGTTGATAAAGAGATAGTAGTATACTCGTAACAACTAGTATGACTGACTATGACGGTATAAAGAATGAAAAAAAAACCACGGTTAGGTGGTATATATTATAATACAATTATGGATGGACGGACTGCCTGCCGACTGCCGACACAGAGGTAGCCACAGCCGTGAACTACCGCACTGTACACTGGTTGATAAAGAGATAGTAGTATACTCGTAACAACTAGTATGACTATGACGACGGTATAAAGAAAGAAAAAAAAATACCACGGTTAGGTGGTATATAATTATACAATTATGGATGGACGGACTGCCTGCCGAGTGCCGACTGCCGACACAGAGGTAGCCACAGCCGTGAACTACCGCACTGTACTGTGTCTGCTGCTAATATAGACTGGTTGATAAAGAGATAGTATACAACAATATACTACTATACTGGTGGTCAGGCACTGTTCACCACTAGTCACACTGGCAGTGGCACTCCTGCAGCAAAAGTGTGCACTGTTTAATTTTAAATTAATATAATATTATGTACTCCTGGCTCCTGCTATAACAACCTGCAGTGCTCCCCAGTCTCCCCCACAATTATTATAAGCTTTTATACATTGATGTGCAGCACACTGGGCTGAGCTGAGTGCACACAGACTGAGTCACACTGTGTGACTGCTGTGTATCGTTTTTTTCAGGCAGAGAACGGATATAGCAGAGAACGGATATATTAAATAAAAGTTAACTTAACAACAACTGCACTGGTCACTGTGGTAAACTCTGTCTGCACAATCTCTCTCTCTCTCTCTCTCTTCTAATCTATTCTAATGGAGAGGACGCCAGCCACGTCCTCTCCCTATCAATCTCAATGCACGTGTGAAAATGGCGGCGACGCGCGGCTCCTTATATAGAATCCGAGTCTCGCGAGAATCCGACAGCGTCATGATGACGTTCGGGCGCGCTCGGGTTAACCGAGCAAGGCGGGAAGATCCGAGTCGCTCGGACCCGTGAAAAAAAAAGTGAAGTTCGTGCGGGTTCGGATTCAAAGAAACCGAACCCGCTCATCTCTACTATTCATATATTTTGTTAATTATTTAAAAAATAAATTTAACTGTGATAGAAATGTCTGAGGTTTAACCTCAGTACAGCACTAAACCTAGAGGCTGTTTGGGAGAAATAACCTTTCTTGTAGTTTGCACTAATTATTTATCTGAAAGTATAGTTAACATCATTTGTCTTAAAAATAGTAGTTTGCAATGAAATACTGTAAAACGAAATAGTTCAGTATCAGAAAAGATAAAAATCATGAACGCTGTAAAAAATGACTGGTTAGAAGTTAGGGGGATATTTTGGGTAAGGTTAGAAATCACCCTTAATTGCCCCTTATTGCCCGTAATTACCGGGACAAAAATTGCACATTTTCAAACAAGCATTTTAACTTGCGTCTGGCATGTGCAATTTGTGTCAGTTTTGTGGATTTTGCATGGGAAGTCACTTCATAAGTCACTTTTGAATGCACTATAATTTGCAGAGGACTGCCGCTGAAGACGCATACCAGCACAAAGCTATTCACCTGCGCTCACCTTATAATGGTGGTCATTCCGAGTTGTTCGCTCGCTAGCTGCTTTTAGCAGTATTGCAAACGCTAGGCCGCCGCCCTCTGGGAGTGTATCTTAGCTTAGCAGAATTGCGAACAAAAGATTAGCAGAACTGCTACTAAATATTTTCTTGCAGTTTCTGAATAGCTCCAGACCTACTCCTAGATTGCGATCAGCTCAGTCCGTTTAGTTCCTGGTTTGACGTCACAAACACGCCCTGCGTTCGGCCAGCCACTCCCCCGTTTCTCCAGACACTCCCGAGTTTTTCCCTGACACGCCAGCGTTTTTTAGCACACTCCCGGAAAACGCTCAGTTACCACCCAGAAACGCCCCTTTCCTGTCAATCATTCACCGATCAGCAGTGCGACTGAAAAGCGCAGCAGGAACACCAGCAAATCTACTAAGTTTTGTGTTAAATAACTTAGCGCATGCGCTCTGCGTACCATGCGCATGCGCATTTAGCAACAAATCGCAGCATAGCAAAAATCGGCAACGAGCGAACAACTCGGAATGACCACCAATGTGTGTTACACACAGTGGGGTATATTTACTAAGATGGGAGTTCTATTTAAGATGTGCGGTTGCCCATAACAACCAATCAGATTCTTCTTCTAGAAGATAATACCTGGAATCTAATTGATTGCTATGGGCAACATCCCAACTCCCATCTTTACCCCAAATTTACCCCAGTGTGTTAATTACAATGAGTTTATTGCCCTTAGCGTTGAAACACAATGCTCAGGCCATAAATGTATATCAAAATGTTATAAAACACAATATACAGGGTGCAATTGGTAATGGACACACAACAGTTGAATACAGTATGATCGTTGCAAATGTGACTGTGTTAAGAAAGAAAGTCAGTTCATTAATCAGATGACTCAGTCCCGGATTTCTGTACTCATACCTGATTACCTGATCGGTATGTTTTACAGTATATTGAGGTGAGCCTGTAAACCAGGTCCCCTTTTGTGTTCTTAATCTTTAATGCCGCCCTTATTGGTGCCGACAAATCAGAGCTGTATGATAGCTTGTATGACGGAAGTGCATGGGGGGCCGGCGTCCCGACCTTCCCAGTGCACCAAACTTACCCTCTAATGTTTAGAACCCTGGATGTCCTCTGCCTTTGCCACATTCCCCAGCGGCACCTGATGTCCCCTGGGTGCGATGGTGTCTTTCCCTGCTGGTAACCGCGGGGACTCGCCGGGTGCCGCTACAGTCCCGGAAGTGATGTTCTTTCGAGATCCTGCCATTTCCGGTCCTCGGGGGGAGTGGATCTCATGGAACAGTGTGTGGTGATGTACCCACACAAATTCAACAACAGGAGATGGTACATTCGGGTGTTCTTTCACTTTCTTGATGTGACTTGTGTAAATGCATTGCTGCTCTATCAAATATTTGGATTCAATGACAAGAATGAGTTGGATTTAAAAGAATCCATTGGTTAAGCATTGATCAATGTTGGCTCTATGGAGTGATGTTGAAGAGGAAGACCAAGTGAGACACCACCTGCATTGAAGGGCAGAGCCATGTCAAAAACACCCTCTGAAATCATGTTCAGTGTGGGAAATCAGTGGCCAAAGCTTACAGATTCAAAACATGCTAACAGGTGTCGCAATGCAGCTTACACACGTAAAACTAAGTACATACTGTATGCATGCAGTGTCTTGAGACTTTGTGTCCAGTTTGGTTCTCCAACTGTCACACCAAGAGTTAACATCAGTCAAATTCAGTTAATGAAAAAGGCTAACTTTCTAGGTAAGGAGCAAACTTGGAAGTAAATGAAATATTTGTGTTATGAATTCTCTGGACGTTTTTGTTTCTGGATGAATATATCCATAAATAGGCATATAAAATGTATTGTTTTCAACGTAGAGGATTTCTTGTTTGTGGAGATAAAATACAGCAAGCACCGTGATAAGAACACATTGGAGCCATACCAGAAATTTGTATTTGAAAAGACATCTTCAAGTCCTCTGATCAGTCTATTGGCCTCAGCCTGGAATGCAGGTCACGCTCTCTGCCTCTCCCCATCACCATCTGTCAGCAAACCCAACTGTGGGGCCTCTGAGCAGTACAGCTGACATCAGACACTACTGTATTTAGTTTAAAGGAGACTCAGATCATTATTTGATTAAATGGGGCGCAAATTATTATTATTATTATTATTATTATATTAAAGGGAGCACACATTTTAGACACTGGGGTGCTGTCTGTATTGTTTGGTGGTCATGTGGTGTACTATTATGTGATATATTATGAACTAGAAGGTAGAGGGCCCAGAGCATATTTTTGCACCTAGGCACACACCTCGCAAGTTCCGCCACTGGTGTGTTAGTCTATTATATTAGTCCTTGCCCCATTTGAGCTTACAATCTATATTCCCTACCACATGAACACACACATTCAATACACTATGGTTCATGCTTTTGTCAGGAGCCAATTATCCTATCAGTATATTTTCGGATTGTGGAGGAAACCTGAGGAACCCACAACCTGAGTGCTGTGAGGCAGAAATGCAGACATGTATGGCAGAGAGACAGACTGCTCCATGTGAGGAAGGAGTTAACCTCCTGGGATTCAGGTGTGACTCCACCCCTCCTTCACACCTGGTTAATTCAAGGTCTGTTTTAGGCTTGCCAGTTGAACTGTGCTTGCATGTTCAAAATGTTGACAATTAAAATGTCACCATTGACCAAATGTAGACTTTATTAATGTTAATACTCAAAATGTCAGCAAATTAAAGTAGGCTTAAGGTTAGTGTTAGGCTGCACTTAGGGTTAGGTTTAGGCAGCAATTATGGTAGTCAACAGATTTTCAGTAACCCTCAGATTACATTCAAAATGTTGACATTTATTAAGTCAACATAAAAATGTTGGCATGGTTGTAGTGTAACAATAACTATAATGACATTCTGTATGTTGACAATGTTATGTCGACACTTCAAATGTCAACAGTAGGGCAGATGTATTAACCTGGAGAAGGCATAAGGAAGTGATAAACCAGTGATATGTGCAAGGTGATAAAGGCACCAGCCAATCAGCTCCAATATGTAAATTAACAGTTAGGATCTGATTGGCTGCGGCCTTTATCACCTTGCACATATCACTGGTTTATCACTTCCTTATGCCTTCTCCAGGTTAATACATCTGCCCCATTGTTTTCTAACCGTAATTCTATACCTGACCCTAACTGAAACCCTAACCCTAAAGGTAAAACCCTAACTGTATCCCCAATGCTAACCTGGACCTTACCTTTAACCCTAATCCCAAATTCTAATGGAAATGTCAACATTATGGCAGTGCTAATATTTGTCAATGTTAACACTTTGCATGTGTCAATATTGATGATGTCAACATTTTAACAATGCATTGTGGTATCGACATTCATACTGATGACATGGTGACTACATAGCATATCATTATGGGATTGGCAAAAACAATCCTTACTGATTGGGTGCCTGGGTTGGGTACAAGATGTGGACAGTGACGATGTGACCAGTTACTATGTCAGCCTTACTATGCTGGTGCTGGGGCACAGGTGAAAAGCTACGGTTATAAGTTAAAACATGTCGGTAACCACCATGTTTAAAGTTATATCATCAGCATGGATAAAATATTGTAAGTCAAGGTCCCGGCACCAGCATAACGAGGCTGACATTTTGATCATTGACATCGTCACTGTCGGCCTCCTGACCACATACTGGGTACCACACATACTGTACGTAAAACATATTTAAGGAAGAATCCAAGGTTGTACCCTAAATACCTCAGTTTACCATCTTCAGACTGATGGATTGACTGAAGAATTTAACAAAACCTTAAAATGACATACAGTAGGTTGTAGATAAAGATAGGAAATATACGGTTGTCTGTCACCATATGTACTGTATTGCTTGCAATTAGAGAAATTTCAGTCATCTACCGGACTCTTGCCATTTGACATATACGTATAGGAGGCATCCAGCAGTATTTCTGACCACAACAACACAGGGAAGGGCAAAACAGTCCTTACAAAAGCATTACTGTATCTGAGTGTCTATCAGTTGTAGGACAGGATAGCTAATGTAGCACCAATAGTGAAAGAGCACACGTACTGTAATAGGCCCATTCAGTTAGGCCTTCTAAGCCTTCATTTACTAAATGGATGTATAACCTGATACTACACATTGTAGCTCATTGTGGGAGCATCAGTTTACTTAAGAGCATTATAGAAATGTATAAATGTGAAGATCTCACTGATATAGAGTAGTGGAATGGCCAGCATTGCTAAGAAAAAAAACTGTCATTGATGCAGTATGAACACTGCAATATCCTAGTCCAGCTGTAATAACTATTATGTCTTCTCTGTTTACCTACAATGTCACTTTGTACATTCTTTGGACATTTTTTTACTGAACCTTGAACTTTAATAAACTGGGGCATTACTGGAAAAGTGTTAAAGGTACATTAAGATGATTTGCACCAAAAAAAATATTTCATTGCTGCTCCAGAAACAATTAACCAATTTATTTTTAATCAACTGGCATAGAATAGCTCTGAATCCTTCTCATATCATGTTGTATGTCTCATCTTGTAATTGACTATACAAAAGCATTATGAACTAAAAATGGATTATTTCTGTTTGGTTTCTTGAGAATAAAAGGGTTGTTCCAAAAATAAGACATTTCCATAAGTCCCTTTTTTCCTTTCACATTCTGCTGTCATATGTGGTTTATTAATAATTGTCAATTGTGTTGCTGTGATCACAAATTCTATAAAAACTCCCCATAACCAAGTAATGAATAGATATTCCAATTTGGCACAATATTCTCTTCTAAGGAACCAGCATGTATAAATAAAATATAATGTATGGAAGTCTGGGGATTTCTAGTATCCTTAATTAACTGTAGTTTATAATTCAGCCATGTGCTAGAAGCATTTGATGTATACCACCGAGGAGCTTCTGCAAATGATGGATTCGGGCTTCCTCTCTGTTTATATTATATGTTATATTGATCTTGTAGCTACACATACCTTTGACATAGGTGACCTCAAAGGCTGCAGAAGAACCAATATTTCCTTGTAGACTTATAAGGAAAAGGTTTGAAAGGACTGACTCGTGAATGAAATACATCATACTGTAAAGATGAGATGTGCTTCCCTTTAGAGAAATATTTAAAGGTTGACTGGATGAGTCAAATAAAACATGATTGATAAGATGTAACGAAATAGAAAAAAATGATATTGGTGTTTTTGCGGCTACGTACAGAGTTGCAATATGTGAAGGGAAAAATCTCATTTGATATACTAAGACAAACTAGGGAATTTATGTATCTGTAAACCTTTCGTTTACAGCGCATGATGAAACGATATGTCTTTGTACCCATATATATGTTTCATTGCAGGGCTACGATAAGATGCATTCTTTGAGCCATTAGATTCAACTAAAATTCTCCACTGTAAATCACGTAACTGGTTGTTAACCTGTTCAGAGACGTACAGTATTTTCTTTTTAATGCCTCAGTCTCCCATTTTATTACACAGATTAATACTGCAGAGCACCTACTACACTCATTTTAAAATCTGATTATGCATAGGTGATAGATGGGGCTAGAGCAAACAGGCGACAATATTGTGAGAAACAATGATTGTTTACTCATGTACAGTATTTAACTAAATGAAGGCAATGAAGAAATGCTGTTTTTGCATTTGGCACTTGGCAAATTTGGCAAAAGCTCAAGATGGATCAGCAATCAACTTATTTCAAAAGCACAATTCCATTTCATACTACAGACAATGGGTAAGGGCACCATTGCTGCAGGCGGTGGTATTACAGGTTGAGTATCCCTTATCCAAAATGCTTGGGACCAGAGGTATTTTGGATATCGGATTTTTCCATATTTTGGAATAATTGCATACTATAATGAGATATCATGGTGATGGGACCTAAATCTAAGCATAGAATGCATTTATGTTTCATATACACCTTATACACACAGCCTGAAGGTCATTTTAGCCAATATTTTTTATAACTTTGTGCATTAAACAAAGTGTGTCTACATTCCCACAATTCATTTATGTTTCATATACACCTTATACACACAGCCTAAAGGTCATTTAATACAATATTTTTAATAACTTTGTGTATTAAACAAAGGTTGTGTACATTGAGACATCAGAAAACAAAGGTTTCACTATTTCACTCTCACTCAAAAAAGTCCGTATTTCGGAATATTCCGTATTTCGCAATATTTGGATATGGGATACTCAACCTGTACCACTTAGCACTTAACCTCACCCCTGGAATTTTTTACTGATAGTAGATCGAAAAGTCCATGTTTAAACTCTAAGGCAAGGATTCAATTACCCGTGGTAAATTACCATTGGTAAAAGAGAGAGGTAGCCTTGGGTTTTAACGCCCAGGGCTATTCAATTGTGCTCCCTTTTCTCCCAATCACCTTTATGCCCATTAACTTAACATGTTAATGTTCATTAACATGGGTTAACAGGCATTAACACACAGAATCTGTGATAATTTGATAGATTCGTACATTAACAGGGTCACGTCAACCATTAAAAAGCTAGTTATCATGGATTTTTTTTACTGCTGAGGAAGAATTCCTGTCTTCAGGGCTAACTGGATAGCCCAAGGGAACAGTTAGCTTGCAGTAATGTAATGTTGTTAATGAAATCATGGCATAATTGTGTTAATCCAGTGGTTGCAAAACAAAACCCCAAGTGTGACAGTTGCATTTTTGGAAGCATCTCTGTATTTTAAATAGTATTCCTAAATTCTTATCCTTGGACTTAAGGTCCCAATACATCTGCAACAAATTATTGCAATTTCCTGTTCCCCCGATGACTGGGTCATGAAATCAGGATTATTCAACAAGTTTAAATATCTTGATTCACCAATCCTGACCGAAAATGGTCATGATACACGAATTGGGGATTTTTAATATGAAGAATTCCCTGATTCCTTGACGGACCGTTGATCATCGACTGCCGCCAATCGGCAGTACTGGTAGGGCAGGGGAATTGGTGGCTAAATGTATGGGGGCCTTCAGTTGACAGTCCTTCTACATTAAAACCCATCACCACCAGCACCAAAGTCCAGTCATCATAAACTTACAAGCATTAGTATTTTAAGAGAGGAGGGTACCCACGTACAGCCTCTGTTGCAAGCCACCGCCTCTCCGGCAGCTAGTAGACTCTAGCATTATGCCAGAGTCTACTGCGCATGCGCAGGTCTCCCTGGTAACATGGCGCCCGTGCCTTTTTTCTAGAGACATCTCCAGTGCGCATGCACACATCACTCGGAAATGGCAACGGCGGCCATTTTCCAAGTACTTGTGTCCACGTTGCAGGGACGCTGCCGCGGGACTCTGGAGGAGTAAGTATACTATATGGTTGCCATGTGTATGGCACCGCACACACTGCACCCATTATAGAAACTGTGCCTACAAGTGCCATACATTGGTCAACAATTGCATGTCCCTGTATAAACAGCAAGTGAGAGTTGACCATATGAAGTTTTCACAATACGAACATCCTAACATTGGGGTAATTCAGATCTGACCATAGATGTTCTAAATTTAGAACATTTACGATCAGACGGTGCTAGTCTGCCCCACATATCTGTCCCTACCTCCCCGCAAGGGTGCAAAAGCATCACACAGTGGCAGCGCTTTTGCACCTGCTGAGTAGCTCCCTGCCAGTGCAGTGCCTGTGCACCGGCAGGCCGCTACTTGCCGCACCCCGGGTTGCAGCGGCTGCATGTGACATCAAGCAACTGCCGCGGCCCGCTCTCGCAATGGTCCGGACATGCCTCTATTGTCCCGACCGTGCCCCGCGAACGGCATTCTAATGCCGTTGGCACACCCCCTCCTGCCCCGCGACCGCCTCTGCCTGTCAACCAGGCAGAGGCGATTGCAGCACTGAGATGCTTTTAGCATCTCACTGGGCTCCCGAGGTGCCCACATAGGAATTCAGACTGCAATCGCTGCCGCTGCAGTGATCCAGTCTGAATTAGGCCTTTAACATAACACCAGAGTAGTGATATGAAGCTCCTGTAATAGATAGATGCAACCTAGCTGCCTAGATTGTTTAATACAGCCCTGTAGCATCTGCAGCCCAGCTCTCAACCACTATAAGGCACCACCAATAGGGTAAACTGTTTTGGCCAGGATACACACAGCCTTTGCTCTCTGGCCCAGTCCATAACGTCATATTATTTTCTATATAGAGCCACATTAGACAAATAAAGAACCTCATCAATGTTGGACTGGCCCACAGGGGTACAGGGGTTTACCCCCAGTGGGCCCATTTGCCTGGGGGGCCCCACCTCTTCCTCTAGGAATCAGATTCCAGACTGTGCACTTTAAATATGCATTATACATATGTTACATTGTACTGCACAGGACTATGGTGTATTCTCTACAGGGCATTGCTCTTATTAATCTGATACATTATCATGCATGCACTGGCAGTATTTACTATATATATTTATTAAGAGGCCCAGACCATATACTTTACAATGGTTAGCCAAGCCTTTGTAGCAACTGGCCACACCCCCTCTTGAGAGTGGTCACACCCCTAAATATGGTCCCCTACCGCTATATCCCCTAGTGGGCCCTTCATGTCCCAGTCTGACAGTGGACCTCATTCAGCTTCAGTTGCAGCTCTGCGATTGTAGCACAACTGCAACTGCATAGAATCGCACAGCAAGAGCTGCCCAGCATGTTCAAAAGGCCGCCCAGCACAGAACAAGTTGCCCACCGATGTGTTCGCAGTTCTGCGAATGCAGCCGCAGAATTGAGAAAGCATTGCAAAAATTGAGTACCATTGATAGTTGCGGTTAACCCACGGCTACTAAGAATAATGAGAATACAGTTGCACCGGGCGCCATATTTTAAGTCGCAGCAATCGCAGCTGTCAGATGCATGCCCCCCGAAAACGGCCATGACACTCCTGCATTTTTCTGGCCACTCCCCGCAAATGCCATGTGTATGCCCACAAATGCCCGCCTCCTGTCAATTAACCTGCGACTGCATCCTCGCAAGATGCGATTGCAGAAGAATCACGGGTCACGCAAGTGCAATGCATTCGCAGCACTTGTGCAGATGGCCGATAATCGGCCGATCAATTTTTCAACTGAACCTGAGTAAGCCCCAACGTCCACATGTTCTTGATTACCCATTTTAGTAAATTGACCAGGGCTGAACTGCCAGAGACAACAGAGTCAGTTGCTGCCAGGCTCCAGCCCTGAAAGGGGCACCTCCTCCATTGTCCCCATTCCGTGTCCTTCTTGCTGCTGGGACCAATGAATTTAGCTGCCGCTGACCGCCAGTCTCCTGCAGCAGCACCTGGAAGTCCGGCAGTGGTGATAACACTGTACTGTGAGGGGGAGGGGCAGGATGGGAACGCTGTGCATGCACTGACGGATATAGTTTCAGCAGCAGTGGTGTACCTAGTGGCCTTCCATCTAGGATGCCTATCTGACTGTTTTCACAAGCAAGCCCTGCCCCTGCTCTGGCCTATCCTCCTCTGACCTTATGCTCAGGGAAGAAGGATCGGATTCTCGCATTAGTATCAAAATTTCTTCTATCGACTCTGCTCTTCTACTATGTATTGTGCCAATACATAGACGAGGAGCAGGGTCGACAGAAGAAATTGTGTGCCACCCAAGGGCTTATCATTGCCAGCCTCTAGTACATTTCAGAAAGAGTCTGGGTATAGAGATATCTGCATATTAGGGTGTGATACAGAAGATAGACATTATAAAGGTCAACAGGGATCAAAATTTTGACAGTCAAAAAGGTCAACAGGGTCAAAAAGTCAATAGTCAAAAGCTCCACAGGGTTAAACGGTCACCAGGGTCAAAAGGGCAACATGAAATGTTCGACTCAATTTTTTTTTAAATATGATTTTGTGTTTTTAAACATATTTCACCCACATTTGTTAAATGCCTTCCCTTGTGGGCTCGCTTCACTTACCACGCTTCGGGCTCGGAGGCTTGCTTCACTCCCCACAAGGTTACCAAAGGTAATAGATTGTGACATGAAAAGTAAATGTAGTAAAAGTTGTAAAAACATGATTTTAAAAAAAAAAATGGTTGAATATATAAATCATATGTGTCAACCTTTTTCACGCAAACTTTTGACTGTTGCTCTTTTGACTCTGTCGACCTTTTGACTGTCATCCTATGGAGTGTTGACCTTTTGACCCTGCTGACCTTTTGAGCCTGCTGACCTTTGGACTATTGACTGTTGACCTTGTATCTATCGATCTATCAACGACCCTCCCGCAAATTATAGGCAAACTAACATAATTGTTTTGTTTCCCCTTGTCTAATACTTATATTAACCGATATCCTTCTACGTCGCACAGCTCCCTCTTACATAATACTTTTTAGTTACTATTTCTTGATTTTTATTTATTTCATCTTGTAGTCTCATTTGTATTTTCTTAACCAGTTTATTTATGTTTGATAAGACTCAAATCTTGAAGTTGGCTACCATCTGTAGTATTTGTACACCTGTTACTGTCATTGAAAAAAAATTATGTGGCAAGCCCTCGCTTAGCATCTAGAATTGTATTACTAAGAGGGAAATAGCTGATTGGTTGCTGTGAGCAACTTATTCACTTCTCCATTCTTTAGGTTTGATACATTTACCCCTAAGCTTAAAAGCAGAAGCCACAATTCACTAGGGGTGTGGCATATTACTGTATCTAATCAGACAATAAAGGTTGAGGTTAAAGTGACTTTAACAACTTGCAAAATGCACAAAATTAATAGCTCTGGTATCACCAATGTTACAACAAGAGATAAACAGGCTTTGTTTATCCGGGAACTGAGCACACCCAAACTGTAACTTGGGTTTTCCCGCCAGGCTTATATTTCAAAATGGGACAAAATGTCACCTTCCCAGCGTTGGATGTTTTGAATTCGATATAAGTCCCTTCGGCAGTGATTTGGGAGCGATTTCACACAGGATTCCGGACAGAGAGCATATACACTAGACTGCCAGAGCATTATAGCAATATGTATTTGTGTTAATTTATCATTTGTGAAAAAAACAAAAAAGCTGTTTATGTTTTTGTACAACTTCTGCGTTCAATAAGCGTAGGCGCGCACACCCAAAAAAGGGGCGTGGTCTCAAACCTAAAGGGGCGTGGTCACACAATAGTAATAATGCCCACAGTAGTAGCACCCGGCCCTAATACACATAATGCCCACAGTAGTAGCACCCCGTAATACACAATGCCCACAGCAGTAGTGCCCCTTTTACAGTGACCACAGTAGTAGTGCTCCTTATGCAATGTCCACTGTACTGGTAGTGCCCCTTATATAGAGCCCATAGTAGTGGTGCCCCTTATGCAATGCCCCCAGTAGTAGTGGCCCTTATGTCCCCAGTAGTTATGCCCCTTATGAAGTGCCCCCTTTACAATGCCCTCATTAGTAGTGCCCCCATTAGTAATGCCCTTAATGGTAATGGCCCTGTGTAGTATTGCCCCCAGTAGTAATGTTGCCTGTAGTAATGCCCCCAGTCATTTAGCCCCCTGTAGTTTAGCCCCAGTAGTTATGCCCCCAGTAGTTTAGCTCCCAGTAGTAATGCCCCTGTGGTTATGACCCCAGTAGTTTACCCCCACTTTAGTTTAGCCTCCCAGTGGTAATGCCCCCAGTAGTTTAGCCCCTGTAGTTTAGTCCTCATGTAGTTTGCCCCATGTAGTTTAGCCCCCAGAAGTAATGCCCCCAGTAGTAATGCCCCCAGTAGTTTAGCCCCATGTAGTTTGCCCCAAGTAGGAATGCCCCCAGTAGTTTGGCCTCTGCAGTTATGCCCCCTGTAGTTTAGCCTCCCAGTAGTAATGCCCACCAGTAGTTTAGCCCCATGTAGTTTGCCCCAAGTAGGAATGCCCCCAGTAGTTTAGCCGCTGTAGTTATGCCCCCAGTAGTAATGTGCCCCTGTAGTTTGCCCCCAGTAGTTAGCCCCATGTAGCTTGCCCCCAGTAGTTAGCCCCTTGTAGTTAGCCCCATGTAGTAATGCCCCCTTGTAGTTTAGCCCCGCTGTAGTAATGCCCCAGTAGTTTGCCCCCAGTAGTAATGCATACCTCCCAACATGACCCTCTCCAGGAGGGACACAATGCTCTGCTTCTGGACTCTTCTCTTAATGTATGATAGCCAGCACCTGTGTTGAACAGGCTAATGGATAAGAAAGGTGTTTCAGCACAGGTGCTGGCAATCATACATTAAGAGGGAAGTCCAGGAGCAGAGCATTATGTCCCTCCTGGAGAGGGTCATGTTGGGAGGTATGGTAATGCCCCTGTAGTTATGCCCCCAGTGGTAATGCACCCCCGTAGTTAGCCCCATGTAGCTTGCCCCAAGTAGTAATGCCCCCAGTAGTAAAGCCCTCTGTAGTTTACCCCTTGTAGTTTAACCCCCCTGTAGTAATGCCCCTTGTAGTTCAGCCCCCCTGTAGTTTAGTCCCCAAATAGTAATGCCATCAATAGTTTAGCCCCTGTAGTTATGCCCCTTGTAGTTTAGCCCCCTTGTAGTAATGCCACTTTTATTTTAGCCCCCCTGTAGTAATGCCCCCCTGTAGTTTTGTCCCCAAATAGTAATGCCCCCAGTAGCTTAGCCCCTGTAGTTATGCCCCCAGTAGTGTGCCCCAAGTAGTAATGCCCCAGTAGTAATGCGCCCCTGTAGTTTGCCCCCAGTAATTTACCCCTTGTAGTTTGTCCCCAGCAGATGTGCCTTAAAACCCCCCAAAAAGCACCATACTTACCAAGCCCCATTCCCGCGTCTGACCGCTGTGATCCTCCCAGCGTCCGGCTCCCTGCACAATGAGAGGGACGTCATGACGTCTCTCTCATAGCGCACACTAGAGCCGGGAGCCGGAAGCAGGAGCTCAGTACTGAGCTCCTGCCGCCAGGCTTCCACAGTGCGGGAAGAGCTGGGCGCCGCTGATAACAGCGGGCACCCGGCATCTCCCTGCGGCGCCGGCACACATTGGGTTAGGTGAGCCGGAGGAGGCGGAACTGCGTTCCGTCTTCATGTGGAACTGACAGAACACAGTTCCGCCCCTTTCCGGCTCACTTTAACCCCTGTCTGGGAGGAGTGTGGCCACAAGACCAGAGAGGAGTGGTCAGCCATTATAGGCATTACCAAGCATAGTACATAAAGAAAAAGAGCTCTTCCTCTCTGCCCACTTCAAACTGTTGTGTATGTGCCTGGGTTACACCTGGAGAGAACAGTAGTATATGCGCCAGATGCAATTAATGACCCCAGTAGAGTGCCAGATACACATAATGACCCCAGTATATGGCCAGATACACATAATGACCCCAGTATATGGCCAGATACACATACTGCCCCAGTATAGTGCCTGATACTAATAATGACCCCAGTATAGTGCCAATTACTAATAATGACCCCAGTAGAGTGCCAGGTACACATAATGACCCCAGTAGAGTGCCAGATACACATAATGACCCCAGTAGACTGTCAGATACTCATAATGACCCCAGTAGACTGTCAGATACACAAAATGACCCCAGTAGACTGTCAGATACACATAATGACCCCAATAGAGTGCCAGATACACATAACGCCCCCAGCAGTGCCAGATACATATACGCCCCAGCAGTGCCAGACACACATATGCCCCAGCAGTGCCAGATACACATACGTTCCCAGCAGTGCCAGATACACATACACCACCAGCAGTGCCAGATACACATACGCCCCCGGTAGTGCAGTGCCAGATACACACATTCCCCTATCAGTGCCAGATACACATACCCCCCCAGTAGTGCAGTGCCAGATACACATACCCCCCAGTAGTGCAGTAAAAGATACACATATGCCTCCAATAGTGCAGTGACAGATACACATACCCACCAGTAGTGCAGTGACAGATACACATACCCTTCAGTAGTGCAGTGACAGATACACATACCCCTCAGTGGTGCAGTGACAGATACACATATGCCCCCTCTGCCAGTTACAAATTTTGCTCCCACAGTGCTGCTTATTATATATATATATTATTAGCCTGTCATTCAGCACTAGACAAGGCAGCTAGCCTGCTAATGACATCCGTCATCTGTGGTGGCAGGATCGTTCACTGCAGAGTCTGCACAGAACAAATATATAGCCCCAAACATACAGACATCATGGGCGGCAAACTGAACAGCTCACAGTAGCTGGGGGCAGGGACTGCCGCTGGCAGAGGCTCCCGATATTGACAGCACCGAAGGACCCCCTCATTTGCAACACCAGAGGACTCTTTCAGCCCCCTCCCACTGGTGGTGCCCACTGACTGCACTCACCAACTCCAGGACGTGCCTCCTCCTCTTGCGGACCATGGTGACAGGATCCACGGCAGAACAGTGTGACATTATGATGCTGCTAGATGTCATGACGTTACAAACCTGCAGTGCTCCTCTGGGAACGGAGCCTGTCACCTGCCTGGCTAAGTCCCTCCCCCCTGCAGACATAGGCATTGCTATCAACTGGCAGGGCATACCGGTGGATCCCTCGGTACTCTGGCAGGCCAGTACGAGCCTGGCCGTACCCCTCTGCATTAATAAATGTAAGCACTGAGTCAATATGGATTACGATCAATTGATAGAAGATCAGGAGCAGCAACCAAGTACTAGTGCTGTGGCTGCTGCACTCATGATAGTACTGCAGCACCTACTGAAGGTGGTCCAGGGGGCAGAATGTTTAGCAAAGGGCAACTAAAATCAAATCTTTAAAAAAAGGGGCAGAGGTGTCACATTAAAACCAACAAATCAGTGCCTAAAAAAAAACACTAAGGCTGAAGAACAAACTGTGTGTTTACAAATCCCTGAGGAGAGTCTAAAAGTTCCTCACACTGCATGCATGAGGCCAATCTCCCAACCCACTACCTCATCCCTTGGCTATCTATGCCTCACTTACTTCCTACCATCAGGCCACCTTTCGCTTGCTCACACCTCATGTCAACTGTCTGTCTCCCTATACCCCCTAGATTCTGAACTCCTCAGAGTGGGGCTTTCTTCTCTCCTGTTCTCACAACCCTCTTCTCTCACACTTCAATAACAGCTCTCTGCTCTCTCCTACATATTGATGTCTATACCTGCATCTCCTCTCACTCGTTACTGTTTATCTCTTTCAATGGCTGCCTACCCCTAGTAGTATGATGACTACTGCTTTGCTTCCTTTCATCTCGGCTGTAGTGTGTACTGAGAATTGTGTTAATAATTTGTTACCTGTGCTCTGTTTTAGTCTTTCTGTTACTGTAATGTTAAGTTCTGTGTACCCTGTAATATTTTAATGTCTGCCATATGTACCACGCTGCAAAACACTTGTGGCGCCCTATAAATAAAATGTAATAATAATAATGGAGAATTCTCCTTCACCTCCATCCATTATTTCTACACCATCTGCAAATGTGGGGATGAGCAATACAAGTAAAGATGGTGAGGACATAATATAAATTGAGGATGTTAGTGTGGATGATGAGGATGTTGATGATGCTTTTTGTGTAAGTCAGCCACCAGTGGCAGCAGTCCTGTGATAAAAAGAAAGCAATTGTGATGCCTAGGCATAAGATTAAAAAAGCCACCTCTTGTGTGTGGGATTATTTTTACCCAAATCCTGCCAATGTTTGTGAAGGCATCTGCTCCATTTGTGAGGCCAAAGTTAGTAGAGGTAGAGATGTTAATAATCTAGGCACCTCCTCAATGTCATTTGCGGTAAGTTCATGAAATTTATTTTACAAAATTATAATAATATGTAAAGTAATAAAAAGCAGTCCAGTATCAGCTACCAGAAGTTTGGACCAGCCCATGCAGTTTCTACCACCGATATCCTCATTATCAACCTGCTCATTAGTAATCAGAGGTAGTCCTTCTAAAAAATTGGTTGCTGGGGCCCAAACAAACCAAACACTTCAGCCACAAAAGTGTCAGTCCCTGTCGCTGTAGTGCTTGGTTTGTTAAACTCTGCATGTCCTTTTCAATATCCAACATAAAGGTGTGTGGGAGGGCCAAGGACAATTCCATCTTGCACCACTTTTCTTTTCTGCCACTACTGTGTGGCAATGTTTCATAGATATGCTATAAACTGTTGTGTGTTTGTGCCGCTGCTTTGTCGCTTAGTAATTAACTAGCTCGATGCAGCCTTTGGCCAACATTAATGAAAACAATATTATGAGGCCAACATTGACTGAAAATGACTGGAAATTAATGTTATTGAGGATTATCTTTCTAATTTTGTTTATTGATTTTGAGACATACAGTATACTTATATCATTAAGCAGAGTTGTCATGGCAAACTACACAGCTTTACTGTGCTCTCTGCATTGGATGTGATTGTACATATGCAAAGACAAAGAATACAAGCATTTTTTGGTGATACAGTATATAGATAATGTAGGAAAAAAGTATCCCACCTTCCACCAATGCACACTAACACCTACTTTTTCCAACATTGTCTAAATACTGTATCACCAGCAATAATTGTATTCTTTATCTTTGCATATGTACAAGAAAATTTCCCTTTGGATATTGTTGTAGGGTTCTTTTTCCCTCTAAACCAGTATATGGACAAGGCCGGTGAGGTGCGGCTGGTGAGGCCCTGGCTAGTATCGAGTTACACATACGCATATATGATTTGGTGGAGAGTTTTGAATATAAAATGGTGACAATAACACAAATATGAATAATACAAAGATGATGTAATTTTTATACTCAAAACTCTGAAGTGTACTGGAGTATGACAGGTGAGGCTCTGCCTCCATCGCCTACTCTGAACGTACGTCACTGGACAAGGCTGAAAGGCAAAGAGAAACTCAGAAAGATCAAGTCATGAATTTAGTAAAGGCTGGGCACACAAAATCCAACAAATTAAAGTTTTCTGAAGGTCGGAAACTCCTTTAAGGATAGATATTTGTTTTCATCCAAAAATTGATTGTGGACCTTATTCAGGCTTGTTAGCAAATTAAAAAAAGCATACTAATGGGAAAAATCATGTTGCACTGCTGGTGGGGCACATGTAACATGTGCAGAGATGTTTAGATTTGGGTGGAATGAGTTCAAACTGACATCTAAATTGCCGTTTCAAAATAAAGCAGCCAGTATTTACCATGCACAGAAACAATATAACCAACCCAAATCTAAATTTTAGTGAAACAGGAGTTAAGTACCAGATGCCAACCGTATAGTCACTCTGGGTGGTGAGAGCAGCACTGCAGAGCAGAAGCAGTGGGGTGCTTCCAAGAATCAGAGAGCCGGAAAAGCAAATGTGAGATGTCGCAGCCGGAGACCGGGCACTGCCAGGCCTAGTGAAATGCCACGCCCCATCTTGTACAGGGAGGATCCACCGAAACAGGTCCAGACAGTGAATACCTCTTCCGCAAAGTTCAGAGTGAGTACATTGAGACTGATATTGACACTAACCATGGGCAAACTAAAAACCCAGTGCCAGTATCCAGTTTGTTGAACTGTGCAGTAGAAAGAGTGCAAACAGCATAGCGCAACATTCAGTCCTTGTTGGAAAATATCAAAGACAACCACCTCGTGCTTAAACACTGTTGGGAAATAAGAGACTGAGTTATTTATGCAAGTGAAAGTGCATTACTTTATCTGGAAGAGACTGAGTTATTTATGCAAGTGAAAGTGAGTTATTCTATCTAGACGCAGAGACTGAGTTTATTTGCCCAAGAATCCCTTATTACCAAGTTAGCTACTTTTGTTCAGAGACATTCCAATCCCTTTGCTAGCTACATCTTCTTTTGGAATAAGATTGAGTTATGTTGGCATTCTTACAACCCAGGATTACTTGTGTACCTGTATGCCATTTCCCCCATTGCAACGCTGTGGCATCACAGGATTCAAAAAGAGCTCCAATGTTATTTGCCAGTGAATATTATTATAACTTGGTTAGGGAAAGCTACAAATTTAGCAACTGTTATTGCAAAGTGTGTTTTTCATTACTTTTCTCATTACCATATTAAAGATTGTAATATAATATAGCAATATATGTGATTTAATTGATTGTCTTTTGCATTTTTGAATAAACCAATGTGATGTGAACTGTAGTCAATTGTCCTCTCTTCATCTTCTTTTTATGCCCTATTCTTCTTGTGATTATTTAATATTTTGTGCCAACCAATCATCATCTTCGATCCAGAGTTCATTGCAGCTCAATAAAAAGACATCCTGTTAGAATTGCTGACTCACTCCTGTTTTGTATCAATCTATCCTATATCTCTGAACAAGGTACTACAGAGCAAGGTATGGGGAGAAAAATTTCAGGGGAAAGGTCCGTCACATAGCCACCCAACAGCTGTGTTACAGTACCTCTCTCAACCACTTAGACATGCCCGCGAACCCCGGGGTGTTACATATATGGTTGTATCGGAATGCAGAACATACAGTAAGGTGGGTATGTCAGTGCAGTTGGCAGATGACCATGCACACAGACTTGCAGCAGTCAAATGCTGCCATTTTTACAGCCATGCTAAAAGTCATCTTATCACGTTCTGATCTGGACCAATATGCAAACAGTTTAATCACCGATTATACTGATGTTGCGCTTCTGTGCTCTTTCCATAATAATGTTACATGGATGCTACAATATATAACAAGTAGCAAATACATTTTATACACTTGAATGTTTTACTTTAATTAAAACAAACTAAATTTATAAGGTGCAAATGAATAAAATGGCACATTGCATAACACCTTTACCTATATGCCCAACCATGCCTAAAGTGCACGTCTGCCTGACCGAAACTACCTTCTATTTATAGGTGTCTCTACACTACGTAAGAAATCATGGATGAGTGTAATTAGAATGACAAATAGGGCATATAAATGTTTACAGCCCTTTTTAGTCCAGCATAAAAGTTCAGGATTTATAAGAGTCGCTCTGAGCTGAAAGCAGTGATGATACCACTCACAGCACTTGGCACTCTACACCAGGCACATCCTGTCTGATCCTTCTTGTCCTTTTCATCATAACCATTAACCCTACAATCAGCAGTGGCAGCCAAGTACACTTACTGACAGACAGCCTTTTGCCTCTTCATTTAATGGTAATCTATGTGCATATATATTTAATCACTTCAAACTGAATCGCAAAATGTATCATTTTAGATGTATGACATGGTATTTTCAATATCCGGTGTACAGTACAATCAATCAGGGCTGCCAACCATTGGCCAGACAAGAGCGGAATGACATATGGACATATAAGCTGCGCCAGCAGAGGCTTCCTCTATTTCTACTAACAAGCAGAAATTGTGATGCGATCGCAATTTCTTCTTGTTGAAGGGGGGAGGCGGCTGGCAGCATGCTGGGCGGCCTTGACCTGTGATGGGCGGCCACCAGCATGCGATCCAAATGATAGCAAATTCTGCTAATTAGCTGAACTTGCTACTTAATTAGGCCCAAAATCTGCTATCTCATAGCCCAAAATCTGCTATGAACAAGGACATACTGTAACCCCAGGGTAAAGGATTTGAGTTGTAATACATCATCTCTGTAGGACCCGCTCCACACTTCTGAACATGCTTAGGGGCCTGCACAGTTCAGCGCTGTTTGGACCCTGAAACTGAAAGCCCCATTGACGGGGCCGGAATATAGGCAGGGCAGATGGGGCTGTCATTCAGGAGCCCCAACACATTGGGGACCCCACAATTTGGAAAATATTGCCCCGGCAGATTCTACCCTCCCTGGTTGACTCCCAGCAGCAGGGCACTGCAGTGAGTTGATTCGCAGGTGGGAAGAGGATGTGGCCTAATGCTGTGAACTGTTTGCCCCCATCAGAGACCTGTGCTGTAGCCTATCCACGCTGTGCAATTTGTGGGTTGAAGGGGACAGGTCCTAATGCAGTGAGGTGCCCGCTTCCTCAGAGACCTGGGCTGATTGCTGAAGCCTAGCCAGGCTGTAACAGGTAGTGTCTCTCCAATTATCTCCACCTCCCTCCCTATCTCTATTTCTCCTTTCTTGCTCCCCTCTCTCTCCCTGACATGCTCTCTCTCTCTCTCTCTCGCTCTGACACACTCTCTGCTGCCATAATGTGTAAAAAGGGGGACTCTGCTGCCGTAATATGTAAAAAGGGGGACTCTGCCTGCTGTAATGTGTAAAAAGGGGACTTGGCTGCCGTAATGTGTAAAAAGGGAGACTCTGCTGCTGTAATGTGTAAAAGGGGGACTCTAACTGCCATACTGTGTAAAAGGGCACTCTACCTGGTGTAATGTGCAAAAGGGGACTCTACCTGGCGTAATGTGTAAAAGGGGGACTCTGCTGCCTAATGTGTAAAAAGGGGGACTCTGCTACCATAATGTGTAAAAAGGGGACTCTGCCTGCCGTAATGTGTAAAAGTGAGTTTCACCTGCCATAATGTGTAAAAGGGGACTCTATTTGCCTGATGTGTAATAGGGGACTCTACCTGCCATTATGTGTAAAAGGGGACGCTACCTGCCGTAATGTGTATAAGGAAACTCTATCTTCTGTAATGTGTAAAAGGGAGCTCTGCCTGCCATAATGTGTAGAAGAGGACTCTACCTGCCATACTATGTAAAAGGGGACTCTACCTGCCGTATTGTGTAAAAGGGGACTCTACCTGGTGTAAAGTGTGATAGGGACTCTACCTGGCGTAATGTGTAAAATACGGCTCTACCTGGCGTGATGTGTGACAGACCTGGCTTAATGTGTGACAGGGGCTCTACCTGGCGTAATGTGTAAAAGGGGCTCTACCTGGTGTAATGTGTGTAAGTTTCGCTACTGTGCAGCATAATTTGAATAATGAAGACCACTGTACAGCGTAATATGAATTGGTATTCTTTTGTGGCCACGCCCCTTCTCCCATGAAGCCACTCCCCTATATTTTCTCACACACCTTGAAAGGAGCACTAATATTTAGAGTTTGTGTGGACCCCCCATGTTTTGGTTTTGGTTCTAATTACATCCTAGTGTTTAAGTTTTGGTTTGCAAAACCACCCTCAACTTATTGCTTTGGATTCGGATTTCGGTTTGGTTTCAAATCGATAAATAAAAACTATAATTATTCCTAAAAATCTATACAAATCTATAAAAACATCTACAATCATGTAATTTTTGCAATCCAAAACCCAAAATTCGGATTTAAAATCATTATTTCAAAGCTCAGGAAAATCTGAACTGAGGCTCAGATCAGATCTCCTCAGGATCCGGAGTGAGTTTTGGTTTGTTTCAGATCCACAAATTCAGATGGATTTAGATTTTTGGAGAACGAACTGCACATCTCCACTATTTATGAATGTCCTGATTCTACACTGTCTCTTCAATGGAGATGGCAGCATTATGTATATGTACAATAAAGTATCCAGACTTGTCAATAGTCAAATCAGCCAAACATAGATGACTACCCCTCTGGCTCTTGGCCTCTCCCTTTTGGATGACTTCCTCTAGTTTTTGACCCAGGTTCTCAGATATCAGGATCTACCCTTTTCTCTTTACCCATAGATTTTCTTTTGCTATAGTCCCTGTATTATTTCTGTACTTAACATACAGCACATGATTTTCCTAAAGACTGTTACTCTGCACACATACAATTTGAATCCACCAACTCAATACCTGTAAATGAAAGCTAAATGGAACTGATGAGTTAAGTAAAGGTAAGAAAGTTTTAGAAAAGTATAACAGAACTACTCATAAGGGGGTTTATTCAGAGTTGCCGACAAGTAGCCACAGATACTGCTGCATTGCATCCTCAGAACTAAATGTAGAGCTTCTAATGCAGTGCTCTCTAACCCATAGCTCGCGAAGCGCACGGGCTTGGGCAGTCAATGGCACTCCTCCTCCCTTCATTTTTAATATGGTGCCGGCCGTCAGCCAATCAGAGCTCGTGGACCGGCAGTGGCGGCACCTGATTGGCTGCCAGACCGCAAGTTTTGATTGGCTCACTTACCGGCACCATATTTTAAATGCCCGCCGGCGCCAGAGACTCTGTCACCCTCACCGTAGCCGCTCTCCGGACTTCACAGGAGAGGCTCGCGCTGCGCTCTCCTCCCCTTCCATCCCTCATACAGGAGGAGCAAACTGGTGGCAGTAGAAGAAGGCAGCAAGGGTTAGCACTGTGTGAGGCACTGTATCGGACACTGCGGGGGGGGCATTATTTGTCTATCTGGCACTGCTGGGGGCATTATTTGTGTATCTGGCACTGCTGGGAGGCATTATTTGAATATCTGGCACTGCTGAGGGGCATTATTTGTGTATCTGGCACTGCTGAGGGGCATTATTTGTGTATCTGGCAATACGCGGGGGGGCATTACTTGTAGTTGTGAGACCATGCCCACTTTGTGAGACCACACCCACTTTCCCAGAAACGCATGCGCATTGGGGGGAGGGGGTATCTCCTTCAGAGGTTTTATTTTCCAAAAGTAGCTCACACCCCAATAAAGGTTGGAGACCACTGTTCTAATGTATCGCTGTGGTTGCACTGCCTCTGTGCCATTATACTGTAACTATTTGTGCAGGCTGTTGAAAGAGGAGTGTGCTCATAGGCATGCTCAGCACATTACATTAGGGTGTGCTCTGCTTATGGGGTGCCTAAAACCAGTCAGGATGTGAGTCTAGCACTATTTTAAAGTCATCAAACAACTTCTTATAATGTTAACCCAATCAATCAAATATCCCAAACTCTTTCCCAGCACATCTTATCCCTGACATAGCTCTTCTCTCACACATCTTATCCCTGACACCAGAGCCATAACTAGCCTAGACATTTTGGTACCCTGTGCCAGAAAGAGAATTGGTGCCCCTTCCCATATGTAAAATAGGGACAGTGCACAGAGAATGCGCGTGCCAAAAATATGGTTGTGGCTTCATGGGGGAAGGGGTGTGGCCACAGAATGGTACCAATTCACATTACACCACACAGTGATATCCGTTACTCACATTACACCACACAGTAGTACCCCTTATACACATTATGCCATGTTAGAGCCCCTTATACACCTTACGCCAGGTAGAGCCCCTTATACACCTGACGCCAGGTGGAGCCCCTTACACACATTACACTAGGCAGAGGCCCTGAAACACACTATGCCAGGTAGAACCACTTAAACACATTATGCCAGGTAGAGTCCCTTATACACATGCCAGGTAGAGCACTTATACATATTATATCAGGTAGAGCCCCTTATATACATTATGACTAGTAGAGCCTATTATACACATTACACTAGACAAACCCCTTAAAGAAACTATGCCAGGTAGAACCACTTAAACACACTATGCCAGGTAGAGTCCCTTATACACATTACGCCAGGTAGAGCACGTTATACACATTATATCAGGTAGAGCCCCTTATAAACATTATGCCAGGAAGAGCACCTTATACACATTATACCATATAGAACTGTGATACGCCGGTAAAACACTATGAATAATAGTGGGTATAATGTTTGTAAGTGGACTTACTTGCTCCAGTACTGCAGGGGTTAACAGTTCCCCTACTGGATGATGCCAGCAGCTAGCAGGGAAACACTAGGTGCCAGAAGAATGACAGCCACAGCACCTGGAGAGTGGAAAGATCCAGAGCCCCAGCAACAGGCTGACCTGTGAACTGAGGAAGGGGAGGAGCCTGTGGTGAGGGAAGAGAGAACTCGGGGCGGATGTATTAACCTGGAGAAGGCATAAGGAAGTGATAAACCAGTGATATGTGCAAGGTGATTAAGGCACCAGCCAATCAGATCCTAACTGTTAATTTACATATTGGAGCTGATTGGCTGGTGCCTTTATCACCTTGTACATATCACTGGTTTATCACTTCCTTATGCCTTTTCTAAGTTAATACATCTACCCCCAGGTGAGGAGACAGAGCCAAGCTGAGTAGAGCTGCCTGGGAGCTGGCTTGTACCTGAGAGTGCTGACTAGAGGAGTGGGGTGCAGCTGTGGGAGGACTGCAGGAAGCTCTAGTGACTGGAGAGATCCCCTAAGCCACCAGGAGCCGCAACACAGGGACAGAGAGTGGTGCAGACATCAGAGTGTGACCAGTCAGGCACGTTGGGAAGCAGCACTAACACCCCAGGGTAAGCTCCTGTAAAATCAGAGGGAGGAGAGATCCAGCAACAGACAGACCCTCAGGAAATCCCCAGCCTGATACCTGACAGCTAACCTCCTAAGTGCCCAGTCAGTCAGTGTGAGCCAGAAGGAGAGAGACCAGATAGAGCAGGAGCTAGAGACTCTGTGTTGAACTTTTACTAAGGGCAGCTGGGTAACCCCCACATTGGAAGAAAGGCATTCAGCCAAGTGTGATACAACAGACTGTCAGTGGGAAGTATAGTCACTCTACTACAACTGACATCCAGCTGCTATTGAGAGTAAGAAACCAACAACCCATTCCTTATCACACAAAGTGAGAGACTTGGACAGTGATATAGTTATTGTCACACCCTGCAGGTTGCATTACAGACTGTAGTGAGGGGATAAGAACTCAACAAACCAGGAATTGTACTACTTCAATTTGGCTTTCCAAACAAAGAGAGACATATTGCTTCTGCCTCTTAACCTAGCAATCTGGTGGACCAATATGCAATAGGTAGCATCTATCCTTGTGTATCTATGCCTATTTCCCTATAGATTGTAAGCTTGCGAGCAGGGCCTTCCTACCTCTATGTCTGTCTGTTTTTACCCAGTTTTGTTCTATTACTGTTGTTCTAATTGTAAAGCGCAACGGAATATGCTGCGCTATATAAGAAACTGTTAATAAATAAATAAATAATGTGCTTTTGCTAACTAAAAATTCAACTGCCACCTGGAGGACACTAGAAATATTGCCAAGGTTCATTTAATTAATATTGTACTACATGCAAAAGTGGAGTACTACATTTGCAAAGGTGTGCTTAACCGTGAAGTGTGATGTAACTAACTGGCGTTACCTGAAAGATATTACTGTAGCAGTTAGGATTGTCATGTGTTTTACCTGATTTGGTACCATTGTGTATGGTAAACCATTTTCTTTCAAAAATAGCAGTGACAACCTTGTTACTTATAATAAAATACCAGTCACTGTCCTAACGCGTGGTGACGTGTTTGTTGGGATCTTTGGGGGTCCTTGTCTCTCTGCTAGTCACCGAGGAAGCCTGAAGAGAGATTGTACAGAAGGCCAAGGAAGAAGATCGGGAAACGCAGGTACCACTCGATCCACTCACACACCGCCACTCCACCACTAGTTGCGTATTACAGAACCTCTAACACGCATTATGCCAGGTATAGCCCCTTACACACATTATGCCAAGTAGAGCACATTATACACATTATGCCAAGTAGAACCCCTTATACACATTACACCAGGTAGAACCCCTTATACACATTACACCAGGTAGATGACAATCGAGTGAGTGTGTATGTGTCTCACTTACTGGTGGGTGGAGGAATGTGGGTGGGCACCACCAGCACAGCCCTAGTTACTGCCCAGCCTGACACAGCTCTTACCCCTGACCAGTGGTGAAAGTAGAAATATTTTCTTGCAGGTACTCTGTGCGACATGCACCAAAAAAAAATAGCCGTGAGCATGTGTCACAAGGGGAGTGGTCACATGCACAGGGGCACGGCGTGTGACATGCCCCTGTTTCTTGGCACTCTAGGGGTCAAATTGGTAAAGTAAGGTATGGTGGTCCTTCAGGTTTGTTAGCAAACCAAAAAAGTTTGCAATTGGGCAAAACCATGTTGCATTGAAGGTGGGACAGATGTAACGAGCATAGAGATTTAGATTTGGGTGTTGCTTTTGTACAGGGTAAATACTGGCTGATTAATTTCTACACTACAATTTAAATTTCAGTTTGAACATACCCCACCCAATCTAACGATCTCTGCACATTACATCTGCCCCACCTGCAGTGCAAATGGTTTTCGCCAATTCAGGGCCGTAACTAGGTGTGTGCGGAGGGGGCACCCCTCTTTTTGCTTTGTGAAAAAATGATCAGCATTGCAGCTGAGCAGATCTATGTAGTGTGTACTGCAAGGGACTGGTTGTGTGGCTGCACACTACATAGATCTGCTCAATTGCAATGCTGATTATTTTTTTACAAAGTTCCACAAGCCTCATATTGTTAGGAATCTCATAGTTTCTATGCAGGATCAAATAGCTCAGTGAGTAGGATGTCTGACTAGCATTCAAAAGGTTATACAGTAGGTTTGAATCCTGAGTATGGCAGTATATTGAAATGTGTAATTTAAGAAAGGGTAGGATTGTAACTGAATAACAGTGAGTCTATAAATGTGTGTGTATTTTTATATATATATATATATATATATATATATATATAAGATTTGGGGAGGGTATTCACAGCACGGGCTTTCTCTGGGATCAATCTTGTTATACCCCTTCCCCACAAGGCATGCGCCTTATGTCCCTATTGGAAAAATGGAATGGGGGGGGGGGTTTGCCAATTCTCTTTGGCACAGGGTACAAAAAGTCTAGTTACAAGTCTGGGCCAATTTCTAATTTTTTTAGTTTGCTAGCAAACCTGAATAAGGCCCATAGTACACATTTTATTGGTACTCAATTTAAGGTTAAAACAGAATTAATAAGTAAAATAAAAACAAAGCTACTATTGTAGAATGAAAAAGAACAGACGATTCAAAGATTCAAAACAGGTTTGCACCATATCAATGTAAAGCAGATGCTGGTTAGAAAGATGATGCCCATGTATTATGCCCACCTGAAAGTCAAATGTGCACGTGCATATCAATGACATGAAAATTTGATAACTTTGTCTCTTTAAATTTATGCTAAATACTCTATTGTGTTTAGACTGTCACCAATATACAATGAAGGTAATTGTAAAAAGAAAATTTCAAGTTGATTTCTTTCACTCCAAAGGGATGTGCCAAGGCCGGTGGTTCAGATTACAAAACAGGATTTTCTCTAGAAGACAAACTGACAGGTGAATAAACTTGTTTCTATCGTCTGTACAGCATGAAGGATGCACATTAGACAATAGGAGACAAACTAAACCTCATATGCCAGCAGTGATAGAAAAAATAAGATTTGCATTCATTATAACCTGGCAAGCATCATATTAAATAAATACACAAGTTAATTAACATCTGGTATCACAGGCTGAACAAGACATATGAGAGACAATTGAGGTATCACATACGAATCACATAACCTGGGTTGGTTGGTTGGTTGGTTGGTTGGTTGGTTGGTTGGTTGGTTGGTTGGTTGGTTAATTAATTAACAATTTTATATTTCTTTATTTTTTTAAGCAACATGGTCAATAGAAATCAGTGCACATTACCTATAACCTAATACTCACCAGGTTATTTGTTTCTCTCTCCCGGCCAGCACACAATAATGGACCAGCAAGAGACATACATCTTACATGATAATAGTAATGCAGAGATCTCAGTTACATACATTTGCAAACATATGGTAAACCACCAGTTACAGCAAGCGCTGATGGTACAATAAACCAATACATTTATTTGAGCAACTACCATTATGTGTATCACTGTTCTGAGAGACATGTATGGGATCAGCAGTTGGAGAGTATGCTGATATTTGTAGTGACATATTGGAGGAACTTGGGGTGCATCCAGGTGAGTTGACTCTCAATTTAGAAATACAGAAATGTATGACCTAAAGTAGTTAATATTATCATGTAATCAATGCTGCAAGTATGGCGGTATCAGGCAGTATGGCATACCATTAAGAACTTCATAGCAAGTATGCCATACCCCAAAACCACTTTACTACCGCAGGACTACGTTTATTTCCATTTGCATGTCTGACATGAAAACGGAAGAGTTTAGTTTGTCTGGATACAGCATACATGACATCATGACGTTGTGCTGCCCTGGACACCACTGGCTTGAAGGACAGTCACAGGATGCCGTAAGGGGCAGGATGTGACACATGGGGCAGGATGTGACACAGGGGTCATGAGTCTGATTGAACCTCTGTTGTATGATGATGACATTGGTTATATTTCTACACAGTCATCTTCCAGACCATGTGATTTCCTATGTGAATAGTGAATACCAACTGAAGACACTGTCTGTCAAGGAAGGGTCAATTTCTTCAGAGGTTCCCCGTTACAGAGAAACCACTATATAAGAATAGTTAATTTGGAATGGAGAGAGGAGTGCTCCCAGAGTGACACGCCCCTACTTCAAGTAAACACACCACGCGTGTCATGTGGCCACACCTGTTTGCCACGTGGCCACGCCAAATTTTGCCCATGCCATAAGCGTGCGCTCACAGTACCACTAAGAACTGTATTCTGCTTGAACTACTGCATGTAGGACCCCCAGGGCAGAACACTGCAGAAGTGCGGGTCATCCGCAATGAAATCTTGCAGGATCTCATGCATGGGCCATAGGCATATGCAAACTAGGCAATTGCCTAGGGCATTTGATATTCCTAGGGGCATCAACAGCTTCTGCTGATTAAAATGATATGCGGCATGCCTATATTCTGTGTGTAGCATTTCATATGCAGATACAGCTACAGTCTCACACAGTATATAGGCATGCTGCATATCATTTTAATCAGCAGAATCTGCTTGTGCATCCTAGCCACATAGCAATGCAAATAGGATGCATTTTCATAAAAAAGTGCCTGACGTTAGCATTGAGGCAAGATTTATGAGGATACATCTGTATCCAAGCAGAGTCAGAGGTCACACTGTTAGTGACAGTGTGAGTGCTGTGTGCATGTGAGTGGGTTGGTTGTGCAGTAGTGTTCGGAATATGTGTAAGGAGCATTATGTGTGTCATGTAAAAATGCATTAATAATGTGCAACAGATGTGTAAGGGGCACTATGTGTGTCATTATGTGTATAAGGGCATTAATAATGTGCGGCATATGTATAACAGGGTACTACTGTATGTGTGTCATTATATGTATAGGGGCACTAATAATGTGCAGCAAATGTGTAGGGGACACTATGTGTCATTATGTGTATAAGGGCATTAATAATGTGCGGCATATGTGTAACAGGGTACTACTGTATGTGTCATTATGTGTATAGGGGCACTAATAATGTGCAGCAAATGTGTAGGGGGCACTATGTGTGTCATTATGTGTATAAGGGCATTAATAATGTGCGGCATATGTGTAAGGGACATTATGTGTAAAAGGGCATTAATAAAGGTTGTCATAATGTGTAAGGTGCATTATGTTTATAAGGACATTAATAATGTGTCTCATATGTGTAAGGGGCATTACTGTGTGGAATTATGTATATAAATGCATTACTAATGTGTGGCATTATGTGTATAAGGTGCTCTACTATGTGGCGTTGCATATAGAAAGGGCACTACTGTGTTGTCTAATGTGAATAAAGAGCAATAGGGTGTGGTGTAATGTGAATAAGGAGCAATTCAGTGTGATGTAATGTGAATAAGGGGCTCTACTGTGAGGAGTAACGTTTATGATACTACTGTGGGATGTAATATGAACTATGGACACTATCGCATGATCAAATGTGAATAAAGTTGCAGTACTGTGTGGCGTAATTGGAATTGGGGTTACTATTGTGGGGCCATGCCCCTAGCCAGCAAAAACACACCCCTTGTTGGGCTGTGCGCAAAATGTGCGAACTGTTCCTATTTAAAATATAGGGGTACAAACCCCAAAATAAGGACTGCTATGGGTGAGGGGTGATGGTGCTGGGAAAGAGGTGGAAGGTCAGAGGCGGAACCAGGGGTTGTGCTAGGGGGCACCAGCCAAAATCTTGCCTAGGGCATCATATTGGTTAGGGCCGGCTCTGGGCACTAGAGCCATAACATACAGACCCTCCAACATGACCCCTTCCATCAGGTGCAAAATGCTTAGCTCCTGCACTTCCCATTTAGGATTGAAGTCACCTGTGTTGCAATTAATGAACTAATGAACACTAATGAACTAATTCCACACAGGTGTCAGCAATCATAAAGAGGGAAGTCCAAGAGCAGAGCCTTTTGTACCTGATGGAAGAAGTCGTGTTGGAGGGTCTATGACTTGCGCATTACCACTAGGCTGATTTGCTACAGTACATTACTTGCTGAAATGACTAGAAGAGAGAGTTTTCTCTCTCACTCAGATGGCTCACATATTAATCATACTTATCTACTCCCCTGGAATGGCCGAGAGTCTCCCGAAAATTGGGTGGCCCTCCCAGCTCCCCGGAAGAGCAGGCAAGTCTCCTCATTTTGGAGGTACTCCCTGCTGGCCTCCCACTTAGCGAGTAATGAGGGTGGTCCGGGCGGTTGATGATGCAATTGTCACGATGACCGACATTGTAGAGTGGGGGGGCGTGGCTACAATTATGCAAACCCGGCCATAACGTCCCCATGCCGCCTCCACCACACCCCCTTTGCCTCATCACACCCACGCTCCGGGCCCCCACCTGAGCCGACCTGGCTACTTTTCCCCGGAGAGAGCAGCACAGAAATCGGCAACTATGATATTAATACATATTGGTGCTATTGTTTCCCACTTCACATGGAAAAGCAGCAAAACAGCTTCATTTTCATAATGATAAGTGTACTATTACTTTATTTACCCCTTTATCACTCATTCAAAGGGAGATTTATCAAACCTTCTAAAGAGGACAAATGAAGAAGTTGCCCATAGCAACTAATAAGTGAAGCATGGGTTCTGCATGTCTCCCATTTCTAGGACAATCATCTACATCTGTCCATACTGCTGGTAACATTTAAAGTCTTGCTGGCAAAGTTATTTCACTTGATTCATAAAAACTCTTGGTTTTATTTTATTTAACTAGTTATACTGTATGGTAATCTCTATTAATGGTAAATTAAGTGCACTTCAGTTTCTATAAGAAGACTTTTGTTTACCAGCTCTGTAATTACATTCAGTTTTGTCGCCATGGATACATTCTTTAGATCTCTGGTTCAAGAGTACCATGTCAAAATAACACAGATACATTGTAATAATAAAAAGGTACAAACCCGCCGATTGCAATGTAAACAAAACTGAAAGACATACTAATTGTTATTTTTATGCATTTTTTCCTGATCCAGAAGAAGTGTTCTCTGGATGCTACTGGAAGTGTTTAAGACTACAACGGTTTCTATGGTGGTATTTACAAGTGTTACCGCACATTCAAAGCTGTCAAGGCAAAAAGAAAACACAAACTGCAATGAGCAGGAAATAACAAATTAAACAGCACTGCCTGTTTACGCTTATTCTGTGTGGTGTATAGCCCAAAAAATACAGTAAAATAAGCATTACGTCAACAGATGTATGTTATTACATAGGATTCAGAAGACACATGCCAGATGTAACAGCATTCGGGGCAACTGGAACTGTTTTCCATCTCCGTGAGGGTGGGATGTATTAAAATACATTGCCGCCCCTCGCCGCCTACCGCAGCAATGCTAATCGCATATGTACTAACATATGCGATTAACATTGCAATGCGGTGACGGAGGTCTCCGTCACCTCCCTGGGCTCTCCAACTCCTCCCAGGCCGGGAAGCAGACAGCAGGCTGTCCCGGGCGCCTCCTCCTCTTCCCTGCAGCCAGATGGACCTCTTGCTGTGTTGATAGGGGGAGGAGGAGTTTGGCTTCCGGGACCAGGGCTGCCTGCACACAGGTATGACGGGGGGAGGAGAGGAGCCGCTAGCGGCGCAAGGCAGCAGGATGCGGCTCGCCGGCGTTAAGAAGCCCATAGGCTTCTATAGGGTATCGCCATCAAAAAATGGCGATACCCTCGGCGGCAAAAACCCAGCAGCCGGGGGTTAGTACATATAAAAATGTGGTAAAACCCCTGAAAATGGGGGTTTTACCGCTTTTTTCCTTTAGTACATCCCGCCCTGAGTCACCAATTTAAACAATAAAAAATGGGTGTTGACCCGCCTGGTGAGTTACCCACACACAGTGGAAACATCCGTGACAATACAACGTATAAATTCCTTAAGCACTCATGATATCACTGAGGAACACCATCAATAATGGTATATTCCAAAACTATTTTGTGACCCCAAAAAGAGATAAAGCTGCAGAATCTCAGAAATCTATACTATTTTTCTTATCTGAAACAAGATATAAATAAATTCTATACAGTGTAATATATTTAATTGAAGTTATTAAATCCAAGAAAAACTGTTATGACCCAGGAGAACGCAGGCTAGAAAGAGCCTGGTAACTTATCATAATCCCACCTCAGCTAGGACAAAGTGGTGCAGTGTATGCGGTACACACGGGCCCCTGGGTCCAGAGGGGCCCACACCGTACTTCCTGCATCCATATTTTAATAACCTCTGCAGAGTTCCGCAGCAGTGACAATGACTCTGAGCACTAGGACTGCGGGAAAATGGCGTGGTGGCCATTTTCCTGCCATTTGTGCATATGCAGTAGGGAAAATGACTGGGAAGATGGCCACTGTGCTGTGTACCCAGAGACCTGCACACTAACTGGTGCTCAGAGTCACTGCTCTGCCTGATAGAGAGGTTGGGCACCCTCTTCTCTTAATACGCCTCTGGAGTTATGGCAGGTAAAATATTATGACAGGCCTCCAGACTGTAAGCTCTCACTAGCAGGACCCTCCACAGTCTGCACTATCATTGTCTCCATTGTTATCCCACAGTCAGCCTATCTGGTCCTTTCTGTCTGCCCTCCCAGCAATGCTAATAACTGACTCAGTTGTCTTATCATCTTACTGTTTGATCTTCCCCTTGTACTCTGTTTGAATTTTTTTTATATTGTATTGATTGTATTTGTACATTTACCCTGGTACAACCTTGCAGACACTTGGTGGTGCAATAGAAATGATGATTTCAAATAATACAGGTAAGTGTTGTTTCTGCTAATTTAGCGTTACACTGCTCTTTTATCTGCTATTTTTACAATGTGAGTTTTCTTACTGTGGCCTTAGCTAGGTTGTTCATCAGCGTTCATCACAATCCTCCCCAAGGTTCTAAAATCGCTCTCCGTTGCCAGTCATCATATTTTTTCTGTCAACATCTCTGGTTAGTAAACTGCCAACGGTCACATGTGCAGTGAGGGGCAATGAGCAATAGAACTTTATACTGCTCAACAGTATGAGGACTTCTGATCATATAAAGGCCATACATACTCACGTATTCATTTTCACTAATGTCCCTTGTTGAGTTTGTTTTGTATGTTGTGCTGTAGAGGCAAATGCAAAGCACTTTGAGTCCTATTAGGAGAAAAGTGCTGTATAAATAACATTATTAAGTTATTATGCATACTGTATAGTAAACATACAATGCATTTGCAGAGTTCAAGATACTGTACTTTGATTTATTGCAGAAATCTAAATAAATAAGCAAAAATCACAGAAAGCAGCTGCTGTGTATATTACTTATTCCAGGCCCCCAAAAAACAAAATCAAAACGAACAAAGACACGGATAAAGCTTCAACTTAAACATTTACAAATGCGCTTACAATGCTTGCCACAAGTGTTGCTAAATCACTGTAATCAGTAGCAGCTAATTACTGCTTCCACCATTACTTCTCACTATCACTCTACTGTAGCTGCAGGTTTCTGCTAAACAGGCATGCTGATAATTTTGTAACCACCAGGATTAGGATATTGAGGACATTACTACCGGTAGATATTTTACAGTCTCATAAATAAAAGGGTAATTCCATATGTAAATAATATATGTAATAATAAGACTAATATTTGTTCATGAAATACAGTATGTATTTAGTTTTGTCCTGTTATTGTGACCACTGAGATACATTTA
Organism: Pseudophryne corroboree; assembly: GCF_028390025.1. Taxonomy (NCBI): domain Eukaryota; kingdom Metazoa; phylum Chordata; class Amphibia; order Anura; family Myobatrachidae; genus Pseudophryne; species Pseudophryne corroboree. The sequence goes on along the minus strand of NC_086444.1, from coordinate 183,868,338 downwards.
GAAGATACTTGTATGAATCTCAGGGGCAGTTTCTAGAGATGAGCGCCTGAAATTTTTCGGGTTTTGTGTTTTGGTTTTGGGTTCGGTTCCACGGCCGTGTTTTGGGTTCGACCGCGTTTTGGCAAAACCTCACCGAATTTTTTTTGTCGGATTCGGGTGTGTTTTGGATTCGGGTGTTTTTTCAAAAAACACTAAAAAAACAGCTTAAATCATAGAATTTGGGGGTCATTTTGATCCCATATTATTATTAACCTCAAAAACCATAATTTCCACTCATTTTCAGTCTATTCTGAATACCTCACACCTCACAATATTATTTTTAGTCCTAAAATTTGCACCAAGGTCGCTGGATGACTAAGCTAAGCGACACTAGTGGCCGACACAAACACCTGGCCCATTTAGGAGTGGCACTGCAGTGTCACGCAGGATGTCCCTTCCAAAAAACCCTCCCCAATCAGCACATGACGCAAAGAAAAAAAGAGGCGCAATGAGGTAGCTGACTGTGTGAGTAAGATTAGCGACCCTAGTGGCCGACACAAACACCGGGCCCATTTAGGAGTGGCACTGCAGTGTCACGCAGGATGTCCCTTCCAAAAACCCTCCCCAATCAGCACATGACGCAAAGAAAAAAAGAGGCGCAATGAGGTAGCTGACTGTGTGAGTAAGATTAGCGACCCTAGTGGCCGACACAAACACCGGGCCCATTTAGGAGTGGCACTGCAGTGTCACGCAGGATGTCCCTTCCAAAAAACCCTCCCCAATCAGCACATGACGCAAAGAAAAAAAGAGGCGCAATGAGGTAGCTGACTGTGTGAGTAAGATTAGCGACCCTAGTGGCCGACACAAACACCGGGCCCATTTAGGAGTGGCACTGCAGTGTCACGCAGGATGTCCCTTCCAAAAAACCCTCCCCAATCAGCACATGACGCAAAGAAAAAAAGAGGCGCAATGAGGTAGCTGACTGTGTGAGTAAGATTAGCGACCCTAGTGGCCGACACAAACACCGGGCCCATTTAGGAGTGGCACTGCAGTGTCACGCAGGATGTCCCTTCCAAAAAACCCTCCCCAATCAGCACATGACGCAAAGAAAAAAAGAGGCGCAATGAGGTAGCTGACTGTGTGAGTAAGATTAGCGACCCTAGTGGCCGACACAAACACCGGGCCCATTTAGGAGTGGCACTGCAGTGTCACGCAGGATGTCCCTTCCAAAAAACCCTCCCCAAACAGCACATGACGCAAAGAACAATAAAAGAAAAAAGAGGTGCAAGATGGAATTGTCCTTGGGCCCTCCCACCCACCCTTATGTTGTATAAACAAAACAGGACATGCACACTTTAACCAACCCATCATTTCAGTGACAGGGTCTACCACACGACTGTGACTGATATGACGGGTTGGTTTGGACCCCCCCCCAAAAAAGAAGCAATTAATCTCTCCTTGCACAAACTGGCTCTACAGAGGCAAGATGTCCACCTCATCATCACCCTCCGATATATCACCGTGTACATCCCCCTCCTCACAGATTATCAATTCGTCCCCACTGGAATCCACCATCTCAGCTCCCTGTGTACTTTGTGGAGGCAATTGCTGCTGGTCAATGTCTCCGCGGAGGAATTGATTATAATTCATTTTAATGAACATCATCTTCTCCACATTTTCTGGATGTAACCTCGTACGCCGATTGCTGACAAGGTGAGCGGCGGCACTAAACACTCTTTCGGAGTACACACTTGTGGGAGGGCAACTTAGGTAGAATAAAGCCAGTTTGTGCAATGGCCTCCAAATTGCCTCTTTTTCCTGCCAGTATAAGTATGGACTGTGTGACGTGCCTACTTGGATGCGGTCACTCATATAATCCTCCACCATTCTTTCAATGGTGAGAGAATCATATGCAGTGACAGTAGACGACATGTCCGTAATCGTTGTCAGGTCCTTCAGTCCGGACCAGATGTCAGCATCAGCAGTCGCTCCAGACTGCCCTGCATCACCGCCAGCGGGTGGGCTCGGAATTCTGAGCCTTTTCCTCGCACCCCCAGTTGCGGGAGAATGTGAAGGAGGAGATGTTGACAGGTCGCGTTCCGCTTGACTTGACAATTTTCTCACCAGCAGGTCTTTCAACCCCTGCAGACTTGTGTCTGCCGGAAAGAGAGATCCAAGGTAGGCTTTAAATCTAGGATCGAGCACGGTGGCCAAAATGTAGTGCTCTGATTTCAACAGATTGACCACCCGTGAATCCTTGTTAAGCGAATTAAGGGCTCCATCCACAAGTCCCACATGCCTAGCGGAATCGCTCCGTGTTAGCTCCTCCTTCAATGTCTCCAGCTTCTTCTGCAAAAGCCTGATGAGGGGAATGACCTGACTCAGGCTGGCAGTGTCTGAACTGACTTCACGTGTGGCAAGTTCAAAGGGCATCAGAACCTTGCACAACGTTGAAATCATTCTCCACTGCGCTTGAGACAGGTGCATTCCACCTCCTATATCGTGCTCAATTGTATAGGCTTGAATGGCCTTTTGCTGCTCCTCCAACCTCTGAAGCATATAGAGGGTTGAATTCCACCTCGTTACCACTTCTTGCTTCAGATGATGGCAGGGCAGGTTCAGTAGTTTTTGGTGGTGCTCCAGTCTTCTGTACGTGGTGCCTGTACGCCGAAAGTGTCCCGCAATTTTTCTGGCCACCGACAGCATCTCTTGCACGCCCCTGTCGTTTTTTAAATAATTCTGCACCACCAAATTCAAGGTATGTGCAAAACATGGGACGTGCTGGAATTTGCCCATATTTAATGCACACACAATATTGCTGGCGTTGTCCGATGCCACAAATCCACAGGAGAGTCCAATTGGGGTAAGCCATTCCGCGATGATCTTCCTCAGTTGCCGTAAGAGGTTTTCAGCTGTGTGCGTATTCTGGAAACCGGTGATACAAAGCGTAGCCTGCCTAGGAAAGAGTTGGCGTTTGCGAGATGCTGCTACTGGTGCCGCCGCTGCTGTTCTTGCGGCGGGAGTCCATACATCTACCCAGTGGGCTGTCACAGTCATATAGTCCTGACCCTGCCCTGCTCCACTTGTCCACATGTCCGTGGTTAAGTGGACATTGGGTACAACTGCATTTTTTAGGACACTGGTGAGTCTTTTTCTGACGTCCGTGTACATTCTCGGTATCGCCTGCCTAGAGAAGTGGAACCTAGATGGTATTTGGTAACGGGGGCACACTGCCTCAATAAATTGTCTAGTTCCCTGTGAACTAACGGCGGATACCGGACGCACGTCTAACACCAACATAGTTGTCAAGGCCTCAGTTATCCGCTTTGCAGCAGGATGACTGCTGTGATATTTCATCTTCCTCGCAAAGGACTGTTGAACAGTCAATTGCTTACTGGAAGTAGTACAAGTGGGCTTACGACTTCCCCTCTGGGATGACCATCGACTCCCAGCAGCAACAACAGCAGCGCCAGCAGCAGTAGGCGTTACACGCAAGGATGCATCGGAGGAATCCCAGGCAGGAGAGGACTCGTCAGAATTGCCAGTGACATTGCCTGCAGGACTATTGGCATTCCTGGGGAAGGAGGAAATTGACACTGAGGGAGTTGGTGGGGTGGTTTGCGTGAGCTTGGTTACAAGAGGAAGGGATTTACTGGTCAGTGGACTGCTTCCGCTGTCACCCAAAGTTTTTGAACTTGTCACTGACTTATTATGAATGCGCTGCAGGTGACGTATAAGGGAGGATGTTCCGAGGTGGTTAACGTCCTTACCCCTACTTATTACAGCTTGACAAAGGGAACACACGGCTTGACACCTGTTGTCCGCATTTCTGTTGAAATAGTTCCACACCGAAGAGCTGATTTTTTTGGTATTTTCACCAGGCATGTCAACGGCCATATTCCTCCCACGGACAACAGGTGTCTCCCCGGGTGCCTGACTTAAACAAACCACCTCACCATCAGAATCCTCCTGGTCAATTTCCTCCCCAGCACCAGCAACACCCATATCCTCCTCATCCTGGTGTACTTCAACACTGACATCTTCAATCTGACTATCAGGAACTGGACTGCGGGTGCTCCTTCCAGCACTTGCAGGGGGCGTGCAAATGGTGGAAGGCGCATGCTCTTCACGTCCAGTGTTGGGAAGGTCAGGCATCGCAACCGACACAATTGGACTCTCCTTGTGGATTTGGGATTTCGAAGAACGCACAGTTCTTTGCGGTGCTACTGCTTTTGCCAGCTTGAGTCTTTTCATTTTTCTAGCGAGAGGCTGAGTGCCTCCATCCTCATGTGAAGCTGAACCACTAGCCATGAACATAGGCCAGGGCCTCAGCCGTTCCTTGCCACTCCGTGTGGTAAATGGCATATTGGCAAGTTTACGCTTCTCCTCCGACAATTTTATTTTAGGTTTTGGAGTCCTTTTTTTACTGATATTTGGTGTTTTGGATTTGACATGCTCTGTACTATGACATTGGGCATCGGCCTTGGCAGACGACGTTGCTGGCATTTCATCGTCTCGGCCATGACTAGTGGCAGCAGCTTCAGCACGAGGTGGAAGTGGATCTTAATCTTTCCCTAATTTTGGAACCTCAACATTTTTGTTCTCCATATTTTAATAGGCACAACTAAAAGGCACCTCAGGTAAACAATGGAGATGGATGGATACTAGTATACAATTATGGACGGACTGCCGAGTGCCGACACAGAGGTAGCTACAGCCGTGAACTACCGTACTGTGTCTGCTGCTAATATAGACTGGTTGATAAAGAGATGTCGTAGTATGTATGTATGAAGAAGAAAGAAAAAAAAACCACGGTTAGGTGGTATACAATTATGGACGGACTGCCGAGTGCCGACACAGAGGTAGCCACAGCCGTGAACTACCGTACTGTACTGTGTCTGCTGCTAATATAGACTGGTTGATAAAGAGATGTCGTAGTATGTATGTATAAAGAAGAAAGAAAAAAAAACCACGGTTAGGTGGTATACAATTATGGACGGACTGCCGAGTGCCGACACAGAGGTAGCCACAGCCGTGAACTACCGTACTGTACTGTGTCTGCTGCTAATATAGACTGGTTGATAAAGAGATGTCGTAGTATGTATGTATGAAGAAGAAAGAAAAAAAAACCACGGTTAGGTGGTATACAATTATGGACGGACTGCCGAGTGCCGACACAGAGGTAGCCACAGCCGTGAACTACCGTACTGTACTGTGTCTGCTGCTAATATAGACTGGTTGATAAAGAGATGTCGTAGTATGTATGTATAAAGAAGAAAGAAAAAAAAACCACGGTTAGGTGGTATACAATTATGGACGGACTGCCGAGTGCCGACACAGAGGTAGCCACAGCCGTGAACTACCGTACTGTACTGTGTCTGCTGCTAATATAGACTGGTTGATAAAGAGATGTAGTAGTATGTATGTATAAAGAAGAAAGAAAAAAAAACCACGGGTAGGTGGTATACAATTATGGATGGACTGCCGAGTGCCGACACAGAGGTAGCTACAGCCGTGAACTACCGTACTGTGTCTGCTGCGACTGGATGATAAATAATGATATAAAAAATATATATATATCACTACTGCAGCCGGACAGGTATATATATTATATAATGACGGACCTGCTGGACACTGTCTGTCAGCAGAATGAGTTTTTTATAGAATAAAAAAAAAAACACCACACAAGTGAAGTCACACGACGAGTGTTTAACTTTTTCAGGCAATCACAATATAGTATACTACTAACTATACTGGTGGTCAGTGTGGTCAGGTCACTGGTCAGTCACACTGGCAGTGGCACTCCTGCAGCAAAAGTGTGCACTGTTTAATTTTAATATAATATGTACTCCTGGCTCCTGCTATAACCTATAACTGGCACTGCAGTGCTCCCCAGTCTCCCCCACAATTATAAGCTGTGTGAGCTGAGCACAGTCAGATATATAATATATACATAGATGATGCAGCACACTGGGCTGAGCAGTGCACACAGATATGGTATGTGACTGTCTTGTACTCCTGGCTCCTGCTATAACCTATAACTGGCACTGCAGTGCTCCCCAGTCTCCCCCACAATTATAAGCTGTGTGAGCTGAGCACAGTCAGATATATAATATATACATAGATGATGCAGGCATGCAGCACACTGGGCTGAGCAGTGCACACAGATATGGTATGTGACTGAGTCACTGTGTGTACCGTTTTTTTCAGGCAGAGAACGGATATATTAAATAAAACAACTGCACTGCTGGTGGTCACTGTGGTCAGTCACTAAACTCTGCACTCTCTTCTACAGTATCAGCCTCAGGTCAATCTCTCTCTCTCTCTCCTAATCTAAATGGAGAGGACGCCAGCCACGTCCTCTCCCTATCAATCTCAATGCACGTGTGAAAATGGCGGCGACGCGCGGCTCCTTATATAGAATCCGAGTCTCGCGAGAATCCGACAGCGTCATGATGACGTTCGGGCGCGCTCGGGTTAACCGAGCAAGGCGGGAAGATCCGAGTCGCTCGGACCCGTGAAAAAAAACATGAAGTTCGTGCGGGTTCGGATTCAGAGAAACCGAACCCGCTCATCTCTAGCAGTTTCCTGTTTTTTATCCTTTGTGCGAGACTGCCTGTTTTTTTAAAGCAGCAATCATTTACAAGGCAAAACCCATTTGCCTATGACTGTGTGCAATAATTGTATTCAACTACAGCTTCCTTCATACATTACACGCATGTATCTAATAGCTGTATTCAGAGGTGTAACTAGTGTTTTCGGAGCCCGGGGCAAGATGAAGAGTGGCGCCCCCCCTCCCCCCCAAAAAACCCAAAACAAAACAAACACCAAAAGAAGTATGTGCGCGCTCCGGAAAATTGGCGTGGCCACGCCCCAGAAGGGGTGTGGCCACTGAAAATACCCCACAGTGCCAGCTACAATGCCCCACAGTGCCAGTTACAATGCCCCACAGTGCCAGATACATGCCCCACAGTGCCAGTTGCATGCCCCACAGTGCCAGTTACATTGCCCCACAGTGCCAGTTACAATGCCCTACAGTGCCAGATACATGCCCCACAGTGCCAGTTACATTGCCCCACAGTGCCAGTTACATGCCCCACAGTGCCAGATACATGCCCAACAGTGCCAGTTACATTGCCCCACAGTGCCAGTTACATGCCCCACAGTGCCAGTTACATTGCCCCACAGTGCCAGATACATGCCCCACAGTGCCAGATACATGCCCCACAGTGCCAGATACATGCCCCACAGTGCCAGATACATGGCCCACAGTTCCATTTACATCCCCCCCCCCCCCGCTCACTCACCACTTCTTCCTGTTCCCTCTGTACTATGTGAGGGGAGGAGAGCGCAGCGCCTCTCCTGGCCCTCAACGCTCCAGGTCTCCGGCGGCGGCTATGTGGCGCCGGTACGCTTGCCAATCAGAGCTCGCGGACCGGCAGCCAATCAGGAGCGCTGCTGGTGCTGGCAGCGGCGGTGAGGACATTGAGGGGAGGGAGAGACGCTGCGCTCTCCTCCCCTCACATTGCAGCGTGACGGGGGCGAGTGGGGCATGATGCCCTGGCCGCCGGCAGCGCCCCCCTCTGCTGGGCCTGTCAAGGCGCCCAGGGCACGTGCCCCACTAGTCCTACCTTAGTTACGCCTCTGGCTGTATTCCCTGGAGACATATTTGCCTAGGCTGACCATATTATCCCTTTAACCTGGGATACTCATGAATGACACAGGTTCTGTGGCTGGCTGACTACAAGCCTGCATTTCACCTGGTTTTAAGCAGCCACAGAACCTGTGTCATTCATGAGTGTCCCAGGTTAAAGGGATAATATGGTCAGCTTATATTTGCCAAGCTGCCGGACTGCATCATACAGTGCATCCGGAAAGTATTCACAGCGCTTCACTTTTTACACATTTTGTTATGTTACCGCCTTATTCCAAAATGGAATAAATATTTTTTCCCCTCAAAATTCTACACACAATACCCCATAATGACAACATGAAAAAAGTTTTTTGTGTGATTTTTGCTAATTTATTAAAAATAATAAACTAAGAAATCACATGTACATAAGTATTCACAGCCTTTGCCATGTCCGTCAAGGTTGTAACATAACAAAATGTGTAAAAATTGAAGCGCTGTGAATTTTTTCCGGATGTACTGTATATTGAGGAAAATTTAATTCCGGAATGTCACATGACATTCTTCCAGCATTTCAAGCTTTCAGTTGCACCCTCTACACTGTAGCAGATGTATTAACCTGGAGAAGGGATAAAGAAGTGATAAAGCAGTGATAAGCGCACGGTGATAACGCACCAGCCAATCATTACAGATATGAAAAATGACAGGAGCTGGCTGGCTGGTGCGTTATCACCTTGCGCTTAGCACTGGTTTATCACTTCTTTATCACTTCTCCAGGCTTAATACATCTGCCCCATTATTGTTTTACTGGCAGATACCTACTGTCTTAACGTAGCTTAGACAGTCCATATCTGAATGCTCTATCACATTTCAAGTTATGAAGGCTCTCCTGATAATACAGCAGTAGCGATCAGGTGCCTTGTGCAAGTGCCACTGGTGCGTGTAACAGGGAATAAGTATAAGGTGAGTTGAGGAGATGGGTCAGGAATAGATGGGTCACTTTATAAAGTGCCATTTGTGACCTCTAAGTGTGGCCATGCACCCAACATGGCATAGCCACTCCTCCATCATAACTTAATCCAGCAGTATATGTGTTTGGAATAATATAATAATGGAGCAATTTGCTTAAAAGTGGACATGTACTTCAATGCTTAGCTTAAATCTTTATATTAATATTATAGTAATATTATTTCCAGTCCTTGTCATAAGTTTTAAAGGATCCTCCCTTTGAAGGAGCAAATGCAGGATTTTTAGTAGGGTGTTTCCAAATGTTTGACTTTAGAGCAAATGTGGCCAAATCGGTTGGGCAATTGGAAACCCCCTTTACATTTGCCTATGCACTTTACACTGGATTTATTACAACAAAAGAGCAACTACAGTAAGAGAAACCTAAAATTAAATTGGGATATCAGTTTAACAAAGAGGTAAAAACAGAAATTGAAATATTATTTTAGATTTCTCTGAGCCAGTAATTTATTGGTACCTTTTCATTCATTTTACCCTGTCAATACCATATTACCCCTATCGCCAGATTTTAGAACTAATTATGGCCACATTGTATGTAGTGTGTGTGTGTATATATATATATATATATATATATATGTAGTGTGTGTGTGTATATATATATATATATATATATATATATCTGCTTGTAAAACCCTAACATCAATCACGCTTGATCACAATATCTTATGAAAGATGAAATGAGATGTCTTTCCAACAGGCTCACTTCAGTCTTTCCTTGATGATCCACTAATCACAAAGTATCTCTCAAGAAACAACTAACCTGAAGGACATTATTGATCAGAGTAAAAGCTAAAAAATACTGTGAGCCCTCAACAAATTAAGCCTGCCCGTCAGACTCGTCTAGATGTCATGGTTAAGTATCTTACCTTGTCTTTTAATCAATGCATCATGGAAAATTGGTCTTTCAGTGGTCAAGAGAGTGAGATTAGTCATTTAAAGTTATTTTAGTTTATGATCAAATTGAAATTCTGGTGATTATAGTGCAACAGTAGTAATTCTTGTTCACACACAAAGGAATCAAGTCAGTGGAAAACAGTGTTTAACATATACTGTATAAGTAAGTTTAATGTATCGATTGACATTAAATTCATAACACTTTTTTTCATACACAGGTATTCATACTGTACAATGTTACTTGTACTCGAGAGCACAAACTAATAAAGAATGGTGAGGATTTTATATTTCAATGTTACCAAAAGGAAAATGAATAAAAAAGTTATTAAGTATCCAACTAAGGTAAATATTTATCACTTTCCACCCCAATAATGTGTTTTATATCAGGAAAGATGAGTTCAGTGAAACACAAAATAGACCAAAGATGGCCATGCCTACTCCCTATTTTCAAGCCTAATAGATTATCAAACTCAGGGCCGTCTTAACGGCAGTGTAGGCCCCTGGGCAAAGCAATGCACTGGAACCCCTACCCATATTCCAGTGGTAGGGGAGGGGGGTGCTATCAGTGGCAGCTTTGATGTCCCGCGGGTGGTAGGGCGTGTTCTATCTTCCGCTCAGCATGTAGGATCTGGAGCAGTAATTTCTGATTTACTCCTTTACTGCACAGATGGTGGGAGATGGGGCGGGAAGGAGAACACTAAACTGTAGAAGGGGGTATTGAGCTGAATAAAGGGGCCCTGGTATATGACTTCCAGTATGGCATGGGGTGTTTAATATGCAAGGGAGGGGTTGATAGTTGAGTGGGCTTAATATTCATTATTTTCCAGTGGAAGGGCAGCTTGCTTGATTGCAGATATCTCCAGTTCCTGGAAGTAGATTTCTTAGCCTTTAATGGGAAAACCACTAGAAGTTACACCTTTCAGAAGTTACTGGGTACTTGGGGATCAGAGTTCAGGAACCAGAGCAATCCTACAATGAAAATATAAAACTGCATACCAGGCGTGTGGAGCTGGAGCAGGGACCAGCTGCTGGAAGGCTGATATCTCTGGTTCTGGGTATAGTAGAAACAAGCTGCCAGTGTCCACTGAAAGGGGAGAGTCCCCATTTTTGGACTATACCCTCAGAAAAACTCTAAGTCAGACAGAACCTGAGATACAGTATCTGGCTAGGAATAGCAATTGACAGGCTCGGATGGGGACCACTGCTTTGTAGTCCGGTTCCCCAGGGCCGGTTTTAAAAAGTCTGGTACCCCTGGAAAAAAAGGGACCCTCAGCTATCAGCCTAGGGCTCTTAAATTCTTGGGGCCCTTGGGCAAGAGCCATCTCAGCCCATACGAATACACGGCCCAGATGAAACTGGCAAAAATATATTGCTGACCCCATGGTTACAGTCTAGGGCCAGATGTACTAAGCCTTAAAAAGTGATAAAGCGGAGAGTGATAAACTAGCAACCAATCAGCTCCTAACTGTAATTTTTTAAACACAGCCTGTGACATGGCAGTTAGGAGCTGATTGGCTTGTAGTTGACTAGCCCAATGCGTCGGGCACAGATGTAGACACAATGAGTGTGGATGCATCTGTATATTATTGTATGTACATTTTCTCAGCCTTATACCAACATACACAGTCTTCAAGTATCTTGGTCCAAGCCTGGCTCATAGCATTACGGATTCTAGCTTGGTATCAGCATAGCTGGTCCCACACCAGCAATTAGCTAGTTGTCCCAGTCCGACATCCAGTCTGCCACCAGCCTGACATCCAGTTCATCATCTGGTCCCAGTCAATCATCTAGTTTCAGTCTGATCTACAGTGTATACCAGCTCCCGTACTAGGAATTCAAGTCCGAGCGCTGAGACCTGTGTGCTGGGTGCAGTAAAGCGCAAAGCTCATTGTGGGGGTCCCTGGGGAACACCACCAACACATCAGACTCCATGTCTCTGCACTGGGATTAGTCAGATACCTCAGTATGGGTAAATGTTCATCAATCCATCTGGAAATCGTGACACATTCTCTGCTGTGCTTTGCCTGCTGGGACGGGTTTAATGGTTCTGGTGAGGGGTAATGCTACTGAGGTAGTATTGCAATAGAGGCGTGTCTGGGGTGGGGGTAGATCTACAGTAGACACCCATGTATACAGGCTGGAGAGGGTAATGCTACAGTGGGGGCATATGGACATTGAAGGGGTGTGTAAAGCCACTGAGTGGAATCTATTGCCACTGATGGTGAAGGGGGGGGATGCTACATTATATGTCTAGAGGGTGGTGCTAGACACTGCTAGGTGCATTTTTTCCTGTAAAATATAAATAATTTTTTTAATGATTATATATATATATATATATATATATATATAGTTATATGTAGCGCAATGAGAGGTGGCACTCGGAGACTTTCAAATAACAAAAAGTGTATTAGTGGTGGCACATCAACGTTTCGGGGACTCCCGTCCCCTTCTTCAGGAAACGTTGATGTACCACCACTAATACACTTTTTGTTATTTGAAAGTCTCTGAGTGCCTCTCATTGCACTACATATGTTAGGCCAGCCGGCCTGTGGATGGCACCGGTGCAAGATTATCCCTCGACGGATTGCGAGAGTGCCGGGGCTTTGGAACATATATATAGTTATATATATTTAATAATATTTGAAATCAGGGCTGCTAATTGTAACTTTTGGACAACTGTCACACTAGCACTTCTATTACATTGTGGGACAAGTGCAGACTTTGGATGTAACTGCGCTCCAAATCGCAGATATAAAATGTGTTCACTAGAATAAAAAAAATTCCACAAGAATGTTGTAATTACTGACATTGCCATTCACCTTAATGTTTTCAGATACAGATAGAGCAACAACGATATGAAAAGATGAAACAATTAGCAGAATCTACTCACTTGTACGCTGTTCATGGGCAGGTGGGGACGTGGATTAATTTGCCATGATGTGGAGCCTGAATTGTATTTTGCTCACTCAATTTTGTAAACTTTAAGAGTTTTCATTTTAGTTTATTATTTGTAAGGTTATAAATGGAAACATTTTTTGTCCAAGGCTTTTTCTAATTTGGGAACAAAAGTTAAAACCTGCTTCCACACTGATTTCTCCCTGGAACGGCTTCATAAGTACATGTTCTGCAGCACGGACTGATTGCATTTGAGGTTGTATTTGTGAAATGAAGAATTATTGTCACTGCCATTATTTGGAATACCTCAGGTGGTTTGTTTGTGTTATTGCTATTTAATACTAGCGGCACAGTGTGACATTAGGAGTTTGCAGAATGTACAGTGAGCTTTATAATGCACTGTGTGCTTCTAATCAAGTGGTAATAGATTAACTTCCATTCATCAGCACTTATTGTCTGTCAATATATGAAAACTAAGCTTGTGTATTGATTATTCCAAACATGCTTGGAAAGCCCAAAAATAAGCAGCCTAAAACAAATCTAAAAGAATAAAAATCAATAGCAATTACAGTTATTATAACTTTTTTCTAGCAGTTTAGCAGATACAATTTCATTTTATACAATGCTTTCCTAATTTGAAATTTTAGTTCACAAATTCAGTTTACTATACTGTAGCTGAATAGGCCTATTTTAGTAAAACCTACAATTTGAATTAATAGTGGTAATTACATGTATACTACTACACATCTATACATGTACTGTAGTGTCCTCCTGCTCCTTATGGTCCAGCACAGGGGTAGGCAATGTGTGGCACTCCAACTGCTGTGCAACTACATATCCCTGCATGTCTTTCCAGTTTTAGCACACCCAAACAGTAAAAACTGCAGCAGGGCATGCTGGGACATGTAGTTTCCCATGAACTGGAGTGCCACATGTTGAATACGTTTGGTCTAGCACAGTGGTTCTCAAACTCGGTCCTCAGGACCCCACACACTGCATGTTTTTCAGGTAACCCAGCTGGTGCACAGGTGTATTAATTACTCACTGACACATTTTAAAAGGTCCACAGGGGGAGCTAATTATTTAACTTGTGATTCTGTAAGGAGACCTGCAAAACATGCACTGTGTTGGGTCCTGAGGACCGAGTTTGAGAACCTGTGGTCTAACATATTGTATATTAGGCGAGTCAATTTGAAAATAGCCAATGATTGTATTGTATGGGTTTCAGCTTATTAACAGCAGTAATAGTTATGGTTTGAGCTTTATTGTAGAGTTATCCATCAAAGGAGTCACCATCAAAGGTATTGTTGCTTGCAATCACTGGTTTGTGGCCATGCAAAACATAAATAAGGTGATCAGAAGAAAAGGAGAAACAAACTGTCCAACCTAACACTGCATTTCTGACTATGTGTGTGTGTACTGCTGCAGTTTACATGTACATCATTAATTGAAGGAAATGGGTTCTAGACCCCACATAATAAGGAAATGAGGAGGGGGTATTAGATAAATAAAACTGGAACTCCTTGCAGCAGCTGTTATCAACACCTGTTTCATCTGTATGTGTGTACTGTATATGATTTGCACATTCCCCAGTTTCTGGTAGCCCTACATCCTGCAGCCCCTTCACTCACTCACCTTTGGGCGCTATCCATCCTGTTGACACTTCAGCCACTCATAATCAATTTTGCAGCCCCTCTGTTATGAGCCACGGCTGTGGCTCATTCCTGTTTTGCATTTTTGTTCTGTATTTTATGTTATACTTCTGTTTATGTTCCCCGTGGGTGTCATGGGGTGCTCGGAGCTCACCCTTAAGGAGGGGATACTGTTATGAACCACAGGTAGTGGTTCATTCCTATTTTATGTTTATAAAGTTGTCTTGCATGCCAGGATTTCCCGTTGCTCTGTTTTAGAATACTCTTGTCTGCTGCCGCTGGTGGGTCTGTGTAATTGCAGCTTGTTCCCATGTGTTCAGCCTCACCTGGCTGCTAATTGTATCTTGTCAGTTTGGAGTCATGCTAGAGGGCAGCTGCACGAGATTATTAATTAGGCCTCTCTGTTATATGCTGGCTGACTGCAATTCACAGATGCTGGTGATATTTCTTGGTTTTCAGTCTGCTTGAAGTCTGATCTGGTTCCTGCCAGTCCCTGAGCTCCTGTATAGCAGTGTCTGACTAGCTGCTTCCTGTGTTGATTCCTGTGTCAGTCCCTGTGTCGATTCCTGTGTCTGATCCCGTGTCCTGCTGTTAGGCGTTCCTGCCCTGAGGTCCAGTGGCTTTGCCTATCCCTGGTCAAGTTCCTGGTTTCCTGGTGTCCACCGGTCTGTCGTTTTGGATTCTGCCTGTCCTCCAGTTCTGAGAGTGTGTGTCGGCATCATTGAGGGTTCCTGTCCGTTTGCCAGTATTCGTACCGGTTCCGTGAGTAGCGGCTCTGCCGCGTCCGTTGGCCTAGGCCGCTGTATTTCACTATTGTTTCTGTCCCTGGTGTTTTGCAGAGGGTTCTGCTTATGCTGTCACCGCCGGTACACAAAGGTATTGTGTCGGCGTGTGATCAGCATTTCCTTTGTTGTTATTTTCCTTTGGCGGTTTCTCCGCACATACTTTAGGTTTTTAGTTAGCTTGTAGCCCCTGGCCTGTTTGCTTAGTTAGAGGGCCTCTTGTTATCATCCTGTCTCGGATTTCCCTTTGTCTCTCACTAAGACCGGGGGGCATCGGAGTTGGGCAGACATAATCCGCCCTTCAAACGCGGCTGCCAAGGGCTCAAGAAACCATAGTCTCGCAAGGGATTTCTGACAGCACGGGTGAGACAACAGAGTTAGGGCGCCAGGGGCTATTCCCTTTCCATTCCCCTTTCCCAGCGTTACGTCCTGGTGCTCTGGACTCACTTCATGAACATCTCCCTTGTTCTGAGCACCAGGAACCTAACACCCTCCACCCACTCACCTCCTGCCACCCTCCATCCCACTGCCCTTTCACCCACTCACCTCCAGTCACCCGCCATCCCACTGCCCCTTCACCCAGTCACCCTCCATCCCACTGCCCCTTCACACACTCAACTTCAATCACCCTCCATCCCACTGCCCCTTCACACATTCATCTCCAATCATCCTCCATCCCTCTGCCCCTTCACCTACTATCTTACAGTCACCAGGGGCAGATTTAGGGGTGAGTGCACCCCTAGGAACACAAGTAATGCCCCTCCCCCCCTTGCCTAATTTTATTATTTTCAGTGATTGGTTTAAAGGTTTCATTTGCTTATAGATAATTTAATAGAATAATAAAAAAACCATTAAATAGTATTTCTTTTTTTTAAATTATGTATACATACTGTATTTACTAAGTACATACCTCCCAACTGTCCAGGCAGAGGAGTTGGGAGGTAAGTTAAGTAGGACAGCTTACAGGGGCAGTATGTGCATGTCCTACACATTTACACTCCATTCAAGATGGCATATGGTACACTACAGTGGAAATATTCTGCAGTTACTGGTACATATTGGGCTGACAGTACCAACACAAGCATTCAAGTGCCAACCCCAAACAAGTGTCTCCCCTAGGCACGTGCCTTCACCACTGCCGGTCACCCCCCATCCCACTGCCCCTTCACCTACTCACCCCCAATCACTGTACATATTGCTCCCTATAGTACTGCCTTGTACAACACTCTACAACAAGCACTGTAGGCTCAGCATTGACAACAGTTCACTTAAAACATACTGTAGGCAGGACTTCCGCCAAAAGCTACCTGTGTTGAAGAGCAATAGGACCTCTGTCATCGATGCAGAACCATCGACCGAAAACCATTGATTGCTGGTAACTATCAATGGAAATCCCTAGATGATTATGATTATTATTATTATTAAAGTGCCACAGTGCTCTGGATCATTGGACATAGCGAAAGCAATGAGGATGCTTTAGTGTTGGTGTTATAAGTGGAAATAGGTAAGCTTTAAGAGCAATTAAAGATTTGAATAAGTGGGTAGGTGCATGGGAGAAGTCTTGTCAGGCACAAGATAAAACAAGCTGCCAGAATCCAAGCACACTACTCTTGAAGGCCTGGTGAACCATAGGTCATAATATTGCCAAAATGCTAAGTTAAAATGGGAGATTATGTTATCAGTTTTCCTTGTAAAGGATTTCCTTGTTCTGGGATGTCCAGAGATTTTATGGAGACTGTCTATAACTCTTGTCAGATTGTGTATATAGTTATTATGTTTTCTAGCTTATTCCAAGTTTATAGCTATTATTGTATTTTATTTATAAGGCTCCACAATGTTTCAACAGTTCCTTACATGGAATATACATAGTAACAGTGAAGCTTGTCATACTGTAAATACAATGGGGTAAATTTACTAAGATGGGAGTTCTATTTAAGATGGGAAGTTGCCCATAGCAACCAATCAGATTCCAGGTATTATCTTCTAGAAGATAACTGAATGAGAAGTAGAATCTGATTGGTTGCTATGGGCAACATCCCATCCTAAATAGAACTCCCATCTTAGTAAATGTATCCCAATATAGGGTAAATATATAGGAACAGCATTTAACAATAAAATGAAAGACTAGGTAGGTGAGGGAGGAACAAAAAGGAAAAAGAGCCTTGCCCCATGAGAGCTTACAGGTGGGGGGAACAGTTGAAGGGTGAACTCTTAGCAGATGTGTAGATTATGGGCTGAGCTGTATGTGGAGATTTAGGAGATGTGTTAAGAAGAGACTCTGGCACATAAGACTACTGCACCGTGCAGGGGAGGGGGCCCATCCGGAAGTGCACACGGGACCTCTTCTCTGTTGAAACCCCCCTGTGCAGTATGCTTTGTCTAGATGCAAAGTTTCTACATTATTTGCTTTGCTCCCAACCCTGAATCAGCCCCATAAAGATTAGAATACTACAGTATATTGACCCAATATTTCCACTGTTGCCAAATTATTTGCACAACTCATTTTATATGATTCATTTGAATGATTGAAATATTGCCTTGCAAGCCAGGACTTCTCATTTCTGCTGTGTATTGTACATGCACTACTAGAAGTTTCTGTCATAGACACACTTGTGAACCATAAGAGTATGATGAGTATTCTAAACCAGCAGTGTAAGTAAGATGTCAATGTTATTAAAAGGGACAGATTCCTCTGGCTGAATTCATTATTTATTGCCGCTGACCAGTTTCATCTCAGACAACCCCGCTGGACTGAGCACATTGTGAGGAATTGCTAATTCTGTCCACGATTACATTATAACTGTATCTGTTTAAGATATCATGTCATTCCATACCCATATTGTTTTGCTGTGTTTTTGTAACATGCCCACACATTTACTAAATAATTCATGAATGTTTTTCCCACATTATTGCCTTATTGAAAATGTTTTTAATAACTGATTTTATTGACCATCTAAGCATGATTAGGAATATAAATTACAGCAGATAAGTATTTCTATTTGAAAAATAGTAAAATTTAGATCACAGAGATGAACCAAAGTGGATGAACGCTGTCGGTTTTTTGAAACAGTTTTGCTATTAAATCTGTGCACAGTATTTATACTGCAGGGAACACTGCACATTATTAACAATAGAGAGAAGCAAAAACAATAAATAATTTTCATAAATTGCTGGATTTTTGGCAATATAAGAGACTGCAAAGGGCATTTAGGCTAAATTCATCATGAAGAGACTAAATTACAATTACCGTAGTTAGCAAAACTGGGAGCAACGTCTGAGAACAGATGGGACAGTGCCTTGCTATGGCAGACATTGCTCAAAATATAATTTCCCATATCCAAGAACGTATTTACACACTGGGCCGTCCTGAGCTGTCAGACTGTGGGCTGAGAAAGTAATAACCGTTCCCTATTCATTCTCCCATATTGATCAAATGTTCATCTGGCTGTCCTGACATAGCTCATGGAGGCCAATCTGTACTTTCCAAACTCCGTTCTCAAAGGCCCCATACTTATTTGAAGGATATCCATGTTTGAGCACAGATGCTTAAATAAAAATTAACTATTATGTCACCTGTAGTCCTTTATGGATATACTTAAAACCAGGACTGTTGGGGGTTTTGAGGACTGAGCTTGGGAAACACTGGTGTATATGAGAAATGCTACTTTGTTGTATATATTATTTATTTCATGAAGTCCGACTGAAAAATGGAAGACCACTAAAAAGCAACACATGACTCCTAGTCAGAGCAGTAGAGAGCCTGACTGGGCCCCAGAACTTTAGAACTAATCACAGGAGACATGGCCATTTACCATAAGACAGAAATTGTATTTTAAGCACCTCCTTGGACATACTGCAGCCCAGCACTGTGGGCTGGGCTAAGGAGAAAAGCTGCAGCCAGGAAAGAGGGGCAGACCTGGGCCCCTCACTGGGCCCCTCCGCCAGACTTGGGCCCGGGTAATTAATACCCCCTGCTTTCGGTGCCGCTGCTCCTTGTAGGTACATAACTGGGCCTCCTCGAAAAACTTAGGAGGGGCCCAGTGATACTTCTGTAGACTTCTGTTCTCCCCACTCTGCTCCAAAAAGAGCAGAGAGGGGGCCACTTCTGGGCATATGCAGCCAATACATGTGCCCATTGAGCATACACCACTAGACAAGGACTCAGCTCTGCTATTTTCAAAGCAGTTAGGGGGCCTAGGGGAATTCTGTTGGCTTCTGCCACTGCATTCAAGCTAGATAACTAAAACTCCCAAATTTGAAAACAAAAATCGACAATACTTTAGTTACATGAAAGTTTCTCAGTGTCAATGCTACATCAATGCTGTAGCAGGCCAATTTTCTGATCTGTGCTGGGCCCGGCCTCGAAGACGTAGCATCATGATGTCACTTTTAGGGAGCTGAGCCACATTGACAAGGAAGAAGAGCACTAAGGATGCTCCGAGCTCTTCAGGCAGCAGGGTTCATGCCTGGGGTGTTCTAATGATGCCCTGGACAGCTCTGCTGCAGCTCCACAGCCTACAGGGTGTCACGGGGCAGTGACAGTGGCCCCTTAGGCCCTATCCCCTGGCAGTGTCACTGTCAGACAGGAACATACTGTACATTAATACTGCCTGACATTGAAAGTATTGCGGAGGGCTTTGCTGGTGCCTGCTGTAAATGCAAAAAATAGAACACAATGCATTCAGAAAAATGTATGTAACCGCAAGTAAAAAAGCCTGCGCTTATAGGGACACTAGAACACTTTCTGTTGTTTCAGTTCCTTAACCGCGGCACAGCACACTCATACCTCCTATTGTAAAATGCAATAAAAAAGTTGCAGGACATTACTGTATTCCTATTCATGTACCAAGACACACAATTTCATAGAAACAGGCAGTCACAGAGTTCCAGCGACAAATGCTGGGATAGATCGGGGAAATTGGGACACAGGAAACATGACCAATTACATCACTTTCATGTTTTAATGACCAACAGTAGCAAAGTGTAAATGTTAAAAGTGTGATTGCTTCAAACTACTCTCAGTAGTTCTACAGTGAAGAATAAAACAAATATTACATATGTCTGTGCTGTACTCCTTGGGGTTCATTTACTTTTATGTGAATTGTGTGCTTACTGCCTGCAATAGTAGACATATGGGGTGAAACATTACTGTAAATTGCTATGAGGATAACTGGTTCCTAAAGCAGATTAAAGCTTATTTCCAGACCTGGATTGATTCTTTGACATTTGCCAGAAGGCTGGTATGCTTGAGAGTATTAACGGACTATTCTTCTAAAAAAGTGTTAAAATAGTTTTCTCTGGCTCCCGGACTTGGTTTTAATAAAATACTATTCATCAATAGAGATGAGTGATTTGGATTGTGTTGAATCTGATAATTTCAAGTTCCAAGAATGGCCTCCTCACTTTAAATCTGAGAATGAGACAAAGGCCCTGATTCTGCCGGGATTGGAGTTCCAGATCAGGACAGAGAGGCCCCGCTCCACCTTCCCCGTGGCTACGGCCTGCAGACATGCCATCCTACTCACACTTTGCACTTATACTGACTCACAAAGAGAAATGAGAAGAACTTGAAGTGTAATCCCTGCAGTCAGGCGTGCTCTTACCAACCGCCCATACCTGCGGCTTGCTCCATTCCAAGGCTCTGACCAGCTCTGTGGGACTGGGCACCTTGCACTCCGGGGAATGGAGCACATTTAACCCCAGGAAACGACTCTAACAGCCACATAGTGTAGTTTATGCCCACACGTTTTATTTTGCCCACTATAATGCAGCAGCACAGAAGTAAGAGCCATATATCCATGCCCCATGTACTTAGTGGTGGATTTCCCACTGAGTACATGGGGTATGTGCCTAGGGGCGGCACTTTCTGGGGGGTGGCACAGCAGGCTGATAAGGCCAGGTGATTCTTTTATTTTGCAATAACAAATTGTGGCGCAAATTGTGGTGCGGGAGGTGGTTGTGGGGTGAGATTGGGGCTGCTTCGCAGTGTGCAGGCATCAGGACTGACCTTGACATGAAAGGGGCAGTGAGATGATGGGGGGACACACCAAAAATGTGCCTAGGGGTGGCCTGACCCATAAATCCGCCTCTGAGCAACAGTCAAGGTAACGTATTATTCCAATTATCCCAGGCCTATGCTAAAGTGTTCTGGGGGTGATTGTCAAACAAAAGAAATGCTCTGCGCTCCCAATCACTTAGAGTTAATTGACCAATCAATTAAAGGCAGTCTATCATGGAGAATAATTGACTCAATGAGGCTTGACCCTTTTTTAAAAAAAAAATATTTTATCAAACAATTAGATACCACATAAACACATAAAACAAACAATACATGAAAAATTGACAATTTAAAAATTCAGAGGTTAATACCTCTAGCATATGCAAGCAGAAACACTGTATCTATAATTGTAAATGTGCTATTAAGACAGTATACAATGTAACTAAAGTGCAAAATTGAATATCTTGAGAGAGAGGCTCTCTATCAGAATGTCAATTGATTCTACCACTGGCGTCCCAATATAAAATCATATATACTGTCCACAGAAGGCTCCGCAAAAACTAGTATGGCACTATTAAGGCAAAACAAACAATGATAGTTACCCCCGTGCTGGTTCCTGGAGTTTATCACAGGGTCCTGTATGCAAATGCACGAGGTAGATGTAATGATTTTTAGTTGATGCCTCAGTGATAATTGGAAGGCAAACTTGCTGAAGTGCTCTCACCTTCGTTAGAGAAGCCGGCAGTTGACCATATGATGCTATTGTATTAGGAACTTCCCAACAGGGGATGTGATTGATTCAGCTGGTGATAGCAGTGTGGTAAGGCAAGTCCACTGATGGCTGATGGGGGTGATTGTGGTCTTTTCATTGGTTGAATGTCAAAATCATAATATTGTACAGTGTGTCTGTGTGTGTTACTCTCAGTCTTCTACTCTGTCTTTCTACAATTGTTTGTGTGTGCATCTGCTCCCCCCATGCGTGCCTCTACTCTCCCGATGTGTGCCTCTGCCACACCTAACATCTGTACCTCTGCCAGCTAGTCACTCTCTTTATCTCTCTTTGTCCCATTATTCCATCTGTCTCCCCATCCCCTCTGTTCCTCCTCCTTCTACTAGTGGTATATTTGGGGGGGAGGGGAAAACAGGGTGTTGCCACTATAACACACAGGGGGAGAAATGAAGAGTAATAAACTGAAGAGAGACAAATTACTAGCCAGTAAGCTCCTAACTGCCATGTTACAGGTTGTATGGTAAAAACCAGGGTCCAACTGCGCTAATCCCCTGGTAATTTTTATATATTTTTATATATTTAAACTGTTTCAATCTGTCTAAAGGGGTTTTCCCCACTTTTATTTGTTTCTATTTATGTGAAAAAAGGTGCAGATAGCACTTTCTTGTATAGGATTTATTATAATAATGTACTCTGATAGAAAAAAATTATGTGCAGCTTTTATTATAATAATTAATAATAATTAATATTAATATTATAATAATTAATATTATAATTAATATGATAATTTTAATAATAATAATTTTATTTATATAGCGCTCTTTCTCAAACAGGACTCAAGGTGCTTTACAGACATCAAAAACAATGCACATAATACAGAGGATTTAAGTAATACTGCAATAGATAAGCCACACAGACATAATAAAAGAAAACCTTAAGCACACAGAAAGCATAATGCAAGATTGGTGTAGGCATTTTAGGTAATAACTTCCAAGGGTTGTGTATTCCACCCTCACAAGGTACCAGGTGAGGCAGCCATCTTGGGCACACAGTGTAGGATTACCCAGGGTGGAATAGTCTACCCCTAGAAGAGATGACACAAAATGGGGGTGATTCCAGAGTCCTAAAGTTCAGAGGAGGGTTCCAGCAAAACCACCAGGTCTATGTATTTCTCATTCCATCCACAAGCATACCAGATGAGGCAGCCATGGTGGGTGCACTTCGAAGGTTACACTGTGGGAGATGAGCCATACAAGGGCCCAGTGCATATATGGGAAAACTGACACTTGTGTAGTAGTATGATGTACCTTGTATGTAGGGCGCAATGGCAGGGTGTACAATCAGTGGAGGTAAACATTACAGGAAGAGCACACAGTGGGGTGGAAGAGAAAAAAAAACAACAGGGGGAAAACAATTGCAGGTAACCAGTGGCAGAAGGAAAATTGGGATAACATTATTTTGCTAAGATCACAGTACTTGTGGGTAAGAGAATGTGGGGAGCACACTCAGGACCAATGGAGATGTCCCTGCTGAGCCTGGTCCTGGTGCTCTCCCCCCACAGTTCTCTGCTCATCTTGAAGGTCAGGCCCAGAGGCAGACTTTATGTTCTCAGCCGGAGAGGTGGTAAGCCTGGTCCTGAAGATCTCATGGTAGAGGTTAAGAAAGACCACATAATGATCCTGAGTTTTTTGGTTGCAACGCAGTCCTTCTGTTTAATTGTTGGGTTGTTTGCCTTCTGTTTTCCTGCGGGTTATACACAGGTATAACACTGCTATTGATTTTAGCTGCCACCTTATAACTAGCCACTTCATATACTAGGCACTGCAGCGTCCTAAAGGACTGGCGTCCTGACCTATACTGAATAAATAAGTCTACAAACACATGTTCATCCTGATTACAACCCCCTCCCCCACACAGCAACCCTCCACCTTCAGCAAAAGGTGTTAATCAGATCTAACAAATGTAAGGTCAGTAAACCACACTCTATCACTATAAGTTCTTTGCATAGTACACTTAGAACAGCTTTCTAAAGTATTAACCATGCAATGTAAGTTGGAATAGTCTGCAATATTGTTTACCTAGTAACCTTTCAGTAAAAGCAGTTGGAATAGTCTGCAATATTGTTCACCTAGTAATATTTCAGTAAAAGCAGTTGGAATACTCTGCAATATTGTTTACCTGTTGATGAGAAGGGGAGAGGAGGAGTCAATTTGCAATCAATATCAGTTGAAGATGACATTCAGGTATAACACTGCCATTGATTTTAGCTGCCACTTTATAACTAGCCACTTCATATACTAGGCACTGCAGTGTCCTTTTTGGGAAAGTTATATAATAAAATTAAAATAGAATAAACAGAACAGAATAAATCCTTATTTGATGAATAGTAGCAGGCTGAAGAAGAACCAGGCTGAATAAGAACTACTTGGTCCTTCCCATACCCCTGAGAAGAGTAGGAGAGTTCATGAGTTGTACTGTACGTCTGATACTTGTTTATTGGTTAATTATTCACACTGATGAGGCTGATGAGCAAACTGAGAAATATTCCTCATCTGAGTCTGAACCGTATTCTGGAATACTCAACCTTTTCATTTGCTTTGTCTACCTGTATCTTTTATTATCTAATTACTGTCTGAGGCAGTTTTATCTGTGTCCAATCCCTCTTTTTATTATTATGAAGAGTTTCTGTGCTTTGCCCATCCATATCTCTTCTTAAAGTACTATCATACTACCTACCTGCAAGTTCATCATTCTTCATTTATGTCCAATGCCTCCTACTTGCACCGCTAAGACATGTTGGGCTTTGCCCACCTCTACCTTTAATTAAACTGCCATCTTGTCAGCCTTTCCACACAGTTTAATTCATTTGCATCCAATGCAAACTTGACTTGTTTTTTTAGAATGTACGTTTTGCCATCCTATTTGGGGCTGCTCTGTCACTCTGTTTACTTTGTGTCAAATGCCAACTCTCTTCCTACTAGTAGGAAATGGATATTTGATGAAAATGCCACCCATCTACCTATTTGGGGCTGTTCTGTAGGTTTCATTTGCATTCAATTCTATATCCAAGTTGTAGAAAGTTTACGCGCAAGGTCATCAACCTGTGACAAACAGCGATTTATTAAATACATAAAAAATATAAGGATACAAAAAACTAATTTAGGAACATAAAAACCATCAACTGTAAATATTTTTATTTGTATCCTACAATTTTTAAATTGAATTTACATTTCTGAGTTGAATTCAAATCAAACTCAACCCCATAAGATGACCTTGTTTTTGGATACATTTCTGAAACACAGTAATTCTCTTTTTTCAGTCTTGAGTTGCAGAAGTTTTTGGGGGCAATAAACAATTGGAAAGCAAACAAAAAATAATCAAATAAGTCATGTACCATGTGTGGACTGCTATATGTTTTATGCCAATGCTACTTTTTATCTCCACTGTAGTAATACTTACTAATTTATTGTTTGGAGCACACATGCCCTCGGGGCCTACACATCACACCTTGCACCCTTTTTTTCAATTCTCACCTCTCCAGAGTCCCCTGCCGGTGGCAGCAGCTCTCCACAAATCTCTATGTAAATGGCACATGCGTAGTAAGGAAATCTCAGGGTAAATGGCCGCCGCGCCATTTCCCCTGGAGATTTGTGCATGAGCAATAGAGTCTGTGCCCCTCTAGTGCTCAGACTCTATTGTGCTGCCGGGCGTCAGCTGCAGAGGAGATGGACCAGATGGAGGGGGTTACACACAGTCCTCCTCCACTGTTAATATGCCCACGAGTATTGCCAAGGTAGTTTCCTGTAACATGTGTTATATATAACATATGGATAATGGATTGGATCATTGTGACTGCATTTTTGAACTGGAAAGAATGCAATTTGTTTTGTAGTAGCATATCCAGGGTGTTTGGAACAAGGTCTGTAGTTTACATTCGCTGGTGCATTTTGACCTTGACAAGTGAGCTTGAGGTGATGTTTGTGCTTGTTTTTGTTCTGTTTGTTGTTGTGCTGTTTGAAGTTTACTGTGAAGTCCATGTAGCATGAGACTCGCTGAGTAAATGAATACATTTAAGACTACAAATATGTTGTGCATTCTATTTAAAAATGTACATGAAACAGAATATGTTCAGACTTTGCCTATACTGTTAGCTTATTTAGGCAAAGTCTGAACATATTCTGTTTCATGTACATTTATATATATATATAGCAGACGTGGAGACTGCGGCACTCGTGATGAATTTTGAAAAAAGTGCTGTTTATTAAATCAAGCCCATAATAGTAAAAATGCCACGCAAGGCCGACTATATATATATATATATATATATATATATATATATATAATTTAAGATACCAAAGTATTCTATAACTATTTAAAAAGACTAAGAAATATACTGTATTTAGCCCCTTTGGTGTTTTTCACAATTTATTTTCTTGCATCACAGGATCAAAATGGATTGATACATCTAAATAAGTCCTAAGTTATCTACAGAGCTCACATGAGATATTGATTAGTGTCTACCTGTGTACAATTAAAGTCTTTGCATTGATTTCAAAATAAAAACACTTGTTTGCGAGAATTCCTTTTATTTGGTTATTTTCAATCAAAGGTTTCATCATGAACATCAAAGAACATTCAAAGCAAACTGAGAATGAATCATTGAAAAGCACCAAAGGAGAAGACATGAAAAGAGGTTGCTCTCCTTAAGGGGTCTGTTTATAAAATAATATTTGCAAATATATCCCCAAATGTAACATAGATATCTGCTATGGTCCCACAATTTCAAACAACAGAAGCAGCCTTGAATCCAGGCTAGACTGTTGGATTTACTAAGCTCCAGAATGTGAAGCTTGGCCAAGGCAGCTAACGCCATCTTCAGATGGCATTAATGGCTATATCCTATGGGCTACAATTTGCAGAAATTACTGGGAACAGAATCCTCCCCAGGAGCAGACCAGGCACGTGCAATAGCAATGAGAGGTCCTGATAGACACATCGCAGGATGGCATATTTTGGAGCCTCTATCCCTGCATGTGTTTTTTAATACATTTTGGTGGTATATCATTTCTTCTTGCCACAAAAATTGTCAATAAGAAATTATAATTATTTGAATCTAACACTAGATAATTGAGTTAATATGCTCTGAATGAGACTTTCAATCCCATCACAATGAAATCAAAAGAATATGGCATCTCTGTGACTTTATCTAGAACAGTCTGGTCTACAAATCTAAGCATCCATGCAAGAAAGGTTTTCTGCCTCTGGGAGGATGGGCTTTTTCCTCAAGTTATTTATTTATTTATTACCAGTTATTTATATAGCGCACACATTTTCCGCAGCGCTTTACAGAGAATATTTGGCCATTCACATCAGTCCCTGCCCCAGTGGAGCTTACAATCTATGGTGGTCATTTCGAGTTGTTTGCACGTAGCAACTTTTTGCTGCTCTTGCGATCAACTTGGCTCCACCTATGGGGGAGTGTATTTTAGCATAGCAGGGCTGCGATCGCTTGTGCAGCCGTGCTATGCTAAAAAAGTTTCCTGCAAAACAAGACCAGGGTCAGACCTACTTACCCGTGCGACGGATCCAGCGACGAAGGTCCCGGGATTGACGTCAGACATCCACCCTCCAAACGCCTGGACATGCCTGCGTTTGGATCTCCCCACCCGGAAAACGTTGAGTAGATGCCTCGAAATACCTCCCCACCGTCAATCTTCTTGCGATCGCCGCTGCAATCACTTTCAGCGCCAGCGTCATCGCTGCCCGGTGACGACCATCGCCAGGCAATGACGTGCGTGTGCATTGCGGGCACCATGCAGCCGCAGTCCCAACCCCTTCGCACCACAGCGAAGAACCGCTGCGTGCGAATGGGTCGGAATGACCCCCTTTATTCCCTACCACATGTACACACACATTCATGCTAGGGTTCATTTTGTTGAGATACAATTAACCTACCAGTAATTTTGGATTGTAGGAGGAAACCAGAGTACCTGGAGGAAACCCACGCAAGTACGGGGAGAATATACAAACTCCACACAGTGAGGGCCATGGTGGGAATCGAACCCGTGACCTCAGTGCTGTGAGGAAGTAATGCTAGCCATTACACCATCCGTACTGTCCAATGGGAACCTAAGGACACAGGGTGGAGAGGTAATGCCTCCAGCAGATATATTTCCATTAGGGAGGAGGGGAATGGCACGGGGGAATTAAGTGCCATTTGGGGGGTAAAATTACATCAGCGATCTGACAATGGGGGACAGGGATGAGGGGGAGGGCAGGCACCCCCAAATCGTGTTTTTTTCACCAAAAAATGTAAAGATGTTTTTAAGTCTGTTTTGTTTTTAAACACTTTTTATAATGCATCAGAATGTACAGAAAATACCAACTGCAGCAATGACAGCACGTAACCTTGTAAGTACGTTTAAACTGGAAACATCTAAATCATTTTATCATTAAATATAGTTTCAAAGAGGGCTCCATAGTAGTTCACAGAGCAGTAATGGAGAGAGGTGGACTCCCAGGCACAGGCCCAAATTAACAAAAGAAAGATAAGGAAAAAATAAATTAAAGGAAGAAGGAAAGCGAAATAAAGGTACTGTAATTAAGGAGGGATAGGGGAGGGGGCAGATAAACTGGAGGGTCTTCCAGCAAAAGCCGCATCTCATATAACACAGTGCTCCTGAAACAGAGGTGAATTTGTTTAGAAGTCATGTTCAGTGGCGCACCCAGGGGGGTTTCCGAGCACCCAGAAACCCCCCTCCACTAAAAAAAAAAATATATATATATATTTTTTTTTTATTTTTTTTTTAGCTGCATGAGTATTATTAATGGCTGTCTAGCATCCTCTGCAGCCTGCTGTCTTCCTGGTGGCACTTGTAAGTGCAATAAAAGTTTACTTTATTTTAATTATAGTACAGATATATCCATGTCCATACATATATACACATATATATATACATACATATAAACACACACACACACACACACACACTTATGATATGTATATACATGTGTATATATATGTGTACTGTATGTGTGTGTACATATATATATATATATATATATATATATATATATATATAGGCATGTTTAATATGCTATGTATATGTGTATATGTATGTGTGTGTGTATGTATGTATTTATTTATTTATATATATATATATATGTGTGTGTGTGTGTGTGTGTGTGTGTGTGTGTGTGTGTGTGTGTGTGTGCAGATATATGTGTGTATATATATATATACACACACACACACACACACACACACTAGTTTTACGGACCCAGCATATACTGCGTCACCTCAGTCCGCACCCCTGTGATTGGCTCCGCCCAGTTCTAGAAAAAACCCCATGCAAATCCTGCGTTTGCCACTGATGTTCAAAACACCTCCTGATATGTTATGGAGAGAGACCTCCACCCAGACTATGGATCCTATTCAGGTTGGATTGCAGAATCTGCAATCTTTTCTATCGCATGCTGGGGGCTGCCCAGTGCAGGGCAAGGCCACGCCGCATGCTGATGGCCCAGCAACAACTGTGGATGACCCCCAGCCTTCGCAGCCTGGCTGTGAAGGCAGGTGCACTTTCACCATCTTTTTCTTAGAAGCAGCTGCATGTGACATCACACAGCTGCCCTGAAAATTGCTCTGACCCACCCCCATTCATAGGATCCTGCCACCGCAACCCCACGAACGCCTCTGCCTAGCATCGGCCAGGCACGCACGTGCAGGACGTGACCTGCGCGTGTGCCCTGGTGCCTGCTCAGGCAAATTGTATTGCGCTGCGACCTGAATAAGGCCCTATGTGTTTGACTTAGTGTGTGTATGTACATGGCCAGACTAGATGGGCCTAGTGGTTCTCATCTGCTGTATAATTCTGTGTTTCTATCTGTGACTAAATCACATTTTGCAAAAAATTGTCAATTTTTGAGTTCACAATTAAAAAAAATATTTGAGGTTTCCTGTTGAAATGCAGGGTGAATGCAGCAAGTCAACCAGATCAAAGCAGATGATTGTAGTCCAAAAATGTTCGAGGTTCTCAAAGCCAAATTCAAGCCAATTATTCTCTAGAAATGGAGAAGATGTGCAGAGATATTATAGCAAGGCTTTATACTGTCACAAATTAATTGTGAATATCTGAACTTTCTCCAACTTATTTTTAAGGCTTCCTTGTGTACAATATTTTATAAGATATGTATAATAAATATATTGTATAATGTCTATAGTAAAATAGATGGATTGTAAATTCATCAGGAAACATTAAACCTATAGGAATGGTAGATATAAACACAAAGATTATGTTAATACAGAACAAATATGTATCTTGCAGAATCAAACTCTCATAATAAAATGACACATTTCAATTTGTTTTCCCATAGTAGTTACAGTATGTTTATTTTCAGCTTGTGCCATTTGGTCTTGTTTTCCACATCCTCCCTTTTAGTCTCCTAAGTCACATTTCTTTCATTGAAAATATTGTTTCTGAAGTGGAGTCATCAAGTAAATAGGTTCAATTCGGGGAAAGAGAACTATATTCATCAGAACCCCCCTTTGTTAGGAAATGAAATCACGTAATGCCATGTACGCTGGGGAAGGAAGGGGCACAGCACACTTTCAAGACAGTAACTGCTGTGTGCACTGCTGGGACTTCAGCTTTCTTGTGTAGGAATCATTATTTATCTGGAACAATAGCGCCATCTAGAGTTTCTGCCTTTGCTAAGTTCACCACCTCCTCCCAATTCAACTGAATTCATTGAAACATTCTCTTAGTGGTTTCTTTTTTTATTCATGGGCAGATGTAATAACCTGGAGAAGGCATAAGGAAGTAATAAACCAGTGATATGTGCAAGGTGATAAAGGCACCAGCCAATCAGATCCTAACTGTTAATTTACATATTGGAGCTGATTGGCTGGTGCTTTTATCACCTTGCACATATCACTGGTTTATCACTTCCGTATGCCTTCTCCAGGTTAATACATCTGCCCCTCAATTACTATATATCCATATAAGCAAATCAAAGACATGAAAAGCTACCTCTGACAGGTTTTATCAATGTGTTTGAACACAAATGACTTGTATGAGAAAGATTTATACATTTTTTTATGTATTCTTAAAGTAATGCACTGTATTCTAGTGCATTTAATGATATATGGGGGGTGTACTGTAGTTCTTCAAGCAACATATTTGAGAATCTCCACTTGAGTCCAGATATCCTCTTCTTTCAGTACTCCAAGCCAGTCCTCTATCATCAGATGTCTATAGTAGATGCAGATTCAGCAGAGGCCAAACTGAACATTAACCTCAACCTCCAAGATTTTTTTTTTTTAAAGTAACCAAAAAAGAAGAATAAGACAGAGGGGTCATTATTTTAATCAAAATTGTGTACAGTATGGTTCTCCTCCTGGAGTGGGAGATTTGCCAGTGCCTGGTCCATATAAATGTGCAGCCTCAGCAGTGAAATAATCCTCAAATAGTAAAAATAAAAAGTGCATAAATCCCTTTTCCTTATTCTTCACACTAGTTCAGTATTCACAGCATATTTTTCCATCCACTGCCCGCCCTTTCCTATTTTCTTTTAGCAAATGCTCCCATTTGTTGTCCCTTCTCTCCTCACTTTTCTCCACCTCCTCTTTTCTCAAACTGGCTGAATGTGAGGTGCACAGACTCCACTTCATCAAAAGTTGCTCTGTTATTGAAATATGAAGCTATTTCCTATCCTAGAAGAAAACGGTTTTCCTGAGACCAGTTATCAATGGTCCCAATATGTTCCCTAGCAGCATAATGCCAGCCTGTTCTCAGGGCTTAACTGCCTGTGCCTGCTGCTTGCCCTCAGCCACTACCAAGTCTCCCATCCTCACCGTCTCCTTCACGTTCCCATCTGCTTCTAATTTTGTCCTGCAGTTGTATATACTGTATATTCCCAACCCCTCCCACTAGCGTGTCACCCAAACCCTGAACACACTATATATACTGTACATGCCAGTTACACAGTACTGTGACATTGCCTTTCCCATTGCATTGTTCAAATAAATAACTGTCATGGAACGTTGGCTGCTCTGATAAAGCGCAAAAAATGCAACATTGGCTGCGCTGACAAAAGCGCAAAGAAAATCGCACCTATGTGCGCACTTCCTCCTGGTTTCCCCTATACAGAGTGGAGTGTGGTGAGAGTTTGGGCGATCTGCCCCTATGAAGTCATCGGGCTTTTCCTATAGTGGGCTCGCAGTCAGCAGAGAGGTGCATAAAGGAGCTCTGTGAAGTTTGTGGTGGAGCGCTGGGTGTGTTGCGCACACAAAAGACACCGTGTTGCTGTCCTCAGCACCGCGCACTGAGAGCCGGGCAGGCTGAGCGCTGGGCTGTAATTAGCACAGCTGGGAGGCGTACATGCTCGTGACGTGTTACTTTCCCTTTCTGCTCGATGAGAAAGTGGCTTCTGGTGCCCAGGATCAGGACCTCTGCCATCCAGAGAGCCACAAAGAAACAGTCTGAACACACAACCAAAGTTTAAAAGGTGAGCATTTCAGTAGCACAATAATAATATTGATGTTTTATTTTCACTGCAAAGCAGCAACAGCCGATATCTGATCATTGTACTGTATAAAGAAAAAAACTTTTATCAAACTTTTTTTTCTTTTTGTATGTAACTATTTTGTAGATTGTTAACTTGGAATTAAATTACAAACTGCAGTATATACACATCTCTACCTGTAGAGTTTGTACCTGCAGCACAGCATACTGTAAGTGCCCATTAGCTGCATGTCACCACTGTGTTGGCAGGTGTACTGGACACCTTGATGGGTATTGAATGTCTATGGTAATGGATCCTGGCTATTAATACTTTTGCAGAGGGCCACAGCTCTCATGTTTTTCCTATTGGTTAGGTGACTGCAGGTTTGTTCTCCGTTTTACATACTATCAATTTGTGTATCTGGTGATGAAAGGTTCACAGCTGCTACTTTATTTGCCCTTTTTTATTCATGAAAAAAACTGGTACTCACATATGGGACTTTATTTTTGAATTACTTAAAATTAACCTCAAATGGTTTAGGTTTTTGTATGTTGCAAAAGTTTATTCCAATAGATAGATAGACGGACAGACAGACAGACAGACAGACAGACAGACAGACAGACAGACAGATAGATAGATAGATAGATAGATAGATAGATAGATAGATAGATAGATACAGTATATAGGTAGATAGGTAGGTAGGTAGGTAAATAGATAGACAGAAAGACAGATAGACAGACAGACAGACCGACAAACAAATTAGACTCCTATTTTTGGGCGTTGGGCTAGATTTTATCAAGTGTAGTTATCTCAGTGATAATGGATGGAGCCTAGAAGCAGTCAGTCACATGTTGATATGTTCTATAATCTTTTTTAAAATTTTTATAAGTGCCAAAACTATTGTTCTTACTGTATCGAAAGTAATATGTCAATGTATATATATATATATATATATATACACACACACACACACACACACACACACACACACACACACAGATTGAGTATCCCTTATCCAAAATTCAAAATCCTAAATCTGTGGGTCCCCTACTGAGATAATAACATAAATATTATATACATTATAAATATTATTTATAAAGAAATAAATATATAAATATATATATATATATATATATATATATATATATATATATATATAACATCTCATATCCACGTAGCAACATAGACAGGACCAGCACACTGTAATTTTGTCAACAATACCGTATTTACTCCATATAAGTGAACGGCGGGGAGTGATGACGGTGACTTCAGGTGTGACAGGTAAGCGTCATTAGGTGTGCTTAAATAGAGCACACAAGTGAACATGGTTTTGGCACTTTATACAGGCATTCTTTGCATTCTTTGCACAATGCACTATGGCACTTTTATGACTGTTCCCCTGATGATGGATTAAGTCCGAAAACGGCTGTTTGGGAGGTCTACTGTGTTTCCCTGTGCTTGCCAGACGATGAGTATATGATGAGCCTTGTATCTTTATTCACTTATATGGAGTAAATACGGCATTGTTGACAAAATTACAGTGTGCTGGTCCTGTCTATGTTGCTACGTGGATATGAGATGTTACATTAACTTTGTTGACCGGACACCTGGATCTTCTCTCTGAGAGTGTCAGTGCGGCTTCCCGGATTCCTTTTCTGTGATGACTATATATATATGTATATATATATATAGATAATGTATATAATACTTATGTCATTATCTCAGTAGGGGACCCAAAAATGTGGGATTTTTAATTTGGATATAATATATATAAGAAATACATAGGTATCATAGTATGTAATAGATTAATAAAACAACAACCTAATAAACAGGATAACATGATAGTATACAACAGTTAGCCTAATGGTGCATTTTCCAACCTAAGCTTTCTATATTCACAGAAAGGGCTCACAGATCATAGACCGTCTACTATGTGCTGTGGTTAGACCTGATACGACAAGTTTTATGAATGTGATACAACTCAGATTTGGTGGTGATTGCACAAATGTGAATTCCTGTCACTAAAATAATACACAATGGGCCAATACATATGGGAGTTTTCAGCGTGGAAAGTTTGTCTGTACATGTTCCAGTATGATGTCATAAGTTAAACAGACCTTTTAGTGTATTCTTGGCACAGAGAACCAGAATAAAAAAAAGTGCAATAATGCAGTTGCTAGCATATGAGAATATTGATCCAATGTGACATAAATCTGCTTTATTTATTTTCTTAGTAACATAAAATCTACAGATAATTCAATCTATGGTACATTTTATCTTCAGTTTAAAGTGCATTGTAAAACAATACACATGTAATGCACATTTTATGATGTGTCAAATTGTGCATAAAAACAGTGTTCTTTATTCATGAAATAACATTGAATCTGATTTTTTTAGTGTAAGCACATAAGCAGAATGCTTAATACCATCTTATACAGTGTGTTATAGTATGTAATTAATATACTATATATATATATATATATATATACACACACACACACACATGATTTGTCATACATCTAGCATCTATACGCCATACGGTGAAGATGTCAGGCGTTAGTAAGCAGCTCCGAAAGTTCAGTGTACTATCTTTTTCTTTAAAGTGTGCGTCTTATTCACACCGCAGATGCACCACTAGAAGTGTACTAGAGATGATGGTCTGCGACAGGAATTCGTTTTAATCATACAAAAAAAATCACAGACAACAGGCAACAGTACTTGGCATGAGGAGAAGCTGCGGCTGCTGCATTGTAGCACTTTGTATATAGATTTAGACTCATTTGCACACAAATGTACAAATGCTGCACATCACATTGATCAGTGTAATCTAGCAGAGTAGTTTTGTTGAATACATGAATAAGACGCACAATTTGATTGAGAAAGATGCTTGGTATGGACAAGTCACCCAGGACCTGTCACACCGAGTCACCTGGGACCTGGCATGCTGAGAGGGTCTGTTTAGTGGGACTGAAGCCTAAGTGTATAAGGACACATCTGTATATAGTTGCTTGGAGAAGGGACTGGATAGGTCTCGGGACGTTGTTCCTACAAGGGAATAAGGTTTCCTAATTTTGCACGTTAGGATTGTTGGATGATAGTTTATATAAAAATCAATGCTTATAATATCTTTTATGTCTAATGCTGTGTAATTATATATAGCTTTTTTATAAAGAATATATATTTATAATACAAATGTTTTTTATACTTTGCAAAAATTGTTGATCAAAATATTATTATAACAACTTGGTTCTACTTTCATATCAATTCGACTCTTACATATTGAGTGTGATATCTATCTATCTATCTATCTATCTATCTGTCTGTCTGTCTGTCTGTCTGTCTGTCTGTCTGTCTGTCTGTCTGTCTGTCAATCTATCTTTGGAGTCTCAATGGTTTTAAAGACTGTTATTTAGTAGGACCTTATGGTGGGTACAC
Organism: Pseudophryne corroboree; assembly: GCF_028390025.1. Taxonomy (NCBI): domain Eukaryota; kingdom Metazoa; phylum Chordata; class Amphibia; order Anura; family Myobatrachidae; genus Pseudophryne; species Pseudophryne corroboree. Next base: position 183,832,811 of record NC_086444.1, on the reverse strand, counting down.
ACTAAGACAACTCGCAATGATGCAATGTTGTCAGCAATCGGACTCGGCTGGTGAGGGGGAGCGGGGACCATGCTACGGAAAGCCCTCGCTGGCGATGTCGCCCGTCGGCCCTGCATGCACTGAACAATATCATGAACGGCGTGTCCGAATCGGGCACATCACGCCGATATCGTCCTAGTGTGTATGCACCTTTACTATAGCACATATGCTATTCAACTGTCCAGTAATGATCATCACTCTGCATTGTCTAAAATTCTTGAACTTTTGAGAAGTTTGTAAAAGTTATGATTTTTTGGCAATTTTGCTGCATAATTTAACTAATAAACTTAATAAAAACTAAAACTAAAACCATGTACTCTGTTATAGTCTCCCCTCCCCTTTTCATTGCAAATGTATGTAATTTTGTGTGAGACAAACATATATTTTCTTAAGTTGTTTATGATCTACAATAACATTCCATATATTGGGGTATTAATGCTGTATGCTTCGAACATTTGCACATTCAACTGATGTCCACTCTTTGGGGTTGATTCAATTTGGGGTTGATTCAATTTTGGGCATGGCTGTGATTTGCCCTTTCCGGAACGGCACACTACGGCGAACAACATGGCTACTTTCTCCCCACCCCATAGAGGTTGAGCCACGATAGGCAGATATGTGCACAGCGGAACACTGCGGAATGTTCTACGGCACATCGCCTGTAATCAAGTAGGTCTCTTTGACATCTATAAAAAACACAATTATTAGAAAGGGAATATTGTTTACCAAAGGTTATGATGCATAGCCTACTACAACACACGGAAAGCATTTTAATCAGCCTGAAAATCTGTCTTTAATGGCCTTATGTTTTTGTAACAAACACATAAGTGCTATTTAAAACAAAATATCATCATGTATAGATTACTGTGAACTTTTGTTATTCCAAAGGAATTATTAGACATTCCGGCTCCACAGTTCGTTACTGTAGTGCACAGCCTCATTTGAAAAGGTAGCTTGTAATTTGTAGGCAACAAAATGTTCTTTGGGATGAAAAAGGCTAAATGTACTTAAGGCTTCAATGAGTAGCGTTAAAGGAGGATTGGAGGAAACAGCTGGCTAAACAAATATTAGGTGTAGAGTAGATGCAATGGCATAAATTAATAATGCAGCTCTTTATTTACTATATGAATGGTAGGTTTGTAAGAGTAGGCTGAAATAACTATGGTTACTGTGCGCCACCTAGTGGTTACTGCCATGAATCTGGAAGCTTGGCCTTCAAACAAACCACATCTGTGATGGATTTAAGTGAACTCAATTCTATTTTAGTATGAACAAGACTTTTTTTATAAGGTAATGTTTAAATAAAGGGCTGGTACATGTAAAATTGTAAAATTAAGGAATACCAACGGTAACATTCCTATGGCTTTACTCACTTCTATAAAGCGTGACAAATGTGAGTCACGTAGACTAAAATAACCAAAGTTTATAAGACATGAATAACAAATGAAAAGTAACTAAAAGGTTGAATAAACAGAACTGTTTTTAGCTTAAGTGCAGCATAAGATAATGATTATTTAACTTAGCATAGCAAATACTCAACAGAAATAGGGACAGATCCTGCTGAACTACATCTACCAAGGTACCCAGCATTTTTATTGGCACATCGCAACCATAAATGGCAGGAAGGCAAACCAGTATAAATTATGACCAATGTACAAAAAGGACAAATTTAATTAAGTTGCGTCGAGGAATGATGTGCTATGGCAGCCAAGCAGTCAGCATTCATTAGTCTGGCTACAAAAGGATATATATATAATCTGAGAATTGTTTGGTTGCTATGGGCTGCAACACATCATTGCCATTTGTGTACTCTCATTTAGGAAAACCAAGGGCAATATGTATTAATCTGTAAGATGCAGGTTGTTGGGGAATTTCTGTGAGTCTGCCTAGGTCTGCCTACGTATTACAGTACATATTGGGCCTAATTCAGCATGGATTGTAGATGTGCTAAAAAATCGCACATCTACAATCCATTACACTGATGTGGGGGAACGCCAAGCACAGGGGACGTCTGCCCCACGTGACGGCTCCTGCCCCCCCCCAAATGAATAAATAAATAAATGTGAAAGCATCGTGCAGCGGTAATGTTTTCGCATGTTCATGGTAGCCCTCTGCCCATGCAGCCTAATTGCGAAGGCAGACAGCTAACCGGCATGTTTCAGTTCGCAGCGGCTACGTGTGATGTCACGCAGCTACTGTGGCCCGCCCCGCAAATGGTCCGGACACACCTGTGTTGTCTAGACTGAGCACCCCCAACGCCGCCACTGCGCCCCCTCCCGCTCCGCGAACACCTCTGCTTGTCAATCAGGCAGAGGCATTCGCAGATGTGAGATGCCGTCGCATCTCACAGTGTGCGTACACACAGTGTGGCTTCTGTGCGTGCGAACACTTCACAGGGGTTCAGCATGCGAACACTGCCGCAGCAGCGTTCCATGCTGAATTAGGCCCATTGCCCAAATGTCCACCAACAATTAATTATGGTGATACATTAATATTAGAGTTATGGAGCTCCGGTGATACCATCTTCAAGTTCTGCTTTTGCTGTGCTGTTCCATGTAATACCATTCTGCACTGTGATTTAATGTTCAAGAATAGAGTTGGGAAGATGTTTGTCAGTTCAGTTTGCTGTGTGGTGTAGTTGAGGTCGGAGGCATAAATACAAATTCTGCTGGATGCCTGTGTAAAACTAGACAGCCCAATGAGGAATGAGGTGAATATGTAGTGACACTGTATTTAAAATGTATTTATATGTAGGCATTCGTTACAGAAACTTGAGTAAAGAAATGTCTTTAGAATGGGCTCATACACAGAGTAATCACACAAAGTAAACATACTGGAGACTAAATTAATCTAAATACCAACACATTATGCATTAATTATGTATGTACTGACCACCATCATTTTGTGGATAGCACCAAGGTCACATTTATGTGGGTATCTATGGTTTTGTAGCCTTTCTGCGGCCTGACGTGAAGTATGGAGCTGCAGACCACCCCAACGGCGTACACCCTCCTTCCAGCATTACCACCTTTTAAAATGACTTGTTATAACTAAAGTTCCTATAGTGGTGGCACATACACTGTAGAAAACCCATTGAGTAGGCAAATAAGTGATATATAAGATAGAATAGAATATATTATCAGCTGTAGTTATCTGCTCAGTCATATACCCAGCAATGCTCAGTAATAATCACACCAATAGTAATACCTATTGATATGTACATTAATATGCATAGCAGTAATGACCAATTATTTACCTAGTAAAATAACAAGGACGAATGACAAGTAAGTAATGGTGGTCAGCAATGTGGTCATTATATTGCCAGCAGGGTAAATGTCTTGTAATGGGCTCAGAGTGGACCACCCCAGTAATTAGGGAGGCCAATTTCGGGCCATTTCTTCAATCCCGGGTATCGGGATTGAAAAATGGTCAATTTCGGAATTCCCGAGATTGGCTTTTCCCTATGTGGCCGCCACCCTCACCCCGCACACATAACTCACCCATACATCGGGGGCGGGACACATCCTCTTCTCTCTCTGCGGCTCTCGGCGGCGGTCAGATTGAATCCCGTCCGTTTTTGGGCCTCCCTACCAGTAATACAAACAGTGGTAGCAATAAATTTGCCAGCAGTGGAAATGCCAAGTAATAACCACAGCAGTAGTTATGTCAGTAAATAACTTGCAAGCAGAAGCACTGGGCTATTGTAGCTTTAGCACTCACTACTAATACTAAAGTATGTGTGCACTTGTAAATGCTTTTACCCCGCCGGGTCCCATCACTAGTGGAGTGTCGCAGGATGACACTTGGCCATGTGTGGGCACCATAAGAGATGACCTTGGCTGAACCAAGCGATGTGGACTAGCTAAAATGAAAAGGATTAGCTGGATCTTTGTCAGGTTAAATGACTACATGCACACACGTGTGTCAGCTGGGCATGCTCATATCATGTTTACCTTTCACCAGCAGAGTTAGGCTGCACATGAATGTGAGAAAAACCTTGTAGGGCCAGTATGGTTAGTTGCAGCCATACTTCTTTAAATACAGGTGTTTGCATATACAACTAGCCTCAATATACCATGTGGCGTGAGTGAGCTGCCAGGTCCTGTGCAACTCTTCTAGCGCAATCCATCTTAGTTGCAATGTGTTTAGAAGTAGGACACACCAGGCAACTGTGCTTGTTAATGTGATATGCAACACTTGTATATCTGTGTGCGACTCAGTCTGTTTACAAAGCACAAAGGCATTTGTCCTGAAAAAAAGCTGTGTCCACTGCATTGCGACACGTTGTATACAGATTCAGACTCAGGGGGTTATTCCTCATATTCGCAATTTCCCCTCTACCGGTGCCAATACACACGCGCAGGCCCTGCCCTGCGTGTGCACGGGCCGCCCAATGCGACCACTTCACATTGGTTGCGAACACCTCTGCCTGCCTCTTGACAGGCAGAGATGTTCGCGGGGCATCAACACAACACTGCGGGGCAGGGGGTCGTCCTTACTTGCTGAGACCGCAATTAAATTACGGTTGCATACGCCATTCCAAATGGTGGGTGACCTTACCCTGTGATGTGCGGGCCCCAGCATGCAAAGGATTGCAGATTCTGCTTTTTAGCAAAATCTGAAATCCAACCTGAATAACCCCCACAGTCACACACAGATGTACAAGTGCTACATATCAAATTAATGGGCACAGTCTCCTGGTGCATCGAGAGGGGCTATTTGGCACTACTACAGCAATATATTATGAGGACACGTCTGTATTGCTGTGATATGCTGTAGATAAAAGTTACCACCAAACATTGTTAAATAAACTTCTAGACTTAGGGGGAAATTTACTAAATCTTTTTTGTGAGAGTATACAAATCGCCCATAATTGCCCTATTTCACCCCTAATTGCAAGTGTTTTGGCTTGCATCTTGTCTTTCAGTAGAGGATGCAGTTGAATTTTGGCGTGTGTGATTTGTGTCAATTTTGCGGTCTTTTCATGGGAAGTTGCTTTAGAAGTCACACTTGAATGTGCTACAAGTCGCAATAAATTCACACTAGAATACCTCAGAAGGTGCATGCCAGTACAAACCAACTCACTCCTCAATTTACACCACAAGTCACAACTCAAATCCCACCATAAGAAGCACCTCAATTCGCACCACAAGTCGCTGTAAAGCCGCAAAATCCCCAAACACATTCCGATTTGTCAAAAAATGCACATTCTACGTTGACATCACTATGTTGTTATAAAAACTCCCCAAACCGCCAGGAACGTGAATTGGTGGCGTTTGTGGTGGAGTTTGGTTGAGGTAGTTGCACAGTTGTTGGAGAGGGGAGTTATATATCTATTTTGCCATTGTTACCTGGGACTGTAAATTGTCTTGTGTTTTTGTGCTGTCTTGGTCATTTTTAAAGCGTGCCTTGTGTTTGTCATGTGTCATTTTAAGTTTTGTCTTGTCATTATTTAGTAGGGCCTGTGGTGTGGAAGTGTGTTGTGTCTGAGAGAGTTGTTAGTGGAGGGATTTATTATTTTCTTTTATTTATCAGTGTTAAGTGTTTTTTGTTGTGATCAGTGGCGGTTTTTACCTATGGGCTGCAGGACTGCAGCCCACCCAGGTAAAATCTGCCACCCAGTTCACTGTCAGTGAAGCCAGATGCAGTCCGTAAGACTGCACTGGTTTCACAGTGACTGGCAGTGACTTCCTAATGGAAGTCCTACCTGACAGTTACAGACATAACAGGCAGTCCCAGTAGGAGGTGTTTACTCCCTCCGAGACTGCCAGACCGGGCTGCAATAGGCAGAGAGCTAGCTTCCTATAGTAAAATAGATTTTTCTTCACCACTTAACACAGCGATAGAAAATCTATTATACCTGAAATGTAATAGGAAAAACACTAGAGACAATCAGTGATACTCAGCTGCCTGGTGATACTGGCTGACTGCGGTAAAAATACTCTTAACACATTGCCAGACTGTCCTTACTCATAAACAGGGGTTAAAGTGGTGGTGGTGGGGGGGGGGAGCGAGGTGGAACTGAGTTCCACCACATGTAATGGTAGGGGGAATTAGTTCCACCTCCTCCATTGCACTACACAGTAATTTCAACAGAAAAGCATGCTCCATCACCTACGTCAATTAATGATGATGCAGGCTGCGCTAGTGTTACTGATGAGCTGCAGCCACTTCCCAGTTCCTCAGGTCCTGGTGGCTCTATGGTCTTCATCCATTTACAGCCCTCCTCTCCTGGTACTCACACACGCTGTGTCTGTTGGACCGCATTCATCCTCTAATCAGGTTCCAGCGGCTTCCTTTTCCGGCACAGCGTATGTAATGTTATGCTGGCACCGCTGCTGAAGGAGAGCCATGAAGAGGAGTAGGCTCTGTACCTCTTGAAGACAAGATGAGAGGGGGCTGTAGGGTCAAGAGAGGTTGGGAAGCTGCTGGAGGGATACAAGACATGGAGCTGCTGGAGGGAAACAGACGGTGAGCTGCTGGAGTGACAGAGGCAGAGATATGTATAAAGGGCACTACTGTGGGCATTAGGTGTATAAGCGGCACTACTGTGGTCATGATTTGTAAGGGCCACTACTATTGTGGGCATTATGTATAAGGGGCACTACTATTGTGGGCATTATGTCATAGGGGCACTACTACTGTGGACATTCTGTATATAAGCAGCACTACTACTGTGGGCATTTTGTGTATAAGCAGCACTTCTGTGGGCATTATGTGTAAGGGGCACTACAAGTGTGGCATTATGTGTAAGAGACACTACTACTGTGGGAATTGTGTAAAATGGGCACTACTGTGGGCATTGTATATAAGGGGCACTATTGTGTGGCATAACCATAATAAGAGGCATTACTATATGGTGTAATATGAATCAGGGACACTACATGCAGTGTAATGTGCATAAGATTGTGCTACTGTGTGGTGTAATTTGAATCAGGGGTACTATTGTGTGACCACACTTCTTCTTTCTGAGATCAATGTCTCTTTTATAAAGTATGACTCTAGCACTGGCCCTGGCTCTGCTTAATGTGTGTGTGTGTGTGTGTGTGTGTGTGTGTGTGTGTGTGTGTGTGTGTGTGTGGGGGGGGGGGGGGGGGGGGGGGGGAGGTGGCAGAGTAAATGACCACCACCTCTCCAGGACCACTTTAAGCCCTGCTCATAAATCTGACTCTTAGAATAAGATCCAGGAAAAAGGTGCAACTTTGTACCCAGGCAAGCTATTTCTGATGCAATGCCTGCAAGTCATATTTATATTTGCAGCAAGGAAACAGTGCCTGCCTTTGCATGTAGCCAACAGACACTGGAAGCCTCTATGTATATTCCGCAAGAGTTCAGCTAGAACATGCCCCCTTCTAACTCTAAATCTGTCTGCACATTTTAAACTTGCCCCCTCCTTTGTTATTTCAAGGTGCAAAATTGCACCCTATCTCTGGATTTACACCTAAAGCCAAGTGCACACTATACTATTATCATCCAATCAGCTGATAATTGGCTGATGGGCACGATTGGATAGTGTGAATGCAGGAGCGGTAGCCAATAAATTACTTCAAATGCTCCTGCAATTCGACAGATCGGGAGATGGGGAATTGCCTATGCTGCTCACCATGGGCGTAGCCAGAACTTTGTGTCCCCATAAGCAACATTTTGAAGGAGCTTTTGTACCAGTGCTTCTAGAGAGACACCTCTCCGCAGCAGTTGTTAAATTTATACCCCCCATAATAGTGCCCTAGTTCATTTTCTGAACCATAGTAGTGTCTTAATTAATGTTATGCCCCATAGTAGCGCTCTAGTTCACAAGATGTCACATTGTAGGGCTGCCAGTACACATAATGCAACACAGTACTCCCAATTCACATTATAAAAAATTTACCCCAGTTCATATTATGTCACATGACAGTGTCCCCACTTCATATTATGTCACACTATATTGCCTCCACATCATACTGTGCCACGTTACAGTGCCCCAGTTCATATTATGTAACATTATATTATGTAACATTATAATACCTTCAGTGCATTGTATACCACATTACAATAAGCATGTCCAGAGGCATTATTTTATATATATATATATATATATATATACATACAGATGGATAAGGCACTCCAAGAAAGCTTCACTGTGAATAATGCCGGTGCCCCCGTTAAGACAAAGCATAGGTAGAAGAAAAAGACGTGGCACTCACGGCAACTTGCAATGATCACAGACAAATCAAACTGCTGATGTGTCTGTGATCATTGCAAGTTGCCGTGGGTGCCACGTCTTTTTCTTCTCTCTCTCTCTCTCTATATATATATATATATATATATATATTTATTTATTTTTTGTAGGCCCCAAGGCAAAAGCTTGTAAGGGTACCTACATTATGTACCACCAATCTGCACACATGTAACTGTGACAGGGAAAATGGGCCCCTCTCAGCTCTGGGCCCCATAGCAGCTGCACATCCCTGTACCTATGGTAGCTACGCCCTTGCTGCTCAAACTATCTCGTTCCTGACCTCCCAGTCCCATTGAAAAGATCAGAAGAACGTACATACATACTGAGCAAGAAATTGTTGTGTGGATGGGTGCACACCGATCTGATAATCACTCAGGTGGATTGGAGCAGTTATCAAATTGGCATCAATTATTGTATAGTGTGTACCCAGCTTAGCTCTAAATGAGACCAATAAGAATGTATATACTGTAGTGTAACATTATGACATGGTTTATAACATCACAGAGCATCACAGCAGGGCAATGTAATAAGAGGGTAGCATCTGACTGATTTAGATTTTGCACCACAGGTGATTATTTTGCCAAGCAGTTAGAACGCAAAAGGATATAAACCATTGCCCTAAAATCATGCAATGCAATATATAATACAAAAATAAAGATATATGTATTTTTCCAGCAATAGGATAAAAAATTTAATTGCTGTGTGACTCATTCACAGTGACTCTGCCATGCTTCTGCATTCTGTCCCTTCTAAGTATGAAAACAAGATTTGGCAATGACAAAAGCAAGGTTTGTTGTATGCAATGTGATATTTGATAATATGTTTTTCATCTTAGTATATAAGTCTAAATTTGCCAATCTAGCAAGTTTATCTTACAGTGTGAAAGCGTTGCTGATAAAGGGGCAGCCGTGCCACCAGAGTGAATGGTATCAGTGTGTAGCAGCTCCTTTCTTTATTATGCATTGGCTAAGTAATCTAACTCGGCTAACCCTTTCAGTGCACAAGACCGTAAAAATTTATCGCACAGGGCCATTGTGTACTGTAGCTTAGTGTAAATACTTTAAAGTTGTTACAATTTGATATGAAATGTACTTGTAAGAATTTCTCTATCCAAAACATCCACTGTAGCTGTAGGATAGTATAATAAAGGATATTAGAATACAGGGATTATGCTTACTAAAGGTCGAATTCCATCAATTTCTTTTGATTTAAAACCAATGAAAAGTGATCTAAATCAATATTGGGTATCTGGGGCTAAAACACACATTTACTAGCACTTAAAAATGAATATTAAAAAAAATCATGTTAGTACGAGTGTGCTTTAGCCCATAAACCACAACACTGATTTAGATTTTTAGTTTTCCATAGAGATGAGCGCCTGAAATTTTTCGGGTTTTGTGTTTTGGTTTTGGGTTCGGTTCCGCGGCCGTGTTTTGGGTTCGAACGCGTTTTGGCAAAACCTCACCGAATTATTTTTGTCGGATTCGGGTGTGTTTTGGATTCGGGTGTTTTTTTCAAAAAACCCTAAAAAACAGCTTAAATCATAGAATTTGGGGGTAATTTTGATCCCAAAGTATTATTAACCTCAAAAAACATAATTTACACTCATTTTCAGCCTATTCTGAACACATCACACCTCACAATATTATTTTTAGTCCTAAAATTTGCACCGAGGTCGCTGTGTGAGTAAGATAAGCGACCCTAGTGGCCGACACAAACACCGGGCCCATCTAGGAGTGGCACTGCAGTGTCACGCAGGATGTCCCTTCCAAAAAACCCTCCCCAAACAGCACATGACGCAAAGAAAAAAAGAGGCGCAATGAGGTAGCTGTGTGAGTAAGATTAGCGACCCTAGTGGCCGACACAAACACCGGGCCCATCTAGGAGTGGCACTGCAGTGTCACGCAGGATGGCCCTTCCAAAAAACCCTCCCCAAACAGCACATGACGCAAAGAAAAAAAGAGGCGCAATGAGGTAGCTGTGTGAGTAAGATTAGCGACCCTAGTGGCCGACACAAACACCGGGCCCATCTAGGAGTGGCACTGCAGTGTCACGCAGGATGGCCCTTCCAAAAAACCCTCCCCAAACAGCACATGACGCAAAGAAAAAAAGAGGCGCAATGAGGTAGCTGACTGTGTGAGTAAGATTAGCGACCCTAGTGGCCGACACAAACACCGGGCACATCTAGGAGTGGCACTGCAGTGTCACGCAGGATGTCCCTTCCAAAAAACCCTCCCCAAACAGCACATGACGCAAAGAAAAAAAGAGGCGCAATGAGGTAGCTGTGTGAGTAAGATTAGCGACCCTAGTGGCCGACACAAACACCGGGCCCATCTAGGAGTGGCACTGCAGTGTCACGCAGGATGTCCCTTCCAAAAAACCCTCCCCAATCAGCACATGATGCAAAGAAAAAGAAAAGAAAAAAGAGGTGCAAGATGGAATTATCCTTGGGCCCTCCCACCCACCCTTATGTTGTATAAACAAAACAGGACATGCACACTTTAACCAACCCATCATTTCAGTGACAGGGTCTGCCACACGACTGTGACTGATATGACGGGTTGGTTTGGACCCCCCCCAAAAAAGAAGCAATTAATCTCTCCTTGCACAAACTGGCTCTACAGAGGCAAGATGTCCACCTCATCTTCACCCTCCGATATATCACCGTGTACATCCCCCTCCTCACAGATTATCAATTCGTCCCCACTGGAATCCACCATCTCAGCTCCCTGTGTACTTTGTGGAGGCAATTGCTGCTGGTCAATGTCTCCGCGGAGGAATTGATTATAATTCATTTTAATGAACATCATCTTCTCCACATTTTCTGGATGTAACCTCGTACGCCGATTGCTGACAAGGTGAGCGGCGGCACTAAACACTCTTTCGGAGTACACACTTGTGGGAGGGCAACTTAGGTAGAATAAAGCCAGTTTGTGCAAGGGCCTCCAAATTGCCTCTTTTTCCTGCCAGTATAAGTACGGACTGTGTGACGTGCCTACTTGGATGCGGTCACTCATATAATCCTCCACCATTCTATCAATGTTGAGAGAATCATATGCAGTGACAGTAGACGACATGTCCGTAATCATTGTCAGGTCCTTCAGTCCGGACCAGATGTCAGCATCAGCAGTCGCTCCAGACTGCCCTGCATCACCGCCAGCGGGTGGGCTCGGAATTCTGAGCCTTTTCCTCGCACCCCCAGTTGCGGGAGAATGTGAAGGAGGAGATGTTGACAGGTCGCGTTCCGCTTGACTTGACAATTTTGTCACCAGCAGGTCTTTCAACCCCAGCAGACCTGTGTCTGCCGGAAAGAGAGATCCAAGGTAGGCTTTAAATCTAGGATCGAGCACGGTGGCCAAAATGTAGTGCTCTGATTTCAACAGATTGACCACCCGTGAATCCTTGTTAAGCGAATTAAGGGCTGCATCCACAAGTCCCACATGCCTAGCGGAATCGCTCCGTGTTAGCTCCTTCTTCAATGCCTCCAGCTTCTTCTGCAAAAGCCTGATGAGGGGAATGACCTGACTCAGGCTGGCAGTGTCTGAACTGACTTCACGTGTGGCAAGTTCAAAGGGCATCAGAACCTTGCACAACGTTGAAATCATTCTCCACTGCACTTGAGACAGGTGCATTCCATCTCCTATATCGTGCTCAATTGTATAGGCTTGAATGGCCTTTTGCTGCTCCTCCAACCTCTGAAGCATATAGAGGGTTGAATTCCACCTCGTTACCACTTCTTGCTTCAGATGATGGCAGGGCAGGTTCAGTAGTTTTTGGTGGTGCTCCAGTCTTCTGTACGTGGTGCCTGTACGCCGAAAGTGTCCCGCAATTTTTCTGGCCACCGACAGCATCTCTTGCACGCCCCTGTCGTTTTTAAAAAAATTCTGCACCACCAAATTCAAGGTATGTGCAAAACATGGGACGTGCTGGAATTTGCCCATATTTAATGCACACACAATATTGCTGGCGTTGTCCGATGCCACAAATCCACAGGAGAGTCCAATTGGGGTAAGCCATTCCGCGATGATCTTCCTCAGTTGCCGTAAGAGGTTTTCAGCTGTGTGCGTATTCTGGAAAGCGGTGATACAAAGCGTAGCCTGCCTAGGAAAGAGTTGGCGTTTGCGAGATGCTGCTACTGGTGCCGCCGCTGCTGTTCTTGCGGCGGGAGTCCATACATCTACCCAGTGGGCTGTCACAGTCATATAGTCCTGACCCTGCCCTGCTCCACTTGTCCACATGTCCGTGGTTAAGTGGACATTGGGTACAACTGCATTTTTTAGGACACTGGTGAGTCTTTTTCTGACGTCCGTGTACATTCTCGGTATCGCCTGCCTAGAGAAGTGGAACCTAGATGGTATTTGGTAACGGGGGCACACTGCCTCAATAAATTGTCTAGTTCCCTGTGAACTAACGGCGGATACCGGACGCACGTCTAACACCAACATAGTTGTCAAGGACTCAGTTATCCGCTTTGCAGTAGGATGACTGCTGTGATATTTCATCTTCCTCGCAAAGGACTGTTGAACAGTCAATTGCTTACTGGAAGTAGTACAAGTGGGCTTACGACTTCCCCTCTGGGATGACCATCGACTCCCAGCGGCAACAACAGCAGCGCCAGCAGCAGTAGGCGTTACACGCAAGGATGCATCGGAGGAATCCCAGGCAGGAAAGGACTCGTCAGACTTGCCAGTGACATGGCCTGCAGGACTATTGGCATTCCTGGGGAAGGAGGAAATTGACACTGAGGGAGTTGGTGGGGTGGTTTGCGTGAGCTTGGTTACAAGAGGAAGGGATTTACTGGTCAGTGGACTGCTTCCGCTGTCACCCAAAGTTTTTGAACTTGTCACTGACTTATTATGAATGCGCTGCAGGTGACGTATAAGGGAGGATGTTCCGAGGTGGTTAACGTCCTTACCCCTACTTATTACAGCTTGACAAAGGGAACACACGGCTTGACACCTGTTGTCCGCATTTCTGGTGAAATACCTCCACACCGAAGAGCTGATTTTTTTGGTATTTTCACCTGGCATGTCAACGGCCATATTCCTCCCACGGACAACAGGTGTCTCCCCGGGTGCCTGACTTAAACAAACCACCTCACCATCAGAATCCTCCTGGTCAATTTCCTCCCCAGCGCCAGCAACACCCATATCCTCCTCATCCTGGTGTACTTCAACACTGACATCTTCAATCTGACTATCAGGAACTGGACTGCGGGTGCTCCTTCCAGCACTTGCAGGGGGCATGCAAATAGTGGAAGGCGCATGCTCTTCACGTCCAGTGTTGGGAAGGTCAGGCATCGCAAACGACACAATTGGACTCTCCTTGTGGATTTGGGATTTCAAAGAACGCACAGTTCTTTGCGGTGCTTTTGCCAGCTTGAGTCTTTTCAGTTTTCTAGCGAGAGGCTGAGTGCTTCCATCCTCATGTGAAGCTGAACCACTAGCCATGAACATAGGCCAGGGCCTCAGCCGTTCCTTGCCACTCCGTGTGGTAAATGGCATATTGGCAAGTTTACGCTTCTCCTCCGACAATTTTATTTTAGGTTTTGGAGTCCTTTTTTTTCTGATATTTGGTGTTTTGGATTTGACATGCTCTGTACTATGACATTGGGCATCGGCCTTGGCAGACGACGTTGCTGGCATTTCATCGTCTCGGCCATGACTAGTGGCAGCAGCTTCAGCACGAGGTGGAAGTGGATCTTGATCTTTCCCTAATTTTGGAACCTCAACTTTTTTGTTCTCCATATTTTATAGGCAGAACTAAAAGGCACCTCAGGTAAACAATGGAGATGGATGGATTGGATAGTTTACTAGTATACAATTATGGACGGACTGCCACGGTTAGGTGGTATAAAAAAACCACGGTTAGGTGGTATATATTATAATAATAATACAATTATGGATGGACGGACTGCCTGCCGACTGCCGACACAGAGGTAGCCACAGCCGTGAACTACCGCACTGTACACTGGTTGATAAAGAGATAGTAGTATACTCGTAACAACTAGTATGACACTATGACGACGGTATAAAGAATGGAAAAAAAACCACGGTTAGGTGGTATATATTATAATAATAATACAATTATGGATGGACGGACTGCCTGCCGACTGCCGACACAGAGGTAGCCACAGCCGTGAACTACCGCACTGTACACTGGTTGATAAAGAGATAGTAGTATACTCGTAACAACTAGTATGACACTATGACGACGGTATAAAGAATGGAAAAAAAACCACGGTTAGGTGGTATATATTATAATAATAATACAATTATGGATGGACGGACTGCCTGCCGACTGCCGACACAGAGGTAGCCACAGCCGTGAACTACCGCACTGTACACTGGTTGATAAAGAGATAGTAGTATACTCGTAACAACTAGTATGACACTATGACGACGGTATAAAGAATGGAAAAAAAACCACGGTTAGGTGGTATATATTATAATAATAATACAATTATGGATGGACGGACTGCCTGCCGACTGCCGACACAGAGGTAGCCACAGCCGTGAACTACCGCACTGTACACTGGTTGATAAAGAGATAGTAGTATACTCGTAACAACTAGTATGACACTATGACGACGGTATAAAGAATGGAAAAAAAACCACGGTTAGGTGGTATATATTATAATAATAATACAATTATGGATGGACGGACTGCCTGCCGACTGCCGACACAGAGGTAGCCACAGCCGTGAACTACCGCACTGTACACTGGTTGATAAAGAGATAGTAGTATACTCGTAACAACTAGTATGACACTATGACGACGGTATAAAGAATGGAAAAAAAACCACGGTTAGGTGGTATATATTATAATAATAATACAATTATGGATGGACGGACTGCCTGCCGACTGCCGACACAGAGGTAGCCACAGCCGTGAACTACCGCACTGTACACTGGTTGATAAAGAGATAGTAGTATACTCGTAACAACTAGTATGACACTATGACGACGGTATAAAGAATGGAAAAAAAACCACGGTTAGGTGGTATATATTATAATAATAATACAATTATGGATGGACGGACTGCCTGCCGACTGCCGACACAGAGGTAGCCACAGCCGTGAACTACCGCACTGTACACTGGTTGATAAAGAGATAGTAGTATACTCGTAACAACTAGTATGACACTATGACGGTATAAAGAAAGAAAAAAAAATACCACGGTTAGGTGGTATATATTGTAATACAATTATGGATGGACGGACTGCCTGCCGAGTTCCGACTGCCGACACAGAGGTAGCCACAGCCGTGAACTACCGCACTGTACTGTGTCTGCTGCTAATATAGACTGGTTGATAAAGAGATAGTATACAATACATACAACAATGAATATACTACTATACTGGTGGTCAGGCACTGGTCACCACTAGTCACACTGGCAGTGGCACTCCTGCAGCAAAAGTGTGCACTGTTTAATTTTAAATTAATATAATATTATGTACTCCTGGGGGCTCCTGCTATAACAACCTGCAGTGCTCCCCAGTCTCCCCCACAATTATTATAAGCTTTGCCTTTTATACATTGATGTGCAGCACACTGGGCTGAGCTGAGTGCACACAGACTGAGTCACACTGTGTGACTGGCTGCTGCTGTGTATCGTTTTTTTTCAGGCAGAGAACGGATATAGCAGAGAACGGATATATATTAAAATAAATAAAAGTTAACTAACAACAACTGCACTGGTCACTGTGGTAAACTCTGTCTGACTCTGCACAATCTCTCTCTCTCTTCTAATCTAATTTCTAATGGAGAGGACGCCAGCCACGTCCTCTCCCTATCAATCTCAATGCACGTGTGAAAATGGCGGCGACGCGCGGCTCCTTATATAGAATCCGAGTCTCGCGAGAATCCGACAGCGTCATGATGACGTTCGGGCGCGCTCGGGTTAACCGAGCAAGGCGGGAGGATCCGAGTCTGCTCGGACCCGTGAAAAAAACATGAAGTTCGTGCGGGTTCGGTTTCAGAGAAACCGAACCCGCTCATCTCTAGTTTTCCACTGATTTGAAATCAATAAAAAAAATTATGAAAACCGATCTTTATTGAATATACCCCCCATAAATATACCTGAGATCTGGCATTCAGCTTACTTCAGTAGATTGCTTTCCGGCCAATCATGCACTCCTGTCTTCTACTCTCCTATGGGAAGATGGGCTACTTAAAAACACAGCACGCATGGTCGGGAAGTTGGAGCTCTTGGGTTTCCCAGTGTGCCCTTCTCTCTTACTGCTGCATTTCTGTTTCAAACCATGGTGTTGGCAGTGGTTGATGCCTCCCAGTGAACTGCCATTTATAGGGCTAATGCAAAGCTGAATGCAGGTCAGCCATTACTGCACTATCATTGCGCTCATAGAACTATAAACCCCCATATGCAGATTTGTATGTATCTTTGCAAGCAGACTGCCCTCATGTGCACGTTAGGTTTGATACCATTCATCTTCATCAGCGTGCACATTCACCAGCCCTAAGATTAATGCAAAATATACTTCTGTAAACAGCTTCCACCCAACTCTGCATAACATCTGTGCTATCGATATGCCATCACTGTACACAGCCTATATGAGAGTGCCCTGTTACAACACAGTTAAAGTCCATCAATCGCTATTGGAGATGTGAATGATATGAATAAGACTTGGTTCTGGAACATGACATAATGCAAGAGACACTTTGCTAATGGATGTACAGGCTGGTCTATAAGTGTGGAAATACCCTTATAAAATAGAAATGAGTGGGAATATTAATCCACTGTCTACACACATGATGTGGGAGCGGGGGACAACTGTTTAGGTTATGTCACCAGTATGGCGGCCATCTTAAAGTAAGCCATCTTGGATGCAACTCTATTTTTTTAATTGGTATGGTGGTCATGTGACAAATCAAACCGATGCAGAATTTAATAAGAAAAACAATGGTGTTTGTTTTAACATATCTTTATTCATTCTCGAGTTTTAAGTGAGTTCAGGTAGTGACATTAATGACAATGGTACTTACACAAACAGAATGTGTTAAGATTGTCTTGATATTGTTGTGGGCTCTTTGAGAATGATGCCAGCACAGCAGTTTTTGGTCGTCCACTTTTTGGTTTATCTACAACTGCTAGGGTTTCTTTAAATTTGGCAACTGCACTGTGAGTATTGGGTCGCCTATTTGGGTGGCTTGGTTGAAATCATTTGAAATAGCACTTCTGCTTCATTTTCCAGATATCAAGACAATCTCAACACGTTCTGTTTATGTTAGTGCTATTGTCATTAATGTCACTACCTGAAAAAAGAAAACTCAATTAAAACTCAAGAATGAATAACGATACATTAAAATGAAGAACATCATGGTTTTTCTTGTAAAATCTGTTTGATATGTCGCATGACTACCTTCCCAGTTCAAAAATCAGAGTTGCATCCAAGATGGTTGACTTCAAGATGACCGCCATACTGTTGACATACCCTAAAAAGTTTTCCCCCACACCCATATCATATGTGTAGACACTCGACTAAGATGTCCTTACGCATTAACTTTTTATAAGGGTGTTTCCACACTTATGGACCACGCTGTACATTGAATTCTGCATTAGCATTTATGTGAATGGAAAGTTCACAGGCAGAAACATTGAGAACATCACTGTTTGTTTGAATTAAGCCCTTAGTAAAGGGAGAACAGCTGGATGAGGCACTGTTGAATCCCAAGAGACAAGTGTTCTATATAACAGAGCTTTATACTACATTTTTAGTTTATTCTTTCAAATACTGGACACTGATGTAAAAAATAGAAAATACAACATTTATTGTTCTGCAGTGACAAACTCATACTCCGTGTGAATCTGTATTGCAAGATAAGCATGCTATCCCCTTTCCGTGTTGCATTTTACACATATATTTTTATTTCCAGAATTACATTTAATTACTAGAATGCAATGAGAAAATTTGAGCATAATCAATTACATTGAAAAATAATTTCAAAGGAATAATTGCATTGTAAGAGAACATAATTTCTTCTGATGATAGTCTTAGTTACGCTAACACATTTCTCTAGAGAGTTACAACTTGGATCTAATTGGCTTTTAGCTCACTGCACAAGAAATCTTTCATTAATTAACAAAAATGTCTAAAATGTTTTGTGTATAAGGCCATGTGACGCAAAGGATATTGTATTTGTTATCATACTAGCAACTTTCTTGGGAAAAGTCAGTGTTTCATATTCAAAGCTTACATATGCATTTCTTGAGGATCCTTGTTCCATTATGGTACATAATAATGTTTTTCTCAGCCATGAAGATAGCATTGAATGCAAAGGATCTCAGAATGGACCCAAACATAATAGGTCATGCTCATTTCTGCTCCAAGACAACAGATCTGGGTCTTTATTTAGACAATCAATAAGAAGCTGGCCACCATTAAAACATCCCAATTTATAGGGACTGTCCAGCTGTCCAGTTGTGTTTTCAGCTGCACTTGCTGTCACTTGCAGTCTTTTGAGCTTTGAGCTTGGAGAGGTGGACCAGAGATTTTCACATGTAGTGTTGAGCAGAAGGAATCACCAACAAATTAGGCATTCAGAAGAGGTTACATAGTGCTGCTGATAGTCATCATCTTCATTCCAGAGCAGTGCTGCCACCCAGGATGCAGGACCTAGAGCAGGGGAAGAGCCAGGGGGTGGGCACTGAGTGCAATCACCCCTCACCCTCTGTAACTTCTCACCAGCCCACTACTATTGGCTGCTGTATAGCAGCGCAGTGGCACATCAAGCAGGGGGAGGGCAGGAACTGCTGCTGTGTAGTGGCAATAGCCTGCCTGGACCTATGCAGTGCTGGGTGGGAGGCAGCAGGGAAGCGATTCTTTGCAAGACCTACACTCACTGAGAGCTAAAGCTCCTGTTCTGCCACACCAGGCTCAATGAGATACCAGTCAGCAAAACACAAAAAGTTATATACTGACTCATGCATATGCAAGAAATACATACATACTAGTGATGTGCACTGGACATTTTTCGGGTTTTGTGTTTTGGTTTTGGATTCGGTTCCGCGGCCGTGTTTTGGATTCGGACGCGTTTTGGCAAAACCTCACCGAAATTTTTTTGTCGGATTCGGGTGTGTTTTGGATTCGGGTGTTTTTTTCAAAAAACCCTAAAAAACAGCTTAAATAATAGAATTTGGGGGTCATTTTGATCCCATAGTATTATTAACCTCAATTACCATAATTTCCACTCATTTCCAGTCTATTCTGAACACCCCACACCTCACAATATTATTTTTAGTCCTACAATTTGCACTGAGGTCGCTGGATGGCTAAGCTAAGCGACACAAGTGGCCGACACAAACACCTGGCCCATCTAGGAGTGGCACTGCAGTGTCAGGCAGGATGGCACTTCAAAAAAATTGTCCCCAAACAGCACATGATGCAAAGAAAAAAAGAGGCGCACCAAGGTCGCTGCGTGACTAAGCCAAGCGACACAAGTGGCCGACACAAACACCTGGCCCATCTAGGAGTGGCACTGCAGGGTCAAGACAGGATGGCACTTAAAAAAAATTGTCCCCTAACAGCACGTGATGCAAAGAAAAAAAGAGGCGCACCAAGGTCGCTGTGTGACTAAGCTAAGCGACACAAGTGGCCGACACAAACACCTGGCCCATCTAGGAGTGGCACTGCAGTGTCAAGACAGGATGGCACTTCAAAAAAATTGTCCCCAAACAGCACATGATGCAAAGAAAAAAAGAGGCGCACCAAGGTCGCTGTGTGACTAAGCTAAGCGACACAAGTGGCCGACACAAACACCTGGCCCATCTAGGAGTGGCACTGCAGTGTCAAGACAGGATGGCACTTCAAAAAAATTGTCCCCAAACAGCACATGATGCAAAGAAAAAAAGAGGCGCACCAAGGTCGCTGTGTGACTAAGCTAAGCGACACAAGTGGCCGACACAAACACCTGGCCAATCTAGGAGTGGCACTGCAGTGTCAAGACAGGATGGCACTTCAAAAAAATTGTCCCCAAACAGCACATGATGCAAAGAAAAAAAGAGGCGCACCAAGGTCGCTGTGTGACTAAGCTAAGCGACACAAGTGGCCGACACAAACACCTGGCCCATCTAGGAGTGGCACTGCAGTGTCAAGACAGGATGGCACTTCAAAAAAATTATCCCCAAACAGCACATGATGCAAAGAAAAAAAGAGGCGCACCAAGGTCGCTGTGTGACTAAGCTAAGCGACACAAGTGGCCGACACAAACACCTGGCCCATCTAGGAGTGGCACTGCAGTGTCAAGACAAGATGGCACTTCAAAAAAATTGTCCCCAAACAGCACATGATGCAAAGAAAAAAAGAGGCGCACCAAGGTCGCTGTGTGACTAAGCTAAGCGACACAAGTGGCCGACACAAACACCTGGCCCATCTAGGAGTGGCACTGCAGTGTCAAGACAGGATGGCACTTCAAAAAAATTGTCCCCAAACAGCACATGATGCAAAGAAAAAAAGAGGCGCACCAAGGTCGCTGTGTGACTAAGCTAAGCGACACAAGTGGCCGACACAAACACCTGGCCCATCTAGGAGTGGCACTGCAGTGTCAAGACAGGATGGCACTTCAAAAAATTGTCCCCAAACAGCACATGATGCAAAGAAAAAAAGAGGCGCACCAAGGTCGCTGTGTGACTAAGCTAAGCGACACAAGTGGCCGACACAAACACCGGGCCCATCTAGGAGTGGCACTGCAGTGTCAAGACAGGATGGCACTTCAAAAAAATTGTCCCCAAACAGCACATGATGCAAAGAAAAAAAGAGGCGCACCAAGGTCGCTGTGTGACTAAGCTAAGCGACACAAGTGGCCGACATAAACACCTGGCTCATCTAGGAGTGGCACTGCAAGTCAAGACAGGATGGCACTTCAAAAAAATTGTCCCCAAAAAGCACATGATGCAAAGAAAAAAAGAGGCGCACCACAGGTATAGAATGTAGATGGATAGTACACTTAATGACGACACAGAGGTAGGTACAGCAGTGGCCTTCCGTACCGTACTGCTATATATAGTATACTGGTGGTCACTGTGTCAGCAAACTGCAAAACTAAAATGCACCACAGGTATAGAATGTAGATGGATAGTATACTTAATGAATGACGACAGAGAGGTAGGTACAGCAGTGGCCTACCGTACTGCTATATATAGTATACTGGTGGTCACTGTGTCAGCAAACTGCAAAACTAAAATGCACCACAGGTATAGAATGTAGATGGATAGTATACTTAATGAATGACGACACAGAGGTAGGTACAGCAGTAGCCTACCGTACTGCTATATATAGTATACTGGTGGTCACTGTGTCAGCAAACTGCAAAACTAAAATGCACCACAGGTATAGAATGTAGATGGATAGTATACTTAATGAATGACGACACAGAGGTAGGTACAGCAGTGGCCTACCGTACTGCTATATATAGTATACTGGTGGTCACTGTGTCAGCAAACTGCAAAACTAAAATGCACCACAGGTATAGAATGTAGATGGATAGTATACTTAATGAATGACGACACAGAGGTAGGTACAGCAGTGGCCTACCGTACTGCTATATATAGTATACTGGTGGTCACTGTGTCAGCAAACTGCAAAACTAAAATGCACCACAGGTATAGAATGTAGATGGATAGTATACTTAATGAATGACGACACAGAGGTAGGTACAGCAGTGGCCTACCGTACTGCTATATATAGTATACTGGTGGTCACTGTGTCAGCAAACTGCAAAACTAAAATGCACCACAGGTATAGAATGTAGATGGATAGTATACTTAATGAATGACGACACAGAGGTAGGTACAGCAGTGGCCTTCCGTACCGTACTGCTATATATAGTATACTGGTGGTCACTGTGTCAGCAAAACTCTGCACTGTACTCCTCCTATATAATATTAATTATACTGGTGATCCCCAGTCCCCACAATAAAGCAGCACACTGAGCACAGATATGGAGTGTTTTTCAGGCAGACAACGTATACTGGTGGTCACTGTGAGCAAAACTCTGCACTGTACTCCTGCTATATAATACAGCTGCTCCCCAGTCCCCACAATTAAGCAGTGTGAGCACAGATATATTATGCAGCACACTGAGCACAGATATGGTATGGAGCGTTTTTTTCAGGCAGAGAACGGATAAAACTGGTGGTCACTTATCAGCAAAACTCTGCACTGTACTCCTCCTAACAGCTGCTCCCCAGTCCTCCCCACAATTAAGCAATAAAGCAATCAAGTTCAACAGTAAACGGAGAGGACGCCAGCCACGTCCTCTCCCTATCATCTCCAATGCACGAGTGAAAATGGCGGCGACGCGCGGCTGCTTATATAGAATCCAAATCTCGCGAGAATCTGACAGCGGGATGATGACGTTCGGGCGCGCTCGGGTTAGCCGAGCAAGGCAGGAAGGTTCGAACCTGCCTCGGACCCGTGTAAAATGGGTGAAGTTGGGGGGGGTTCGGTTTCCGAGAAACCGAACCCGCTCATCACTAATACATACGTCCAACTCATAATGACTCCCTAGATTTGCTCTTCACTATATTGGAGGTGGCACATTATGGGGCTGATGCAGAAACTGAAGTCCTACAATGTGTGCATAGAAACCAATGCATATGCAGTATGCAGAGTTGCCCATTGTAGAAATGTAAGCATCACTGTCCCAAGCCACACACATGGCTTCAAAGTTATCATCATCCCTGTTCACTTTTATTAGACCTATCCTCAGTGCAAAAGGTTCATCTAAAATAAAGCATATTCACGCATACACACAATTCTATATCGTTTCCAATTCTGCCTTCATTTCCTGTATGAACATTGCCTGCCAGAGAACTCCTGCCGCAAACCAGTTATGACATTTCAGTAGTAGGTAGAGATGTGGCTGAATTGTGTGCAGCTCTGCATTCCCATACTTGTGTTGTCTGGTTAGGAAGAATGCACAGTGCGAGAAGGCACAAGGTACAGTCGTGTCAAACAGCCCCTGAGACTCTGCTAGCGTAGGGCAGATTTTCTGCTTAATTCTTTGCTGAAAATGTGTCTCAGTCACAATGCAGAGTGACTATGAAGCATGAGGAGACTGTGCTAATTCATTTGATATATGACACTCAGAGGCGGAACTATCATTGGTGCAGCAGGTGTATTGCAGCGGGACCCATGGGACTCAGACCAGCAATGAGTTGTCCCCTGGCTCCCCACAGACCATTTTGAGCATTGTCAGATGAATGGCCCAGTGCAGAGAGCAGGGTGGGCCCCACTACGTGAGGAACCTACCCCTGCCACCCACTGCCCCCCCATGTCACCCTCTGCCTCCCCCTACCTTCCACTGTCACCCATTGCGTCCTCCTACCTTCCACTGTCATGCTTTGCCTCCCCCTACGCTCCACTGTTACCCACTGCCGTGCGGCATATTGTGAACTTTGGTTGGAGTGGTGTAGGGAAGCCCAAATTATATTTTTGCACCTGGGCCCACCACTCAGAAGTTCTGCCATTGATGACACATATATCTGTGCGACTGAGTCTCTGACTTTGTATATGCAGCGTTACAATGTAGCAGCTGCAGCATTTTGCTACATATACATACTTAGGGGTCTATTTACAAAGCCTTGGATGGAGATAAAGTGTACCAGCCAATCAGCTCCTAACTACCATGTCACAGGCTGTGTTTGAAAAATGACAGTTAGGAGCTGGTAGGCTGGTACTTTATCTCCGTCCATTTTATCTCTGTCCAAGGCTTAGTAAATATACCCCTTAGTCACAGATAATATACAAGCCCGATCAGGGGCACCAGAATGTTATATGGTGGGGTGGGGGGCAGATCATAGCGGAGACTCCAGTCCTTCCTTAGAAAGTCTGCCACAGCATCGTGCTGCCCCATTTCCTGTCCTAGCCAGTTCTTCACACAGATGTATTAATGGGAGGAGGCAGGGATGTCCCAGCAGGCTCAGCTTGGACATGCCTCCTCCCAGTAATGCATCTGTGTGAAGAGCCGGCTAGGACAGGACATGGGGCAGCACACTGTGGCGGCAGACTTTATAAAGTAGGATTGGAGTCTCTGTGGTGATCCAGGGGATAAGCGCTCCCCCTCCCCAAGGCCAGCGCCTCTGTCATGTTTGCAGCGCCTGCACCTCTGTCATGATTGGGGGGGTGGCATGCTACACCCGTGCCCCCCCCCCCTCCCCCCATTCCAACGCTCCTGAGCCTGATGTTAGCAGAGTTGCACAGGACCTGGCGGCTCACTCAGGTCAAGCATCTCATGCTGCATGTCATATTGAGGCTAGATGAATGAGGACACATCTGAATGTTCTGCAAACTGACTTGGGCTCAACCATAGTGGCTACAGGCACAATTCCAAATATTTCTGCAAATCTTTTATGATCTCCAGTCTCACCCTTACTGCCTTTATTTACCAGTGTGATGAAAGAAGTAAGTGTGCGCTCTAACTAATTACATACAATATTCTTCGGCCCCTAGGTGACATACTCTAAAGCTGAATTATACACAAGTGTCCCAATACTTAATTTGGGACACCCAAACCAGCCAAAACTTTGTTAGTTTTTTAAACTGACTTTGCATACTTAAAATCTTACTTTACTTAAACTTGCTTTTAATTTGAACTAAATAAATTGAGGTAAGATAAAGTAACCATCAAATAATCATAATACTGTATGCTGATTTTCTTCTTGCAGCAGGTGTTACACAAGACTAAACTCCCCAAACTCGTGCACCAGTACCCTGGTGTATAAAGTGATTATAAGGGAGAGCTGCGTGACATGGTGGCGGGTGCCGGTATACATATGTTTGACCGACAGATGGGATGTCGGCTGTCACTATACCAACAGCAGTATCCCGTCTGTCAGAATCCCGGCAGTGAATCCCCTCGCGGGCTCACTGTGCTGGCCACGCTTCGGGCCCAGTTGCTCCCTTCACTCACCACAGGTTATAGTCCCACTCAGCTGGTTGCGTGGACCCACCAACGGAGTGGGAATACCCCATGTTTGTTGGGATTCCGTCCGGCAGCATTTCACCGGCTGTCGGGATTCCGGTGCTGCAATGGAGGGCTCACCACTGTATATGCCTCCCTGAGGGATCTTGTATAGCTTCTCTAAAGACTGAAATCCTTTTAACTGAAAAACCGTATTGAAAAAAAGCCTCTAAAACTCCACACTACAGTCCAGATTGGTGGAACATGGACATAAATATGTACAGTATTACCTATTTATTACTGACAATCCCTGACGAAGCCGCCCAGGTGAAACGTGCACGTCGGTATACGGCGCACATGGACGTCACCCGACTGCCTCTGCTATCTCCCTACACGGACCCAGCAATAGCGGTGAGCCGCACGCCGCTCGCAGCGGTTCCATACGCTATCACCCGACATGGACTTGGCATCCTGAGGTGAGCCGTACAACGGTCTCACAAGCTGCGGTGAGCCGCGCGCCGATATTACTGTCTGTTATACATTGTCACCCGACAAAGACTTGTCAAATTAAAGGTGAGCCGCACGTTGCTAACAGCGGTCTCATATACTGCCCGGCAATACGGACCCTGTGAGCTGTGTTGAGCCGCACACTACCAGCAGCAATTTTCTATGCTGGCCGGACTGCCTGTGAACAGTGATTTGCTGCTATTAAACCCGTTGTGAATGTGTTGGAGCGACGGTCATTCCCGTCACTCCCATGGCTCTTATAGGGGTTAGCGTCATGATGGAGTGTGATATGGACGATCACAGCTAATACCTTTTAGTGACAAACAGCTTCCACTTCCCCCCGCATAAAGGAATTGGACGGGAAGAATAATAATTCGATTGATTCCATATGAGGTGACATGTATACCAATGAATTATCGAGGAGAATACACAGCAGATAAGTAACGATCTTTACCTCAATTTAATATCTGTTAGCAGTAATTGGCACATGAATCTAGGTGCTTTATTTCCCAAATGTGCAATGGAAATGACATAATTAATTAGACAGAAATAAGGGAATATAATTTCCTACTTTTAAGTGTGCTAATTGGTGACGTACACATGCATGATGCCGTTTGCAAACATAATGCAATTCTGTTATTATTGCAAATATGATGCAAATTTCTTATTTGTATACTAGACGCAACTATGATATTATCATTATGCTTGTATCAAATATATCACACAAAAAAATGTGTTTCTAACCGATTAACCTACATCTTATTGGGAATATTTACCCTGTGTTCAATTATTATGAAATATAAATTGTGTGGGGGTAAAATTGGTTAGATACTAGGCTATTCTATATGCAACAAGACCTGCAGTGAATACACTCACAAGAATACACTTTTATCAATTATATGACTTGTTCTTTTTCTTTTCTCCTACTTATTATTTCGGTGCTCTCTCATCGGCTTAACTCATTTATTGAGATACCGACAGCAGAAGCACACTATTATCATATTGCACAAACACCTAAAAGGACTCTCTCATCCTTAATTCGATGTCAACAAACATGATTGAGGACAGTAGACATCCTGGTCGTTATTGCATATGAAACCTGTATTTCATAGAAATTATCCTAATTTAATAGCTATGCTATATACAACTACATAAGCAACCTTGCTTCTTTTTCCTTTGAGTGTTTTTCACAGATGCCACAGACTTTATTGTGAATTCACACAACAATGTGATATTTCAAATAAATGTTGTGTTCTATACTAATAAAGGGCTTATAAGTAGTCAGCATCAAAGGTATTATACACTGGCTAGAGACCTATCCCCTGCACTCTCATTAACTTTGCCCTTAATTGGGCAGATTCAGTTAACAGCAGATACAGGTCTTGGGAGTGGTGCATGTGCTCCAGGTGGTTCTCTCATTGGAGATTCAATGCTTTCCAAGCAGATCTCCAAAAGCAGAAACCAGGCATTTAGTCACCTACTTCTCCCCATCTTCCTTCTGACCTTTTCCTTCTCTCCCACTTTCCCCCTCTAAAATATATATTTCTTCCACAAGTGCCCAATTAAGTTTACCTGCTTATTAGATACATACCATCAATTGACTGTAAAGTTTGGCCACAGCATGTATTCACAAAAGGTGCACCGTGTTAGTTGCTTTAAATTTCCAGTCATACTAGGGGATTATCAACAGCAGTATTACAATTAATCGTCTATGACATGTAGGGTGAATGGTTATACCTTAGTAAAAAACTTTGGATATTTTTGGATCTGGAAGTAATCCATAGGACATGTTCCCTACAAACAATCATTTATAGCAGTAGAACTTAATATTATGGACATTTGGATTTAATTGGGACAGTCATATCTATACAGTGAGAAGGACGTCACATGGAGATAGGTTTAGAGGCTTAGCCAGTCATACCATCAATTATCTTAATTGATTAAATGTTTTATGTTGTATGTTAATGTGAGTCCAATTTCAATAAAAGTTACGTTTTAGATTATTAATAGGCGTGCCCCATAAAAAGGAGTTGTCTTCTCTTTCTGTATATTAGTCCATTTATTACTGAGTCATTTGTATAAGAACTTTGATTGGCTATATTAAAAGGGAATATCAAAAGAAGTCAGTGTTGTTACTGCAAATCATTACCCGTGGGTCAAATTGGCAAATATCCTAATTTCAAGGATTCACTTTGTTAACTCTGCTTATAATTGTACGCTTATAATTTCTTCTTAGGAACTCAAGCTTCATTTTGCAAGTTCTTTCCTTGTAATTGCATAAAATGATTATCCAGATAGTGCCATAAATTATGTTTTTTTTAGATTCTGCAACCAACGGTGGGTATAATCCGTGTTTTCAAAAAAATAGATTTAGATGAAAATGTCAAAACAAAGATAAACTGTTGGGTTACAGCATGGATAAGTGAACCTCTAAGTAACAAGTATATAATTGTTTGCAATTATAAGTTTTAAGGACATTAATTATGTTCCTTCTCATACAACAATTTGTCATAGAGAAGAAACAATAAAATTGCAGCATCTAGAGCGATATTTCTTCTGTTTCTTTCCAAAACATGGTAACATTAGAAAAATGAATATAACATTGTATATTATTTCTGCTAGATAATACAGCTGCCTCAACAAAATGAATCTGGACATTTAATATTTACAAGTCTCAGGCATGTGAGTGGTGAGTTACTGCTAGATCTACAGAGATCAGAACAGCATTTATCATACCCACATATCATTTTCCACAATTGTTATTTTTAATCACATTAAAATGCTGGGAAATGATTTGGTAACTTTCTATAGCATACAGTCAACATTGTGAGTTAGCAGTGGCATCACAAGGGGAATCCGGATTATAGGTCAACAGTCAAAAGGTCGACACCAAATGGTCGACATAGTCAAAAGGTCGACATGATCAAGTGGTTGACATGGCAATGGTCGACGCAACAGTTTTTGGGGATTTGTTTTCTTCATTTTTTCAACTTTTTCATACATTGCCATCCACATGGACTACACCTGGGAACAGTAACCTGCTGCAAGCTATACGAGTACAATAAGTGGGTTTCCATGTGCTAGAAGCTGAAATCTAAGACCGAAAAATATGTTGACCTTTTCATTGTGCCGACATTTTTCACTTGTGGACCTTGTGCATGTTTACCATTTGGTGTCGACCCAGACACCGTCAACCTTTTCACTCTTGACCTATTCTATCATAACCATTAAAAGGGTGTGGAAAGTGGGGGGCGCACCCGGGTGTCACTCTTCTAGGAGGTGACACCAAAATGTCGACTCGATCTGCAGTGACAGGGGCCGGGTGCTGCAGTGTGACATTAACCTGTAGCACTCGGCTCCTGTCACTGAGAAGGAACTAGCAGTGCTAAAAGAGTCTCTGGGGGCAGCCTGCACGTCCCCGGTGTGAGGTAAATGGAGGCTTCCCCTGTGAAACCATGTCCCCTTATAGCAATGTCAGCGAGGCTCCTTTGAGGCCACACCACTTTCCGTGAAGCCATGCGCTCTCTTTTCAGATGCATGTGCGGTGTCATCGAACCTGGTGCCGCCACTGTTGGATCATAAAATGATATCAACAAATTGGAATATTTCACATACTGTAAAAGTGTTCAGTTCTGTAGGTGAGCCAGGATTACTGCCTCTTCATAGGTTTACAACCAATTTACCTGTTAATGACTTATGTTGATCTCAACGTAAATTAAATATTAGTTCCCTCTTAGACACTGGGGGCCTAATTTAGAGATGTACGCTAAGACTAACACACCTGCAAATTTGTATGCAGCAGCTGTGTGAAAATATGCAAATGTCGCAGCTACCGGGATTTGTACTTCAACGCCCAATGTGACATCTCTGAACCGTCGATTACATACAAAGATGGAACTATCAGACGTACGTCAGTCAAACATCGACCTTTGAGTAACCCTACTGTCATACAGCATGGCCGCTGACAGTAGCCGCTGGAGCCATTCTAACAGTATATGGGATCGCAGCCGTAAGTTGTGACACACCCTCCGAAATGGTTGTGAAACTCCACCATTACCTCCCAAAGGCAGTCACTTAAGCTTTGTACACATGGGGGGTCATTCCGAGTTGATCACTCACTAGCAGTTTTTAGCAGTCGTGCAAACGCTAAGCCTCCACCCTCTGGGAGTGTATTTTAGTTTAGCAGAAGTGCGAACGAAAGGATCGCAGAGCGGCTACTTCAGACTGTTTAGTTCCGGATTTGACGTCACAAACACGCCCTGCGTTCTTCCAACCATGCCTGCGTTTTTCCTGGCACTCCTGCGTTTTTTCAAACACTCCCTGAAAACGGTCAGTTGCCACCCAGAAATGCCCACTTCATGTCAATTACTCTGCGTCCAACAGTGAGAATGAAAAGCTTCGCTAGACCTTGTGTAAAACTGCATCGGCCGTTGTGCAAGTATGTAGCGCGTGCGTATTGCGCCGCATACGCATGCGCAGAAGTGCCTTTTTTTGCTTCATCGCTGTGCAGCGAACATTTTCAGCTAGCAATCAACTCGGGATGACCCCCATTGAGTGATGTCGAGCCGATTTGCCATTCGTAATGACAGATTGCCTACATTGCTCAGTGTGTATGGGTGATAACCCATAGAATGTTGCCTATCCAAGTTTTACATATTTTTATTTGTATTCAAAAAATCTAACCGCAAACATTACTGTGTTTGTGTTTGCCATTCACATGGAAAGGTGCTGTACAGCCATTTAAATTGAAATGTGTTCAAACTGGCCTGAATGTAATTTAGCCTGTTCTACGTTCTCTACTTTTAACTTGAGTTTGTTAGTCTGTCCAAAGCTTGGAGATATATATTGCAATGTTTTGGACTTAACACTGTTTGGAAACCACTGTGGTAAAAATGTGAGCATCCCTTGTACGGAATACTCATTGATAGTATTACTGACTAACATAGGAAAAATTATGGAAGTCTCTAAGCAGGTGAACACGTAGCATGCAGACTTACTTGTGTACAGAAAGCATTAGTAATTTCCCACCTCCTGGTCTATAAATTTTTTGTGGGCTTTCTTTGGACTGTTCTCACAAATTTGCCAGTGGATTTCCAAGGACTGCACTGCCCTGGAAAAAACGTCTAAATAGATGTTTACAGATAGAGTAATCTTTTCTTCATTTTATTTTTGTACATAGTTTGTGTTCTGTATTGCTAAAATTATACTGTAAAAATACTACACCATGAGGATATCTTTCTTACTCATTTGAACCTTGCTAAAGCCCCGTACACACTGGCTGATACACTAGACGATATGGACGATAATCTTTTTTTAAAGATCTATTGTTCATATCGTCCGGGGTGTAGGGATGAATGATGAACAATGCGCGCACCCTCCGGTCATTCTCGTTCATCCATGATCTACCGAAAATGCAGATCAATGTTAACTATATATTTGAATTGCATGTTCAGGGAGTGAGGGGGATGACGTCACTGAACGATATCGTTCATCGATATCATTCAGTGTGTATGCACTGGAGATCTCCCCTAATTAGCAATCAGCGATATAGAGCTGAATGCTAACTAGCTGAGGTCACACAGTGTATACCCGGCTTCAGACATACCAACCAACAAAACGTTGATGAGATTACGCAAACTAAATCCAGAAAAGCTATATTTACATTATAACTTTGATTATTGGCCCTCATTCCGAGTTGATCGGTCGCAAGGCGAATTTAGCAGAGTTACACACGCTAAGCCGCCGCCTACTGGGAGTGTATCTTAGCATCTTAAAATTGCGACCGATGTATTCGCAATATTGCGCTCACAAACTACTTAGCAGTTTTAGAGTAGCTCCAGACTTACTCTGCCTGTGCGATCAGTTCAGTGCTTGTCGTTCCTGGTTTGACGTCACAAACACACCCAGCGTTCGCCCAACCACTCCCCCGTTTCTCCGGCCACTCCTGCGTTTTTTCCGGAAACGGTAGCGTTTTCAGCCACACTCCCATAAAACGGCCTGTTTCCGCCCAGTAACACCCATTTCCTGTCAATCACATTACGATCGCCGGAGCGATGAAAAAGCCGTGAGTAAAAATACTTTCTTCATAGCAAAGATACTTGGCGCAGTCGCAGTGCGAATATTGCGCATGCGCACTAAGCGGAATTTCACTGCGATGCGATGAAAAATACCGAGCGAACGACTCGGAATGAGGGCCATTATACAGTAAGTTTGATATTATAAATTACATTTTACAGCACATATATTTTTAGGGGTATATTTTAAAACTACTGTAGCTGTTTTACCAATTCTTTGCACAGGAGTTTCTGATTAACCCGTAGCAGATACAGTAAAAAGTGACAGGACCATTTTTGTAGTTTAATTAATTGTACACACTGGAGGTGCAATCCAAATGTTGATTCGATTGTCTGTTTGGGTGTCATCGTTCACGCAACGCAAGCCACGCATTGGTATGATGTCACTATATCAACCACCTTTTCATCTCCTTAGGGGGAGTTTATTAAAATTCTAATTACGTAGTTTTCCTATTTCTCACCTGAAGAATACCTATGTTAAATTTCAGCTTCCTAAAATATCAGGAAGTAAGAGAATTAGTGAGTGAGTGAGTGAGTGAGTGAGTAAGTGAGTGAGTCAGTGAGTGAGGGCTTTCGCATTTATATACTGTATATACTGTAGATAAGTACAGTATCACACTATTGCATGCCTATTAAATCTTCAATAATAATAATCCCCTTGGAGATATTGGGGCACCCGTGGCCCACAATATCGATAGAGAAAATGGAGAACAGCTAGAACCATGACAACCAACAACAAGAATAGATAATCCTCATATTGGGGGTCATTCCGACGTGATCGCTCGCTGCAGTTTCTCTCAGCGCAGCGATCGAGTCGGAACTGCGCATGCGCCGGTACATGCCAGCCGTCGTTGCCTAGCGATCGCCTCTGAGGCAGAGGCGGTTGCTGGACGGGAGGGGGCTGGACGGCGACGTTAAGCCGCCGTTTCGGGGGCGCGGTCCGGCCAACGCAGGCGTGGCCGACCATTGGGGGGGGCGGGCCGCGGCGGCTGCGTGACGTCGGGAGCTACTCTTGAAGTGCAAAGGCATCGCCGCTGTGCGATGCCTTTGCACTTCTGCGGGAAGGGGGGGGTTGGCGGCACTGACATGCGGGGCAGACTAGCCCTGTGCTGGGCGTCCCCCCGCATGTCAGTGTGAATGATCGTAGCTGTGCTAAATTTAGCACAGCTCAATCAACTCGGAATGATCCCCATAGTTTTCCTTGTACATAGTGCATGTATTTGTCATTTTATTATTTCTGTAAAAGCAAACCATCAAAAATACTACAGTACTGTTGGATGCTTATCATTTATCACCATCATATATTTCTATGACTTAATGCAATCATTTAGTATACTATCAAGACTACTAGACGGCTGCCTCATTTATTAATTAGAGAGTGTTGTTTATTATTTTGCATATAGTTATGTGATAAATATTTTTCTGTAATTTACTGACTTCAGTTCTTACTTTTCACTGTTTGTATGCTGTTTTGTGAAATGTTATACAGGTAATGGTTGACATACTGAAAAATGTGGTTAAGCCCACTACCAATCTGGCACCATATCACCGATCTTCATTTCTTAGATACAGTAGATTCTGCTAAGGATCAACTCGCATGCTGAGGACCGCAGAGCACAGGGCAAGGCCGCCCAGCATGTATGGTGCCGCCCTGTGTTGCGGTCGCAACTACATTGCAATTGCATTGCGGAATCAGGAAATAGAGGACAACCCCTGTATAAGCAGTCAGGCTATGTGTACAGGGGCACAGCTGCCATGTTTCCCGTCACAGGAAACGCAGGCAACATCACTGGGCCAACCCCCGAAAACTGCAACGACACGCCTGCATTTCTTTCTCCACTACCCCCACCAACGCCACATCGCCGCCCCCGATTGCATAACAGAAGTTTGCGTATGCGCATTGCGGCCCCAGTGTGCAGCCGTCCACCTCTGAATACCCCCTATAGTCCAGTTGAGTAGAAAGAATATTACATTTAGAGTAACCACAGCCGTGAGAGTGCTGTGTAACTTTAAATCAATTGTTTAGTAGAAACCTAGTAAATGAAGTCAGAAGGTCATGCCTACATTAAGAATTAGCCTATATTTGCAAACTGCTGAACATCATGATGTAAAAAATGGGTTTAGTGTACAGAGGTATATCAGCAAATGCATTAATCAAGTAGCATGAAAAAAAAAAGAGGAAGAACAGTGATGAATCAAACAGGAACATCTAGAAAACTGGCTTGCTATCAAAATGACTGGCAAATCAGTGGCAACCAAATCAGCAAATGCATTAACCAATTAACTAGAGATGAGCGGGTTCGGTTCCTCTGAATCCGAACCCGCCCGAACTTCATGTTTTTTTTCACGGGTCCGAGCGACTCAGATCTTCCCGCCTTGCTCGGTTAACCCGAGCGCGCCCGAACGTCATCATCCCGCTGTCGGATTCTCGCGAGGCTCGGATTCTATCGCGAGACTCGGATTCTATATAAGGAGCCCATTTTCACACGTGCATTGAGAGTCATAGGGAGAGGACGTGGCTGGCGTCCTCTCCGTTTAGAGAAGAGAGAGACACAGTAGAGACGAGAGAGACACAGTAGTAGTAATTTTGGGGAGCATTATTAGGAGGAGTACTACTATACTACTATACTACTTGCTGAAGTGATATAGATTAGATAGTGTGACTGTAAGTGTATTGTATTATCTGACTTGTGGGGGAGACACTGACAGTGGGGAGCAGTTAGAGTCTGAGAGCAGGACTCAGGAGTACATATAACGTACAGTGCACACTTTTGCTGCCAGAGTCAGTGCCACACTGCCATTGTTGTGACCACACTGACCACCAGTATAATAATATATTTTGTGATTGTCTGCTTAGGACTCGGAGTACTAGTTGCAAGTTGCAACGTGAGTGACCTGACCACCAGTTTAATAATCAATCACCACCAGTTTAATATATATATATATATATATATATAATTGTATATAATATATATATATATATATATATATATAATATTGTATACCACCTACCCGTGGTTTTTTTTTTATTTCATTCTTCTTTATACATACTACTATAGTAGCTTACTGTAGCAGTCTGCGGTGCTGCTGACCTGACAGTGTCCAGCAGGTCCGTCATCAGTCATTACATAATAAATATATATAGTACCTGTCCGGCTGCAGTACTAGTGATATTATATTGATTTCATCTCATTATCAATAATTTATCATCCAGTCTAGACTCTATATTAGCAGCAGACACAGTACGGTAGTCCACGGCTGTAGCTACCTCTGTGTCGGCACTCGGCAGTCCATCCATAATTGTATACCACCTACCCGTGGTTTTTTTTTTATTTCCTCTTTGTACATACTACTATAGTATAGTAGCTTACTGTAGCAGTCTGCGGTGCTGCTGAGCTGACAGTGTCCAGCAGGTCCGTCATCAGTCATCATTACCTAATAAATATATTATCTACCTGTCCGGCTGCAGTACTAGTGATATTATATATACATACATATATATATTGATTTCATATCATTATCATCCAGTCTATATTAGCAGCAGACACAGTACGGTAGTCCACGGCTGTAGCTACCTTTGTGTCGGCACTCGGCAGTCCATCCATAATTGTATACCACCTACCCGTGGTTTTTTTTTTCTTTCTTCTTTGTACATACTACTATAGTATAGTAGCTTACTGTAGCAGTCTGCGGTGCTGCTGAGCTGACAGTGTCCAGCAGGTCCGTCATCAGTCATCATTACCTAATAAATATATTATCTACCTGTCCGGCTGCAGTACTAGTGATATTATATATACATACATATATATATTGATTTCATATCATTATCATCCAGTCTATATTAGCAGCAGACACAGTACGGTAGTCCACGGCTGTAGCTACCTCTGTGTCGGCACTCGGCAGTCCATCCATAAGTATACTAGTATCCATCCATCTCCATTGTTTACCTGAGGTGCCTTTTAGTTGTGCCTATTAAAATATGGAGAACAAAAATGTTGAGGTTCCAAAATTAGGGAAAGATCAAGATCCACTTCCACCTCGTGCTGAAGCTGCTGCCACTAGTCATGGCCGAGACGATGAAATGCCAGCAACGTCGTCTGCCAAGGCCGATGCCCAATGTCATAGTACAGAGCATGTAAAATCCAAAACACCAAATATCAGTAAAAAAAGGACTCCAAAATCTAAAATAAAATTGTCGGAGGAGAAGCGTAAACTTGCCAATATGCCATTTACCACACGGAGTGGCAAGGAACGGCTGAGGCCCTGGCCTATGTTCATGGCTAGTGGTTCAGCTTCACATGAGGATGGAAGCACTCAGCCTCTCGCTAGAAAACTGAAAAGACTCAAGCTGGCAAAAGCACCGCAAAGAACTGTGCGTTCTTCGAAATCCCAAATCCACAAGGAGAGTTCAATTGTGTCGGTTGCGATGCCTGACCTTCCCAAAACTGGACATGAAGAGCATGCGCCTTCCACCATTTGCACGCCCCCTGCAAGTGCTGGAAGGAGCACCCGCAGTCCAGTTCCTGATAGTCAGATTGAAGATGTCAGTGTTGAAGTACACCAGGATGAGGAGAATATGGGTGTTGCTGGCGCTGGGGAGGAAATTGACAAGGAGGATTCTGATGGTGAGGTGGTTTGTTTAAGTCAGGCACCCGGGGAGACACCTGTTGTCCGTGGGAGGAATAGGGCCGTTGACATGCCTGGTGAAAATACCAAAAAAATCAGCTCTTCGGTGTGGAAGTATTTCACCAGAAATGCGGACAACATTTGTCAAGCCGTGTGTTGCCTTTGTCAAGCTGTAATAAGTAGGGGTAAGGACGTTAACCACCTCGGAACATCCTCCCTTATACGTCACCTGCAGCGCATTCATAATAAGTCAGTGACAAGTTCAAAAACTTTGGGCGACAGCGGAAGCAGTCCACTGACCAGTAAATCCCTTCCTCTTGTAACCAAGCTCACGCAAACCACCCCACCAACTCCCTCAGTGTCAATTTCCTCCTTCCCCAGGAATGCCAATAGTCCTGCATGCCATGTCACTGGCAATTCTGACGAGTCCTCTCCTGCCTGGGATTCCTCCGATGCATCCTTGCGTGTAACGCCTACTGCTGCTGGCGCTGCTGTTGTTGCTGCTGGGAGTCGATGGTCATCCCAGAGGGGAAGTCGTAAGCCCACTTTTACTACTTCCACCAAGCAATTGACTGTCCAACAGTCCTTTGCGAGGAAGATGAAATATCACAGCAGTCATCCTGTTGCAAAGCGGATAACTGAGGCCTTGACAACTATGTTGGTGTTAGACAAGCGTCCGGTATCCGCCGTTAGTTCACAGGGAACTAGACAATTTCTTGAGGCAGTGTGCCCCCATTACCAAATACCATCTAGGTTCCACTTCTCTAGGCAGGCGATACCGAGAATGTACACGGACGTCCGAAAAAGACTCACCAGTGTCCTAAAAAATGCAGTTGTACCCAATGTCCACTTAACCACGGACATGTGGACAAGTGGAGCAGGGCAGGGTCAGGACTATATGACTGTGACAGCCCACTGGGTAGATGTATGGACTCCCGCCGCAAGAACAGCAGCGGCGGCACCAGTAGCAGCATCTCGCAAACGCCAACTCTTTCCTAGGCAGGCTACGCTTTGTATCACCGGTTTCCAGAATACGCACACAGCTGAAAACCTCTTACGGCAACTGAGGAAGATCATCGCGGAATGGCTTACCCCAAATGGACTCTCCTGTGGATTTGTGGCATCGGACAACGCCAGCAATATTGTGTGTGCATTAAATATGGGCAAATTCCAGCACGTCCCATGTTTTGCACATACCTTGAATTTGGTGGTGCAGATTTTTTTTAAAAACGACAGGGGCGTGCAAGAGATGCTGTCGGTGGCCAGAAGAATTGCGGGACACTTTCGGCGTACAGGCACCACGTACAGAAGACTGGAGCACCACCAAAAACGCCTGAACCTGCCCTGCCATCATCTGAAGCAAGAAGTGGTAACGAGGTGGAATTCAACCCTCTATATGCTTCAGAGGTTGGAGGAGCAGCAAAAGGCCATTCAAGCCTATACAATTGAGCACGATATAGGAGGTGGAATGTACCTGTCTCAAGCGCAGTGGAGAATGATTTCAACGTTGTGCAAGGTTCTGCAACCTTTTGAACTTGCCACACGTGAAGTCAGTTCAGACACTGCCAGCCTGAGTCAGGTCATTCCCCTCATCAGGCTTTTGCAGAAGAAGCTGGAGGCATTGAAGGAGGAGCTAAAAGGGAGCGATTCCGCTAGGCATGTGGGACTTGTGGATGGAGCCCTTAATTCGCTTAACAAGGATTCACGGGTGGTCAATCTGTTGAAATCAGAGCACTACATTTTGGCCACCGTGCTCGATCCTAGATTTAAAACCTACCTTGGATCTCTCTTTCCGGCAGACACAAGTCTGCTGGGGTTCAAAGACCTGCTGGTGACAAAATTGTCAAGTCAAGCGGAACGCGACCTGTCAACATCTCCTCCTTCACATTCTCCCGCAACTGGGGGTGCGAGGAAAAGGCTCAGAATTCCGAGCCCACCCGCTGGCGGTGATGCAGGGCAGTCTGGAGCGACTGCTGATGCTGACATCTGGTCCGGACTGAAGGACCTGACAACGATTACGGACATGTCGTCTACTGTCACTGCATATGATTCTCTCACCATTGAAAGAATGGTGGAGGATTATATGACTGACCGCATCCAAGTAGGCACGTCAGACAGTCCGTACTTATACTGGCAGGAAAAAGAGGCAATTTGGAGGCCCTTGCACAAACTGGCTTTATTCTACCTAAGTTGCCCTCCCACAAGTGTGTACTCCGAAAGAGTGTTTAGTGCCGCCGCTCACCTTGTCAGCAATCTGCGTACGAGGTTACTTCCAGAAAATGTGGAGAAGATGATGTTCATTAAAATTAATTATAATCAATTCCTCCGTGGAGACATTGACCAGCAGCAATTGCCTCCACAAAGTACACAGGGAGCTGAGATGGTGGATTCCAGTGGGGACGAATTGATAATCTGTGAGGAGCGGGATGTACACGGTGATATATCGGAGGATGATGATGAGGTGGACATCTTGCCTCTGTAGAGCCAGTTTGTGCAAGGAGAGATTAATTGCTTCTTTTTCGGTGGGGGTCCAAACCAACCCGTCATTTCAGTCACAGTCGTGTGGCAGACCCTGTCACTGAAATGATGGGTTGGTTAAAGTGTGCATGTCCTGTTTATACAACATAAGGGTGGGTGGGAGGGCCCAAGGACAATTCCATCTTGCACCTCTTTTTTCTTTCATTTTTATTTGCATCATGTGCTGTTTGGGGAGTGTTTTTTGGAAGGGCCATCCTGCGTGACACTGCAGTGCCACTCCTAGATGGGCCAGGTGTTTTTGTCGGCCACTAGGGTCGCTTATCTTACTCACACAGCTACCTCATTGCGCCTCTTTTTTTCTTCTTTGCGGCATGTGCTGTTTGGGGAGTGTTTTTTGGAAGGGCCATCCTGCGTGACACTGCAGTGCCACTCCTAGATGGGCCAGGTGTTTGTGTCGGCCACTAGGGTCGCTTAGCTTACTCACACAGCTACCTCATTGCGTCTCTTTTTTTCTTCTTTGCGTCATGTGCTGTTTGGGGAGTGTTTTTTGGAAGGGCCATCCTGCGTGACACTGCAGTGCCACTCCTAGATGGGCCAGGTGTTTGTGTCGGCCACTAGGGTCGCTTATCTTACTCACACAGCTACCTCATTGCGCCTCTTTTTTTCTTCTTTGCGTCATGTGCTGTTTGGGGAGTGTTTTTTGGAAGGGCCATCCTGCGTGACACTGCAGTGCCACTCCTAGATGGGCCAGGTGTTTGTGTCGGCCACTAGGGTCGCTTAGC